>NW_024871343.1:0-95000 GCF_019054845.1 Dipodomys spectabilis | reverse complement strand
CAAAATCTACCGAGCAAACGGCCCCCAAAAACAGGTGGGAGTTGCAATCCTAATATCAGATAAAATAGACTTCAAACTAAAATTCGTGAGAAGAGATAAAGAAGGTCGCTACATACTAATTAAGAGGATTTCTCCTTCAGGAGGATATTACAATTCTAAATATCAATTCGCCAAACAATGGAGCACCCCAAATTTATGCAAGAAACCCTGCTTTTCCTCAAATCCTTTATAGAACCAAAAACATTAATTATTGGGGATTTTAACACACCACTCTCCCCTCTAGATAGATTAACTCGGCAACCACTCAACAGAGAAACCACAGATCTAAACAGCTGCATAGATCATCTAGACTTAACACACATCCACCGAACATTTCACCCAGCAGCATCAGAATACACTTTTTTCTCACCAGTAAATGGAATATTTTCTAAAATAGACCACATTTTAGGCCACAAAGCAAAGTTGTCTAAATTCAGAAACATTGAAATTATACCTTGCATTCTCTCTGACCACAAAGGAATAAAATTAGAACTAGACACCAAAAATCACCAAAGAAAGTCCGGTATCACATGGAGGCTGAACAACACACTGCTGAATCATGAGTGGGTCAAGGAAAGAGATTAGAAAGGAAATTCAAATGTTCATGCTATTCAACAAAATGAATACACAAATTACCAAGCTCCTCTGGGACACAGTTAAGGCAGTACTCAGAGGCAAGTTTATGGCTCTGAGCTCCTACATCAACAAATTGGAGAGATCTGAATCCAACAATTTAATGACACATCTAAACTTCCTTGAAAAAGAGCAGCAAGATAAACCCCAGTCCAGTAGATGGAAAGAAATAATTAAAATCAAATCAGAATTAAATGAATTAGAATCCCAAAAAACTATAGAAAGAATCAACAAAACAAAGAGTTTGTTCATCCAAAAAATTAACAAAATTGACAGACCCTTAGGAAATCTTATCAGAAAAAGAAGAGAACACACCCAAATAATTAAACTCAGAGATGAGAATGGAAACATAACCACGGAAACAACCAAGATTCAGAACATTATATGGGAATACTTCTCAAAATTTATGCTCGTAAGTTTGAGAACTTGACAGAAATGGAGCTTTTCCTAGCAAATATTGACATGCAAAAACTCAACCAACATGATTTAAACCATATTAAAAGGCCCATATCAAGCATTGAAATAGAAAGAGCAATAAGAGACCTGCGAGCTAAGACAAGTCCAGGAGCAGATGGTTTTACAGCGGAATTTTACAAGGCCTGTAAAGCAGAGGCTCACACCAATACTCCTTCAACTCTCAACGAATTGAAAGAGAAAGCTCACTACCGAACAACATTTTATGAAGCCATCATAACCCTCATCTCCAAAGCAGGCAGGGACTCATCAAAGAAAGAGAACTATAGACACATTTCTTTGATGAACATAGATGCAAAACTTCTCAAGAAAATTTTGGCCAATCAATATCAACAATTCATCCAAAAAATCATACACCATGATCAAACAGGATTCATTTCAGGATGCAAAGCTGGTTCAATATACACAAATCAATTAATATTATTCATCATATCAAGAGGAGCTAGGATAAGAACCACATGGTTATCTCAATAGATGCAGAAAAAGCATTCGACAAGATCCAACACCCCTGTATGATGAAGGTTTTGGAAAAACTAGGAATCCATGGAACATTCCTCAATACAATAAAGGCTGTATATGACAAACGTTACAGTCAGCATTATACTTAGTGGTGAAAAACTAAATCCATTTCCTCTTAATTCAGGAACAAGACAAGGATGTCCACACTCTCCACTTCTCTTCAATCTAGTATTAGAATACCTAGCTACAGCAATAAGACAAGATGCAGACATAAAGTGGATCCAAATAGGGAAAGAAGAAATAAAACTCTCCCTCTTTGCAGATGACATGATCTTGTATTTAAATAATCCAATAGAGTCCACTCCCAAATTACTCAAGCTGATTCAAAACTTTGCAAATGAGCAAGTTATAAAAATTAACCTCCAAAAATCAATGGCTTTTCTGTATGCCAACAATGAGAAAAGTGTGGCTGAAATTAGGAAAGCAACTCCATTTGTAATAGGCCAACAAAAATAATATACATAGGAATTAACTTAACCAAAGAAGTGAAGGACCTCTATGATGAAAACTTTAAAATTTTGAAAAAGGAAATCAACAGAGAACTTAAAAGATGGCAAACCTCCCATGCTCCTGGATTGGAAAGATTAACATCGTGAAAATGGCAAATACTTCCCAAGGCTATCTACAAATTCAACGCGATACCTATCAAAATTCCAACCTCATTCTTCAAGGAAATAGAAGAGGCAATCCAAAAATTCATATAGAACAATAAAAGAACCCGAATAGCAAAAACGCTCCTCAACGGAAAGAACACTGCTGGAGGAATATCAATGCCAAATTTCAAACTCTACTATAAAGCCATAGTAATCAAAACAGCTTGGTATTGGCATAAGAACAGACCTCAGGACCAATGGAATAGAATTGAAAACCCAAAAATGAACCTACAGACCTATAGCCATCTAATCTTTGAGAAGGGAGCTAAAACAATAGAATGGAAGAAAGACAGCCTCTTCAGTAAATGGTGCTGGCAAAATTGGTTAACTACTTGTAGAAAACTAAAGCTCGACCCTTATATATCACCCTGCAACAGAATCAACTGCAAAACGATCAAAGACCTCAGAGTCAAAGCAGACACTCTGAAAACATTACAGGATGGAATAGGAGAAACCCTAGGTGTCCTTGACTCAGGCCGAAATTTTCTGAATAGAGACCCGGAAACACAACAAATCAAAGAAAGGTTGACAAATGGGATTGCATGAATTTGCAGAGCTTCTGCATGGCAAAGGACATAGCTAGCAAGATCAATAGAAAGCCTACGGATTGGTAGAAAATCTTCACTAGCCATACAATGGACTAGTGTCTCATATCCAAAATATACTTAGAACTCAAAAAATTAAATCCCCCAAGAACAAATCCTCAAAGAAACAACTGCCCAATAAATAAGTGGGCAAAAGACATAAAGAGAAACTTCTCTGAAGAAGAAAGAAGGATGGCCAATAGACACATGAAGAAATGCTCAACCTCCCTAGCCATAAAAGAAATGCAAATCAAAACAACATTGAGATGCCACCTCACTCCAGTTAGAATGGCAAACATCAAGAACTCTAACAACAACAGATGCTGAAGGGGATGTGGACAGAAAGGAACCTTACTTCATTGTTGGTGGGAATGTAAACTTGTTCAACCACTTTGGAAAGCAGTGTGGAGGTTCCTCAAAAGACTTCACATAGATCTCCCCTATGACCCAGCAATCCCACTTTTGGGCATTTACCCAAATGTTTACAAACAAGACCACACTAAAGCTACCAGCACAACTATGTTTATTGCAGCATTATTTACCATAGCTATGATATGGAACCAACCCAGATGCCCCTTAGTAGATGAATGGATCAAGAAAATATGGTATATATACACAATGGAATTCTATGCCTCCATCAGAAAGAATGACATTGCCCCATTTGTTAGGAAATGGAAAAACTTGGAAAAAATTTTATTAAGTAAGCCAGGCCCAAAGAAACATAGGTCCCATGGTTTCCCTTATTTGGAATATCTAGTATATGTATGAGTGAAGCGGAAAATATCAGATAATGTGATGTTAGGAAAATGAACCCTTAGATTTGTATTTTTACGTTTTTTTCTTTCATGCATGTGTTTCTAACGCATTTATAAGATTATTTCTTTGTTGCTTTGTATGTCCCTCCCCCACAGTATAACCCCTGCTTTCACTATATTTGATGTCAGTATAACTTGTGGAGGGGATGGGGAAAAACAAGTCGTTTAAGCATATAGGTGGACCTGTTGCAACAATGAGAAGTACAAGTTGTCATGTCGAAAATGAGCTTTACAACGTCGGTGCGGGGCGGGAGGGGGGGGTGATGAGGATTAGGTAGGGGGAGGGGGGAGGCTGGGAAGGGATGTGAAGGGTAAACAAAGGAGGAAGCTGCAATGCTTGGTAAGAAATGTATGCATTATCCTGCCCATGTAATTGTAACCCCTCTATACAGTATGTTCACACATAAAATAACATAAAGAAAATCTAGCATCACCCACATCATTTGGGAATCACATCACAGGATTCAGGAATAAAATTAATAAATTATTACCTAAATTAGTAACTCCACGGCTCTGACTACATTACAAGTGTTCTCTCAAAATGTAGCTGTACTAATTTGATGAGGAAAAAGGCGCACATTGTTTCCTCACAATGTTCTACTAAGTATCTTCTTCCATAACCCAGGTTGTTCTTACCCTGTACTTGTCGGTTACTTTCCTTTGCTGGATTCAATCAATGACACTTGAAAGTGTTATCATCTTCAGACATGTAATTACATTTTGTTTTAATCCATTTGTTATAATATAAAACAAATTTTTGGGGAAAATATGTCTATGCTATATTTTTTCCATGCCATATATATTTGATGTTATTAAGTATTATTTTAATAGTTTCATTTTAAAACCTGAGGAAAATGTTTAGTTACTGTTAGCACTAATTAGTTGCAACTTTTTTGTATTTTTCCATATCTGTATATTTGTTATTAAGCTTCTTACATTGTCTTTTCCCCCTACTGTTGCCTTCTTAAAATTGCTTCAAATTATAAACTCTATATGATGATCTGTATGTGTTCATTTATAAATATAAATTTTTATCTAATATGCACATTTTATATGATATTTTCATCCTATTGTATCTGCTCTGAAATCAATATGGAAATCCTTCATTAAAGAAAAAACACAATGCCACAAAACCAGTGAAATTAAGATTAGGTATCTATCCAAAAATATTTAGCAATGATATAGTAGAAACATCCACTTCTCTTATATACCAAAACATGTTCATAGCTATGAAATGTGCATTTTCTTTATTCCCTCTTTATGGAACATCCAGGTTGATTACACAGCTTGATTTCTATGAATATTGCTGCCATGAACATATATGTTCATATTGATTTATATTCTTTCAGTATGTATCCAAGTTGCAATAATGGTCTTCAAGATATTTGTCTTTTTTGTATCGTGTAAACTTCCATTATGATCTCCATATGGGTTTCACTAGTTTACAATTCCACACCACCAAACACAGTTCCTGATTTATTTCAAACTCTCCAGCAGTTTTTTTTTGTTGTTTGCGTGGTGATAACTCTTCTGGTGTGTAAGATGGGATCTCAGTGACTTTCCTATTTATTTTCCTATGTATTTCCTATGTGGATAAGAATCTGAAACATTTCATTTATTTACTAAACATATTGGTATTTCGTTCTTGATCAGTGTCTTTCTTTGTCTTTTGGTATTTGATCAATTTTTAAGTTTTATAATATTTGATTTTTTCCCATTCCAAATACTCACTTTAGTAAAAAGATTTTTTTTTTCATTACACATTCATTGGTGTATTGCTTGGATATTTTGATTTTGTGAAGGCTAAGAGAATTTGATATGTTCTCTCAGTCAAATTATAAGCCTGTAAAAATAAAGTGAACCTGATTAAATGAAGTTCTTTCTGCACATTTTCTCCGGTACAGATTTCTCTGATTTAAGAAATGTATATTTTATCTCATGCTGGATGACTAACCAAGTCTGTGTGTGTGGATGATACAGTAAGAATTGCAGAATTCGCCACATAGATTTTGGAGCAAAGGCTTACAGCTGGTAACTGGGCAATGATTCAGAAGACAGCTGAGGCTGAAGCTATGATCCCTTCTGTGTTCAGTTCCCAATCTCTTGTAATACACCCCTCACTTCCCATGCGGTGGTTTCTTTTTGTATCCAAAATGTTTCTGGAGCTTCATGTTATTCTGGCCTCCTAGTAGGCCAACATGAGGGGAGTGAAAGCAAGCAAGGCAGATATGACAGAGGAATTTATTTTTTTTACTTGTGTAAATACCATACAGAGGGGTTACAATTACATGGGCAAGGTAATGAGTACATATCTTATCAGGCATTGTGGCCTCCTCCTTTGATTCCCCTTCCCATTCCTTCCCAATTCACCACCCCTTCCCAGTGGTCCCTCCTCAGACCCACCTCCCACTAAAGTTGTAAAGTTCGTTTTTCAAAATAACGTCCTGCTCATCTCATTGTTGCAATGGATCCATCTGTACCCCAATTTAAACAATTTGGTTTTTCACTTCGCCTGCACAAAGTATGCCAATATCATGTGCAGTGAACACAGGGGGCATACCGTGGGGGAGGGACATAAAAAGCAACAAAGAAATCATCTTATAAATATAATAGAAACAATCGTAAGAAAGAAAAACATTGAATTCTTATCTTGGAGTTCATTTCGCCTAACATCAACTTATCTGACAGTTTCTGCTTGTTTCAGACATGTACTAGTTATTGAAAATAAGAGAAACCATGAGACCTATGCTTCTTTGGGCCTGGCTTACTTCATGTAAAAACATTTTTTGGTCGGTTTTGGAACTTGAAATCTTGGTCTGGGCACTGTCCCTCAACTCTTCAGCACAAGTTTAACACTATCCCACTTAAGGCACAGTGTCTCGTCCAGCTTTTACTGCTTATGTGGGGCTGAAGAATCGAACCTAGGGCCTTATGCTTGCAATGCAAGCACTCTATCACTCTGCCACCTTCCCAGCCCTGGCAGAGGGTTTTTATCTGAAGATCCATCACACTTGGGAGCTTGTGGCTGAAAATTCCAGAAAGAGAAAAGTGAAGAAACACTTAAGAGAAAATGTAAAACAGAAAGCCACAATGTTTAACCCTAAAACAAATTTCTAGGATAAGGAGACTCATGAATTGGTGTCACCTGAGGAGAAAAAGGAAATATTCAGGAAGAATGAGAAGGAAGTGGGAGGGAATAGAGAGAAAGAGACCTAGACTACCTAGAGCTGGGACCTCAATGTGAGCTTAATTTTACTTTGGAAACCAACCCGAAGGATGCAATACCTTACAATTTTGATTACTCTGTCTCATTCTACAAAGCCTATTCCAGATCCACTTCCACTCATCATGGTGTCCATTCTGGGAACCAGATTGAATGCTGGAGGTTCCCAGGGGATGCAAAGAGTGAAAACCACAGGGCTAAAGCTCAGAAAAGACACATGCCATCACTTCTCACATGTCATTTTCAAAGTAAGTTCTACAACCAAGCATGGTATTAATGGGGATGGGAATAGATATTGAGAGCACTATAATAATATCTACTATTATTATCATATAATAATCTAACATCTATTGTTTCATCAAAGGGAGAGAGATAGCATTTCTCCCTTTTTAGGTGTATGGGACAGGGCATTCTATAGAATGTTTTTCAATTGGTGGCTCTCTGAATCTTTTCTCCCAAGATTGTGGCTATTAGGTTTCGGGGAGGAGAATTAGAGTAGAAAAGTGAGTTCTCAAGCTGGGTACTGATGGCTGACACCTATATTCCGAGCCTGAGATCTGAGGATTATGATTTGAAGTCAGTCTGGGCAGGAAAATCCATGAGACTCATCTCCAATTAAACAAAAAGAGCCCGAATTGAATCTGTGGCTCAAATGTGAGACCATTAGCTATGAGTGGGTGGGGGAGACAGAATCTTGACCCAGAATTTAAACCCAGGATTGGGGGATAGGTGGAAATGTATTCTCAGTCCATGAAATCAAAGGTGTATGCTCAACATCATCATTGATGTTAACTTTGGGGTAGAGTTGATCAGTTTTATTCTGGAAATGATTTGTTCCACTCTTCTCTGTCCTGTATTCTTTAAAAGAAACAGCTTTGAGCAATCTATACCTAAGATGTGTGGATTGCACTGAAGCACTGGTTTCATTTTTTTCTACTTACAAAATATACAAAAATAGTGTAAAAAGGAGTTTTAATTTAATATGTCGGTTTGTGAGTACATCTTGATTGATGTCATTAATTTGATCATTCTTCTCTATCTCACCCAACCCCACCCCCTCCATTTACGTGGTCACATTTTCACACATGTTCATTGAATATTATGACTGGATTCTCCCACTGCACCAGTTTGGCAAAGAAATTTCTTCATTGTACAAGCAAGGAAGATGAAGCTGAGGACTACATGCCCAAGACAGCATAGCTATTACTTTGCATCAAGATTATTTGACTTACAAAATCTTCGCCAAAAGAAGCATTATAAAAAAGAACATGGCCAGGAACTAGAAGCATCTATCTTTGTATGTGTGTGTGTGTGTGTTTGTTCTGGTGCCTGAGTGCTGTCCCTGAGCTGCTTTGCTAACTGTTAGCACTCTACCACTTGAGCTACAGTACCACTTCCAACTTTATCGTAGTTAATTGGAGGTAAGAATCTCATGGACTTTCTATCTTGGCCTAATTTTAACCCACAATCTTCAGACCTCAGTTTCCTGAGTAGCTAGGATTGCTGGTGTGAGCCACTGGCAGCTAGCAAAAAAAATCTATTAGTTGTCCCAATTAAACATGTGGAGCAATTGGTTACTTGATACTGGTGACACTCAACCTTGCTAATTAGGAGGCAGAGATTTATAAGAATGATATCATGACCAGTTTTAACAAAAAAAATTGTAAAAAAACTACAAAAACAAAGAAAGCCAGATATAGTGTAATTTTCCTGTTATCTCACTATGTGGAAACCACAGGTAAGAGATCATTACTCAAGGGAGGCTTGACCTGAAAAATAATCTAAAGTGGTTAGAGCCTTAGCACCTTCAAGCACCAGTAGTGCCAAAGGAAAAAGAAAAGAAGAAAACAGAAAATGAAAGGAAAGGATAAAAAAGGAACTATTTGCTCTTCATTCATGGTTTCATTTCATTGGATACAAGAATTGAGAGTATTTTGTTTATTGTTTTAGGATTCAGTCCTCTCTAATATAAAAGCATTTATTTCAGGTAAATATTGTATTATTACTATTTATTAACTTATTATTAGACCTTTAGGTTTGGAGATTGAAATCATGACTTTGTATATATTAGTCTAGTTCTACAACTTAGCTGTACCCAAGCTCTCTTGTATAGTTTTGAAAATTGTTTATGAATTCTTCAATAGTTCGCTATTCTACTTTTCATCTTATATTTTCTCTCCCACAGAAAACTTAAATTAGATCATTTTATATCCTCCTGCACCAGAATCAATTCCAAATGGATTGAAGAGCTCAAAGTAAATCCAGATGCCTTAGGAATCTTACAGGAAGAGTTAGCGGAAACATGAGGGCTCCTTGCCATAGGTAAAAATTTCCAAAGTAAGTCTGGATAAATGGGATTAATCAAACCAAATCAATCATTTGTCAGACTCAAAAGCCATGAAGAAAAGAGATTGTGTAGCACAGATGTATTAGGGAGCAAACCTACAGATGAGAGCCTCAGCCAATGGTAAACGCTTTCTCCCTTTTCTAACTAGGTTAATTATTCTGGATTTACATGAATATAAGTATTTTCTTATGGGGATTAGTCAGAAAACAACTAATGCTAAGATAGAGATAGTATGTGAAATGAGTTGTAGCTGGAGAAAGGGAGGGATTAAGGCACGGGTGTCTAGTTCAAAGACTTGGCTTGGTGCCAGTTAAGTAAGGTATAGCTGCCCAAGAGAAGGGGAGTAAAACAGGAGTGGTTATAAACAAAAGCACTGATCTGAAGCCTCAAAATAAGGACCGCAGTCTGTGTGGACAAAACAATCTCTAACAATGTTTTATTTTAATTAACAAGCATGATTTTAAATTTTTGCAGAGTGGGATTGTATATAGTCACAGGCAATTTCTCTTGTGTCAGGTAATCCAATCTACTCTTTCACATATTACCTAGTAGCCAGGTTTCAACACAAATGACTACAATGAGATTGTACAAATGACACTGTGACTTTTCCCTCTTATGAATCAAAATTCTGTCAAATGATTTATTTCTTCCAGATGTTTACACATTTCTCATGATCTTTTTTACTATTTTGTCTTCATTATTGATAATCATAGTACATTTTGTTGTTGTCTTGTGTGTATATGTCATTTTTAGGGCTTGAACTCGATGTTTAATGGTCTCCCTTGTATTTTTGGTCATGGCTGATGACACTCTATCCTTGAGTCACATGCTCACCTTCTGCTTCTTGCTGCATAATTGGAGATAAGTTTTCACATTTTTGTATTTTTGGACTGAAATTGAACTAAAATATTCAGGTCTCAGCTCCCTGAGTTCTAGGATTGTACATATGAATGGCTAACACCAATCTTTGCTTTACTATTATTTTAATTATGTGGTAGAGGAAAGTGGAAGTATATTTGTGTTAAGTGTGCAATTTTCAAATACAAGCTTGAATCAACTTGATATAATATAACTGTTATCAATTTTACCAGTTAAATCATGAATATTACACATTACCACAGAAATATAATTGAAAACAAAAGGCATAATTGTTTTCTTAAAACAGTCAATGAAACCATAAATTACTTTCACTTTACAAATTATGTTTTATTTAACTTAAATTAGGTGGACCCATTGCAAAAATGAGATGTACAAGTCGTTATGTCGAAAAATGAACTTTACAACTTTGGTGGGGGGGGAAGCAGGGAAGATTAGGGGGGCAGGGGGAGGTTGGGAAGAGATGGGAAGGAGAAACAAAGGAGGAGGCTAGGATTGATTAGAAATGTACTTATTATCTTGCCCACGTAATTGTACCCTCTGTACAGTATTTTCACAATAAAAAATAATATAAAAAAAGAAAAAGAAATAAACTGCAAAAAATTTGGACAGGGAGCTAATATACATATTTTTCCATCATCACCTACCACATCCTCCTTCTTCCTTCCTAGGAAACACACCCAATCAATAAAAGGCATAGATATTTGGCTCTTGACCTTCAAAATGGAAGCAGAATGTTATGGATCTGAGATGATCATTAATAGTGTTTTACATAATAATGTCACATGCAACAACCTATGAGTCCTGCAGATCTTAAAACTACTTCCTTAGTGATGTAATAGGATGTCAGCTTTATTGGACGTAGTATTGTTTTCCACTTCCTTTCCTACCACCTGACCTAAATTATAATACATATTAACAGAAAGAAAAAGTAATACCATCTTAAGAAAGTCCCATTGGAACAAGACGTTATGTCGAAAAGGGAACTTTACAACTTTGTGGGGGGACGGGGGGATCGGTGGGCAGGAATGGTAAGGGGAAACAAAGGAGGAGGCAACAATACTTGATAAGAAATGTACTCATTACCTTGCTCATGTAATTGTAACCCATCTGTACTGTATTTTCACGCAAAAATTATTAATATGAAAAAGTCATTTACGGCTCGGGGATTATGGCTTCATTGCATGAAACCCTGGGTTCAATTCCTCAGCACCACATAAACAGAAAAAGAAACACTGGAAGTGGTGCTTTTCCTCAAGTGGTAGACGTCTAGCTCAAGAACAGTTTACGGTCCCTGAGTGCAAGCCCCAGGACAGGCAAAAGAGTCATTTAGCTAGTAAATGCAAAATAAAGAACCCATACTTGGAATATATTATTGCTGCTTCCAAGTGATACTTAACAATAGTTCTTAATTCATGTACTTTACTTATATTAGAATGCTGTGTTGAATAAAAAAAAGTTTTGTTAATAGGTCATGCCAATTAATGCCAGGAATGTGCTTGGATATCAGGTGAAGTTTAATTCTGGAAATTGAAAGATTCTAGGATTTTGTGTGGTCAGTGTTAATCAGAAAGGGAAAGGTAATCTAAGTGAGATTTAGAGATCTTTGTGGCCAGTCATGGCACCAAAAATGACAGAAGAGAAGGAATAACTCCAGATGGAAGGAATAAATTATACTAACTAAGGTATAGCAGAAACCGTTCTAGGGAACCATTTTTGGTTATTGAATTATAAACTAATTATAAACTAGGTTTATTCCTCATTGCTTTTATTATTCTAATCACTTAGGCTCTTCTTAATCTCTGTGTGATAAGTTGTATATCCTTCTATGCTGATCTTTCATACCTGATCTCCTTTGCTTTCTAAAAATCTCAGTCTTTCTCTATTTCTCTATGAACAATTTCTGATACTAAATCCACATATGCAGACATCAGACGATGCTAATGTAAGAGTCCCATAGCTCATGAGTCATTAATGTAACAACATGGAAAAAGAGGGCATATTTATTGCTACCTCAATTTTTCTGAAAAGCTGCAATGTCACATCATTTGATTCAAATTTCCATTCTTTGTCTACATAGTGTCATTAAGTGCACATAAATGCAAATATGAGCCAGGTGCTGGTGGCTCATGCCTGTAATGCAAGCTACTCAGGAGGTTGAGACCAGAGGATTGTGGTTCAAAGCCAGCCTGGTCAGGAAAATCCACGAGACCCTTATCTTCAATTAACCACCAGAAATCCGGAAGTGGTGTTGTAACTCAAGTGGAAGAGCACTGGACTTGAGCTGAAGAGCTGAGGGACAGCACCCAGGATCAGAGTTCATTGCACGATGAACAGAACAGGTGTAAATATGACGTTAAGTTTCCTCAAAAGGAACGACAAAGTCAATAGTAATCTTCCCAAGCAGAGAAAATAATTGCAAAATGACTTTACACTCGCAAAAATGTTTCAAGTTTAAAAGTCGATACTCTTGGAAAGATAAAACATAAGAATATAAGGAAGTCTGGGAAGTTCAGGTTGCATCAAGCCTAGGCAGAACAGTCTTTGCAACATTATCTAAAATTAACCAGCCAAAAGCTGCATTGGAAGAATGGCTCAAGTAATTGAACACTCGTTATGAGCAAGATTGCTGAATAAGAGTTTGAGGTTTTTTCATACACACATACAAGCATGCATATACACACAGAGGCACTTATATGTGTAAACACACATAAGAAACAACTTTCAGAATGTGTAGAAAAGTCAGAAAATATATCCTGAGTAAGACTAGAAAAAGTGATAATTTTTAATATTAGAAATTCCTCAAGTGAACTTTCCCCAAAAAAGGTTGAGAATATTACATAGGTAGGGACCAGAGATAATAAGATAGTCAACTAATTATTATTAAAGTGATCAGATCCATGGAGGAACGAAACAGAGACCCCTGCAGGTGCACCTGAAAATGTTCATAACCTCTGTCAAATGTTAGAACGTCTTTGAAAATTGTACATAAACAGTTTAAGCACTTAGTCTAGTGGGTAAGATTATCAGAGAAGTTCATAATTGCTAGCCTGTTTCTAGATTAAATAAACCATCACACTATGGCAGGGCAATGTGATACAAGCCTAGAAATTTAGAACTCAGACTAAGACAGGAGATTAGAGAATGGAATTACGTAACGATATCTTCCCTGGAACAGGTAGTATAATTTTCTCTCAATAAAACAAGCCAAACAACAAGAAAGAAATATACAGTTTGAAGTTTGGGCTAATTTTGTCACTATGTTTTGAGAAGTCAAGTTTCCTATTGAAATGCAACTCATATATCATCCTCAGTTGTGTTTTAAATGCTCTCTTAATTTCAGAAAATGCCTAGATGCAAAATGGCTCATGATTCCCAACTAAAAATTTGAGAAAGTAAGCATCATTCTGTTGGATTCCAAAGAAATGATGAAGGATTACAAAAACTTAAGCCTGGAGAAATGGCAAAGCTCATCTAATGTAGGACTTTGTAGACCTGGCTAAATTAGAATTTACATTTAAAATTAATATTTTTTGTTTGTAATTTCATATTAGATAGGATACTGCAAAATACCTTCAAGTAGAAGGTTTAATTTAGAAATGCACAAATGATTCTGACATTCTATTTGCCTGGAATATTCTTTCAATTGAGGTATAATTAGAACTTAATAGATAATATCAACAGTTCATGTATATCATGATAATGTGAATAATCTACACAGTTGCCAACAAATGGATGCTATTAATTTATAAATTTAGAAAAAGCAATTTTTTGAGACATTGGTGTAACATGGTGTGAAGAGAGTAATTGTGTTACATCTTTTTTTCTTCTACCTATACATAACATAGGAAGAAATTTCCTTAATTACGGACCTCTGTATACAATTAGAAAAATGCTAGATTTGAGGTTTGTTTTTATTTGGTTTTTGTTGTTTAGTTTGTCCTAGGGCTTGACCTCTGGGTCTGGGCACTGTCCCTGATCCTGTTTTTGCTCAAGGCTACACCTCTTCCACTTGAAATTCAATGCCCCTTTTTTTTGGCTTTTCCTGAGCAGTTTACTGGAGATAAGAATCTAAGGAAACTTCTTTCCTGGGTGAGCTTTGAACCATAATCTTCAGATCTTAATATTCAGATATTCAGATCTCCTGAATATCTATGATAGATAAAATAATAATTGTGGGGCAAGTGCGCAGCATAGATGGTGCTGAGAGGGAGTTGAGTAGGCAGAGTCCGATTTGTTTATATTCAGTGCGTAAATAGCTCCTGGAAGCTTAGGTGCATGATAGGGTGTGACTGTTACAGTGATTAGTTGGTTCCTTTTCCTCCCCATGCCACCCGGACTTTTTTGCTTTTAAAAAATGCTTGCTGTGTGTTAATAAACGAGTTCCTGCTTGACTTGACTCCCTGCTGTGTCTGATTGTCTCCTGGGTTAAGGGAAGCTGGGGGACGGGCAAGAGGAGCACTTAACTTTCCTCAGACCCAGTCCATCTATCATGGGATGAAGACCCGACATCAGGAGCCCAACTCGGGCAAGAAAGGAAAATATACCGGCTGAGGCTAAGTGGTCTCTCAGGGTAAGTAAAACGCTTAGTATGGGTAATGTTATTTCACAGAAGGAGGAGGAGTAGGCAACATTAAGCCTAGAGGGATAAAGCGGGACTTGGGAAGTGAGAAGGTAAAGGCATGGGTCAAATTCGACTGAGAATGCACTGAAACATGCACAGTGGAAGTCAAAACAAGGGTGAAGGTTACCCCCTCTGACTTGGGTGCCCTGACTTTCCTAGGCTTCCACCCTATTCCCCTGATTGGGCCAGAGGTTGTGCCTTAGTAGACCTGTGAGAAGGACCTGCAAGACCCAGACCCATACCGACCTTCCATGGAGGGGCTGAGGGCTGCAGAAGAAACCTACTCGGAGGCCTGCCCTGTAAAGGAAGTCCCACCTGGGAGCCCAGAACCTGGGCCACGGGATTCACATCCCCAACATATCCAGTCAATCACTCACCAGGAGCTAACAGGCCCTTGGAATGGTATCCATGGGAAGCTAAGGATCTTAAAGAGATCTGCAAGGTGGTGGCGGTGAATGTCCTGAACTCTCCTTGGGCCCATACCCAATTAGAGGACATTGCTTATCACCCATGTGTCCCTAAGGACTGGCTGGATGTGGCCAAAGCCGTCTTCACCAGTTCTCAGTTTATTAAATGGTGTGCTTTCTTTAAGGAGCCATGCAGATTGTGGGCGGAGAATAACTGGCAGGTTCAAGCCGCAATACCTATTCCTTATGCAGTTTTAACAGGGATGGGGAAAGGGTACTCCACTGGGGTCCAACAGGCCACAATACCTGTCCTGTGCCATGACCAGGTGAGGCAGGCAGGACTTGCCGTGTGGTACAAACTGGATGATGGGCCCACTGAGTCCCCCATAGCACGAGTGAGACAAAAACCTGGTGAGCCTCTACTTGAGTTTATAGCCCTATTCCAACAGAGTATTAATTGCAAGCTGCTGGCAGTGGACCTCCGAAATCAGTTTGTAAAGCTACTGGTCTGGGAAGGGATGAATGCAGACCACATCATGGCCTACGTGGGATTGAGAGAGAGTTCCCTGAGCAGATGGGTGGTGACCTTGCAGGATATGAATATTGGTGATGCAGGAGCAGGAATTCCCTATAATCTCCAAGGCCAAGCAATTATAGAAAGAAATCACCAATGTCTTAAGGAGCAATTATAATTATTAAAACAAAAAGGAGGAGTTAGCCCCCATATACAGTTACAGATAGCTTTTTTACCATTAACATTTTAAATTTTTCAACAGGGGCAACTGAATCCAGATTTCAGAAGTACTGGGGACAACTAAACCCTAAGCCCTAAGTGAAAGTCAGGTGGAAGGACCTCCCTGACAAATCAATTGAGACGACCTGACCCCCTAGTTACTATGGGCAGGGGATTTGGATGTGTTTTTTCCATAGGGGAGACAGCCCCTTTGGGTAGAGCCGGTCAGATCTGGTTGAGTCGGCTAGAGTAGCAGTTGAAGCACATTTCCTTCTCATAGAGATGTGACCCACAGGAACGTCTGCCTAGCTTGACAGCCATGACCTGTCCAAGCTCCCTACATGCCCCCCGAGGGACCAATCAGTGCCTTTCACCAAACAGTGCCTGTCACAAGTGCCTTACATCAACTCCCCGCTAAGTGATTGTCCCAGAAGGACTCAGGAGGTTGGGGAAGCTGGGGTATAAAATCCCCCCCACTTGCACAAGAATAAATGAGACTTGCTTAAGCTTATTCTCCCAGTGTGTGTTGCTTGTGGGCATCATTCATGCTTACTCCCTGCAGGACATCTAGCCCTATAAGTGGCGCCCAACTTGGGGCTCAAGTGTTTTCGGCAGATGGATGGTCTAATGCAAGGTAAGTGCCTCCATGGGCAACCTTCCCCCTGCAGCACGAGAGCCTCAATTACGAGCGCTTGTTGCCCTGCTTCAGAGTAGGCGGTTAAAAGTATCACAAAAGGAAGCTAGTTTAATATGGGAAATAGTAAGTGAATTGTGTCCCTGGATTGACTCCGGGGCCATTTGGGATCCAGACAGCTGGACCTGCTCTTTCAGGCGGCTCATAAAAAAGAAATCTGAGAAGGTGCTGAGCTACCCCTAAAATTTACCCCATTGTAATAGCCATTCAAGCCTGTCTATCGGGGAGAGAAGAAGGGGAAAGTCTGCAGGCATTTAAGGTCTCACTGCAAAAAGAAACAGCATGCAGAAAATGGTGAAGCTGCTCAGGCACTCCCATCTTTCAGTAAGAATGCAGATGACCAACAACTGCCACCATCATGTGACCCAGAGGGTCAGCCAGCTAGGCTTGTAAAACCCCTCTCCCACACTATGGGTCCCAGGAAACCTGACCAAGCACTTCTTTTGGCCATTTGGCTAGCCTGGGAACTCCCCTCAGGGAACTTTGTATCCTTGGGCCTTCATATCCAACTTTGCCCAAGAAAGAAAACCCGTTGTTCCCCCTATAATACAACAGTTGTTTGCGGGCCCCACAGCTACCATGGCAATGGCAGCCAAGCCTATGGTTGAACCCCAGTTCGTGTTCCCGGTAAACATCCACCGAACCAATGCACCACCTAACCAATGGTACCCCCATGGCCCAAAAGTGCTTGACAAAAATTGGACCTCTTTTAAGGAAGATGGGTTGCACTCCCCATATGCTCAACAGATGCTCGAAACCATTAGCACTGATCTGAGTTGCCCCAATGATTGGAAGAACTTAATGTGCACAGCATCATCTTCAGGGGACTTCCTTTTATGGAAGGCTGCTTTTTATGATGAATGTGAACAACAAAGCACATGAAATGTCACTGCTGGAGGATATGATGCAACCATGGGGGACCCTGATTGCTTAAAAGGGGAGGGAGCTTATGGGTCTCCCATTGCACAAGCAGTGGCATCTCCGCAGTACTTTGCCCAAGTACTCCTCTGTGCATTGTGGGTTGACTCCTTGGTCCCTTCGAAAGAAGGGAACAAACAACTAAAAACCCTCATCCAACACCGCAATGAGCCTTTCATTGACTTCATGGCCAGTGTTCTAGAAGCAGTAGCCCAGAAGTTATCCCACGCTGGAGCCCGAGAAGCACAAACCAAGACCCTAATATGGGAAGGGGCCACACAGGAATGGAGGAAAGCCATTGCCCCTGAACAAAATGGGGAGATCATTGATTGCATCCTAGCCACCAAAAATTTGGGGACATCAACTCATGTTATGACGACCCTTGCACAGGCTTTCACCTCTATGACCGCCAGTGTGCGCACCCCCAATGGTGCAATGGGAAATTGACCTTGTTGGGGATGCGGCATAACTGGTCATTTTATTTTTATTTTTTTCATTTTAATTTTTTATTATGAAAGTACTGTTCAGAGGGGTTACAATTACATGGACAAGATAATGAGTACATTTCTTATCAAGCATTGTAGCCTCCTCCTTTGTATCTCCATCCCATTCCTTTACATCCTCCCCCCGCCCCTCCCACTCAATCCTCCCCACTACCTCCCCACACCCGCACCAAAGTTGTAAAGTTCATTTTTCACCAAAACGAATTGTACATCTCATTGTTGCAATGGGTCCACCTGTATCACTATTTAAACGATTTGTTTTTCCCATTCCCCTTAACAAATTATACTGACATCAAATACAGTGAAAGCAGGGGTTATATTGTGGGGGAGGGAAATACAAAGCAATAAAGAAATAATCTTCTAAATGTGTTAGAAACAATCACAACAATCACCTGAAAGAAAAAAAAAACACTTGAATACATATCCTAGGGTTCATTTAATTAACATCACCTTATCTGACATTTTCTGCTTGATTCAGACACATATTAGATATTACAAATAAGGGAAACCATGTTTCTTTGGGCCTGGCTTACTTCACTTAATATAATTTTTTCCAAGCATTTACATTTCCTAACAAATGGGGCAATGTCATTCTTTCTGATAGAGGCATAGAATTCCATTGTGTATATATACCATGTTTTGATCCATTCATCTACTGAGGGGAATCTGGGTTGGTTCCATATCTTAGATATAGTAAATAAACACAGTCGTGCTGGTAGCTTTAGTGTGGTCTTGTTTGTAAAGATTTGGGTAAATGCCCAAAAGTGAGATTGCTGGGTAATAGGGGAGCTCTATGTGGAGTCTTTGGAGGAACCTCCATACTACTTTCCAAAGTGGTTGAACAAGTTTACACTCCCACCAACAATGAAGTAAGGTTCCCTTCTGTCCACATCCCCTACAGCATCTGTTGTTCTTAGAGATCTTGATTTAGCCATTCTAACTGGAGTGAGGTTGTATCTCAATGTTTTGATTTGCATTTCTTTTACGGCTAGGGAGATTGAGCATTTCTTCATGTGTCTATTGGCCATTCTTCTTTCTTCTTCAGAGAAGTCTCTATTTCAGTCTTTAGACCACTTATTTATTGGGCAGTTGTTTCTTTTTTATTTTATTTTATTTTATTTTATTTGAGAACATACTGTACAGTGGGGTTACAATTACATGGGCAGGATAATGCATACATTTCTTACCAAGCATTGCAGCCTCCTCTTTTGTTTACCCTTCACCTCCCTTCCCAGCCTCCCCCTTCCCCCCCACCCAATCCTTCCCCCCTCCCGCTCCCACACCGACATTGTACAGCTCATTTTTAACATGACATTTTGTACTTCTCATTGTTGCAACAGGTCCACCTGAATCCTTAAACGACTTGTTTGTCCCCGTCTCCTCCACATGTTATACTGACATCAAATATACTGAAAGCTGGGGTTACACTGTGGGGGAGGGACATACAAAGCAACAAAGAAATAATCTTATAAATGCGTTAGAAACACATGCATGAAAGAAAAAAACATTTAAATACATATTTAAGGGTTCGTTTTCCTAACATCACATTATCTGAACTTTTCCGCTTGACTCATACATATACTAGATATTGCAAATAAGGAAAACCATGGGACCTATGTTTCTTTGGGCCTGGCTTACTTCACTTAATATAATTTTTTCCAAGCCTTTCCATTTCCTAACAAATAGGGAAATGTCATTCTTTCTGATGGAGGCATAGAATTCCATTGTGTATATATACCACATTTTCTTGATCCATTCATCTACTGAGGGGCATCTGGGTTGGTTCCATATCTTAGCTATGGTAAATAATGCTGCAGTAAACATAGTTGTGCTGGTAGCTTTAGTGTGGTCTTGTTTGTAAACATTTGGGTAAATGCCCAAAAGTGGGATTGCTGGGTCATAGGGGAGTTCTATGTGAAGTCTTTTGAGGAACCTCCATACTGCTTTCCAAAGTGGTTGAACAAGTTTACATTCCCACCAACAATGAAATAAGTTTCTTTTCTGTCCACATCCCCTCCAGCATCTGTTGTTAGAGTTCTTGATTTTTGCCGTTCTAACTGGTTGGGCAGTTGTTTCTGTGAGGATTTGTTGTTGGGGGATTTAATTTTTTGAGTTCCAAATATAGTTTAGATATGAGACCCTTGTCCGATGTATGTCTAGTGAAGATCTTCTCCCAATCCGTGGGCTTTCTATTGATCTTGCTAGCTATGTCCTTTGCCAGGCAGAAGTTCTGCAAATTCATGCAATCCCATTTGTCCAACCTTTCTTCGATTTGTTCTGTTTCCAGGTCTTTATTAAGAAAATTTCGGCCTGAGCCAAGGAGACCTAGGGTTTCTCCTATTCCATCCTGTAATCTTTTCAGAGTGTCTGCTTTGACTCCTAGGTCTTTGATCCTTTTGGAGTTGATTTTGTTGCAGGGTGATATATAAGGATCTAGCTTTGGTTTTCTGCAAGTAGTTAACCAATTTTGCCAGCATCATTTACTGAAGAGGCTGTCTTTTTTCCATTCTATATTTTAGCTTCCTTATCGAAGATTAGATGGCTATAACTCTGTGGGTTCATTTCTGGGTTTTCAATTATACTCAATTATACTGGTCTATTCTTGTGCCAGTACCAAGCTCTTTTGATTACTATGGCTTTATAGTAGAGTTTGGAATTTGGTATTGATAGACATTTCTTAATGCAGGTGTGGAAGAAATTAAGGAAAAAATTGGTCCACGAATATATTTTAAGAAGATAGTCTATGTATTTTAACAGTATTAAAGGATTACATTTCTGTTTTTTAGTGTGTAAATATCTATAGTATGTGCAAAGAACCAAAGTTCATTCCAGGGCCTATCATGGAATAGAATGTAGCAAATTTTGTATATATTGTTTGTATATTTATAGAATTCGCCTGTCTCACTTCTCTCCCATTTTCATAAACAGAGCACCTCTTTGACATAATGAAAAACAAACATTATATTTCTACCTCCTACAGGATTCTACACACTTTGCTGTCTGCTAAATATAGAAAAGATTCATGCACAATCCTCATCTTCGAGGAACAATTTTCAGTAACCCAAGTAGCTTATGTATATCTCCTACCCCTTTCTTCCCAGCTGTCAAACTAGGTGAGTGATGACTGAATTCTATAAAAAATAAAATCTCAGATAATTCAGAGGCATGCAGTTAGTATCCAATATAATCTTCTTCACTTGGATATATATTATCACTATCTTTGTGAGAACTTCAGCTTCCTTATTTGAAAACTGCACTGTCCAGTTAACAGAGTAGATGAATCTCATTATTTAAAATTCCATTTAACTGAAATTGGAAGGATTAATTTCTCACACACTATTAACGTTTGAGATTCTGTAGCCACATATTGCCAGTGGCTAGTCTGTTAGACAACGCATATATAGAATATTTCCATTATCAAAGATGTTTCTGTTAAAACTGTTTTAGAGTGTGTTTCTGCTTGTTAAGAAATAGTCCATCTTCCTAAACTACATATGCTCCATAGCTGGTACTCAGACTGAAGATCAGACCAGAAATTCTAGAAACCCATCAAGTTAAGACATAGATATAAATTGTTCTACATAAGCACATTTATTTATGAGGAGGAAGAGGATCAAACAGTCAACGTCAGCAGAATCAACTCTCTCAACTCTAGGAATGAATAGATGAAAAATTTAGCAATTCTTTGCAGCATTGCTTCTGTGATTGGAATTGGCTGTGGTATTCTCAATGGTGATTTTGTTGGAAAGTATAAATGTGTAATTATCACATTAGCTCACAGAAGAATTAGGATCTGTGCTTGTAAATGTCATTTGGTATTTACACATGACATTTTAATTTTGCCTAGTATCAGTACACCACAAATAACTTTATATGGTTTCTGAGGGATTTTTTTTTTTTTTTTACATTTTTTATTGCGAACATACCGTACAGAGGTTTTACAATTACATGAGCAAGGTAATGAGTTCATTTCTTATCAAGCACTGTTGCCTCCTCCTTTGTTTCCCCTTATGATCCCTTCTCATCTCCGCCTTCCCCACCCCCATGCCTCCCCTTGCGCCAAAGTTGTAAAGGTCTTTTTTCGACATAACGTCTTGTACATCTCATTGTTGCAATGAGTCCACTTGTAAACCTAATAAACAATTTTTTCCCTTCCCCTCCACATACTATACCAACATCAAATACAGTGAAACAGGTATTGTACCAGGGGAGGGGACATACAAAGCAACAAAGGAATCATCTTAATTATGTTAGAAACAATAATAAGAAAGAAAAAGCATTTGAGTACTTATCTTGTATTCATTTCACCTAACATCAACTTATCTGACCATTTCTGCTTGTCTGAGACATGTACTAGTTATTGCAAATAAGGGAAACCATGGGACCTATGTTTATTTGGGCCTGGTTTATTTTACTTAATATAATTTTTTTCCAAGTCTTTCCATTTCCTAACAAATGGGACAATGTCATTCAATCAACTCCAAATTTATCAAAGACCCTGGAGTCAAAGCAGACACCCTGAAAACATTGCAGGACATAATAGGAAATACCCTTGGTCTGAGTTGTTTTTTTCATTAATTTTGATTCTTCTTACAGCAGGCATTTTTTTTAAATTTTTATTTTATTTTATTTGAGAACATACTGTACAGAGGAGTTACAATTACATGGGCAGGATAATGCATACATTTCTTACCAAGAATTGCAGCCTCCTCCTTTGTTTACCCTTCACCTCCCTTTCCACCCTCCCCCCTCCCCCCCGCCCAATCAAACCCCCCCTCCCCCCCACTCCGACATTGTAAAGCTGGTTTTGACATGACATTTTGTACTTCTCATTGTTGCAACAGGTCCACCTGAATCCTTAAACGACTTGTTTGTCCCCGTCTCCTCCACATGTTATACTGACATCAAATATAGTGAAAGCGGGGGTTACACTGTGGGGGAGGGACATACAAAGCAACAAAGAAATGATATTATAAATGCGTTAGAAACACATGCATGAATGAAACAAAAACATTAAAATACATATTTGAGGGTTCGTTTTCCTAACATCACATTCTCTGACTTTTTCCGCTTGACTCATACCTATACTAGATATTGCAAATAAGGGAAACCATGGGACCTATGTTTCTTTGGGCCTGGCTTACTTCACTTAATATAATTTTTTCCAAGCCTTTCCATTTCCTAACAAATGGGGCAATGTCATTCTTTCTGATGGAGGCATAGAATTCCATTGTGTATATATACCACATCTTCTTGATCCATTCATCTACTGAGGGGCATCTGGGTTGGTTCCATATCTTAGCTATGGTAAATAATGCTGCAATAAACATAGTTGTGCTGGTAGCTTTAGTGTGGCCTTGTTTGTAAACATTAGGGTAAATGCCCAAAAGTGGGATTGCTGGGTCATAGGGGAGTTCTATGTGAAGACTTTTGAGGAACCTCCATACTGCTTTCCAAAGTGGTTGAACAAGTTTACCTTCCCACCAACAATGAAGTAAGGTTCTTTTCTGTCCACATCCCCTCCAGCATCTGTTGTTGTTAGAGTTCTTGATTTTTGCTGTTCTAACTGGAGTGAGGTGATATCTCAATGTTGTTTTGATTTGCATTTCTTTTATGGCTAGGGATGTTGAACATTTCTTCATGTGTCTATTGGCCATCCTTCTTTCTTCTTCAGAGAAGCTTCTCTTTAAGTCTTTCGCCCACTTACTTATTGGGCAGTTGTTTCTTTGAGGATTTGTTGTTGGGTGGTTTAATTTTTTGAGTTCCAAGTATATTTTAGATATGAGACCCTTGTCTGTTGTATGGCTAGTAAAGATCTTCTCCCAATCCGTGGGCTTTCTATTGATCTTGCTAGCTATGTCATTTGCCCTGCAGAAGCTCTGCAACCTTATGCAATCCCATTTGTCCAACCTTTCTTTGATTTGTTGTGTTTCTGGGTCTCTATTCAGAAAATTTCGGCCTGAGCCAAGGAGACCCAGCGTTTCTCCTATTCCATCCTGTAATGTTTTCAGAGTGTCTGCTTTGAGTTCAAGGTCTTTGATCCATTTGGAGTTAATTCTGGTTCAGGGTGATATATAAGGATCTAGCTTTAGTTTTACACATGTAGTTAACCAGTTTTGCCAGCACCATTTACTGAAGAGGCTGTCTTTGTTCCATTCTATTGTTTTAGCTCCCTTATCGAAGATTAGATGGCTATAGGTTTGTAGGTTCATTTCTGGGTTTTCAATTCTATTCCATTGGTCCTGAGTTCTGTTCTTATGCCAATACCAAGCTGTTTTAATTACTATGGCTTTATAGTAGAGTTTGAAATTTGGTATTGATCTTCATCCAGCAGTGTTCTTTCCGTTGAGGAGCGTTTTTGCCATTCGGGGTCTTTTATTGTTCCATATGAATTTTTGGATTGCCTCTTCTATTTCCTTGCAGAATGAGGGTGGAATTTTGATAGGTATTGCGTTGAATTTGTAGATAGCCTTGGGAAGTATTGCCATTTTCACGATGTTAATCTTTCCAATCCAGGAGCATGGGAGGTTTTGCCATTTTTAAAGTTCTGTGTTGATTTCCTTTTTCAAGATTTTAAAGTTTTCATCATAGAGGTCCTTCACTTCTTTAGTTAAGTTAATTCCTAGTTATTTTATTTTTTGTGGGGCTATTACAAATGGAGTTGCTTTCCTAATTTCAGCCACACTTTTCTCATTGTTGGCATACAGAAAAGCCATTGATGTTTGGGGGTTAATTTTATAACCTGCTACTTTGCCAAAGTTTTGAATCAGCTTGAGTAATTTGGGAGTGGAGTCTATGGGATTCTTTAAATATAAGATCATGTCATCTGCAAAGAGGGAGAGTTTTATTTCTTCTTTCCCTATTTGGATCCCCTTTATATCTGCATCTTGTCTTATTGCTGTAGCTAGGCATTCTAATACTAGATTGAAGAGAAGTGGAGAGAGTGGGCATCCTTGTCTTGTTCCTGAGTTAAGGGGAAATGGCTTTAGTTTTTCACCATTGAGTATAATGCTGACTGTAGGTTTGTCATATACAGCCTTTATTGTATTGAGGAATGTTCCATGGATTCCTAATTTTTCCAAAACCTTCATCATAAAGGGGTGTTGGATCTTGTCGAATGCTTTTTCTGCGTCTATTGAGATAATCATGTGGTTCTTATTCTTGCTCCTGTTGATGTGATGAATAATATTAATTTATTTGCGTATATTGAACCAGCTTTGCATCCCTGAAATGAATCCTGTTTGATCGTGGTGTATGATTTTTTGGATGAAATGTTGAAGTCGGTTGGCCAAAATTTTGTTGAGAAGTTTTGCATCAATGTTCATCAAAGAAATGGGTCTATAGTTCTCTTTCTTTGATGAGTCCCTGCCTGGTTTTGGGATGAGGGTTATGATGGCTTCATAGAATGTGTTCGGTAGTGAGCTTTCTCTTTCAATTTCATTGAAGAGTTGGAGGAGAATTCTCTCCTTCATAACTGAAGGCCAAATAAAAACCTTCCATAGCAAAGAAAAATTGAAACAATACATCTCCACCAAACCAGCCCTACAAAAGATTCTTAAAGATGTCCTACACATAGAAAACCAACAAGACCGCAATAAAGGCCAAGAAACTGCACCCAAACTGAGAATCCAAGAACCATAGGGAGAACCCAGTTTTCACAGCCTCCAAGAAGGTAGATAACATGGCAGGAACTCCCAAATACCTCTCAGTGCTATCTCTTAATGTTAACGGACTGAACTCTCCAATTAAGCGACATAGACTGCTAGTTGGATTAAAAAACAAGACCCTTCTATCTGCTGCCTGCAGGAGTCACATCTTGCCCGTAAAAACAAACACATTTACAATGTTAAATGCTGGAACAAAATCTACCAAGCAAACGGACCCCATAAACAGGCGGGAGTTGCAATCCTAATATCAGATAAAATAGACTTCAAATTAAAATTCGTGAGAAGAGATAAAGAAGGTCGCTACATACTAATTAAAGGATCTCTGCTTCAGGAGGATATTACAATTCTAAATATCTATTCGCCAAACAATAGAGCACCAAAATTTATCAAAGAAACACTACTTTCCCTCAAATCCCATATAGATCCAAAGACATTAATTGTTGGGGATTTTAACACACCACTCTCCTCACTAGATAGATCAACTCGGCAAAAACTCAACAGAGAAACCGCAGATCTAAACAGCTGCATAGATCAACTAGACTTAACAGACATTTACCGAACATTTCACCCAGCAGCATCAGAATAGACTTTTTTCTCAGCAGCACATGGAACGTTTTCTAAAATAGACCACATTTTAGGCCACAATGCAAACTTGTCTAAATTCAGAAACATTGAAGTTATACCTTGCATTCTCTCTGACCACAAGGGAATAAAATTAGAACTCAACACCAAAAGCCACCAAAGAAAGTCCGGTATCACATGGAGGCTGAACAACACACTGCTGAATCATGAGTGGGTCATGGAAGAGATTAGAAAGGAAATTCAAATGTTCATCCTATTCAACAACAATGAACACACAAAATACCAGCTCCTCTGGGACACAGCAAAGGCAGTACTCAGAGGCAAGTTTATAGCTCTGAGCTCCTACATCAACAAATTGGAGAGATCTGAAACTAGCAATTTAATGACATATCTAAACCTCCTTGAAAAAGAGCAGCAAGATAAACCCCAGTCCAGTAGACGGAAAGAAATAATCAAAATTAAATCAGAATTAAATGAATTAGAATCCAAAAAAACTATAGAAAGAATCAACAAAACAAAGAGTTGGTTCTTCGAAAAACTTAACAAAATTGACAGACCCTTAGCAAATCTTATAAGAAAAAGAAGAGAACACACACAAATTAATAAACTCAGAGATGAGAATGGAAACATCACCACGGAAACAACCAAGATTCAGAACATTATAAGGGAATACTTCTCAAAACTTTATGCTAATAAGTTTGAGAACTTGACAGAAATGGACCTCTTCCTAGCAAATATTGGCATGCCAAAATTAAACCAAGATGAGGTAAACTATCTTAACAGGCCCATATCAAGCATTGAAATAGAAACAGCAATAAGTGACCTCCCAGCTAAGAAAAGTCCAGGACCAGATGGTTTTACAGCGGAATTTTACAAGGCCTTCAAAGCAGAGCTCACACCAATTCTTACAGCAGGCATTTTAAAAATTAGTGGAAAACTTAAGACTTTCTTGTGTTTTATAGTCCCATTATTACTCAGTAAGCTTAATAAAAAGAAGAGAATCCATGAACTATGTATCTCCCACCACCCTTTTGTTAATTACTGGTGCTAAGAGAACTGGCTCCCCAGAATCTGACCTTCAGAATTCAAGAATGAGGTGGGAATAAGACAAGGAAAGAGAGACATAGTAATTTGCTGTCACAATGAACACCTGTTCTCAATCTTTTTGATTCCCACAGTGAGCTTTTATTTGTGCTTTTTGATTAGCATGACAAAGATAACTGACTTTCCCAGATTTAGAGTTGAAACTTGTGGGACACATTCCTTTATTATGTAATCTTTCTTAAAATTGTGTATCATTACTTTGGCTCTTGGTGCCTTTTCCATCCTTGTTGCAAGTATGTATTTCTACAAATGGAGACTTTGGTTCATCATCATGATTAAATTAGGATTTGGGAGATTGTGTGATTTGCTCTAGAAGTAAGGAATTATGATTAGGACCCTTTGGTCCAGGTTTCATTTCTTTGTGGAATTTTTATTGGGGTCCTTACTCATGGACTCATGTGTAAGTAATTCTTCCAATATTCCAGTATAATCCAGTAGAGTTGGACAATGCATTAGAAATTTAAAACATGCCTATAATTCTTTTAAAATATACTTTTAAATATAATATCATAAATAAAAGCTTTGTTTTGTTTTTTGTAATTTTAATATTATTGTCAAGGTTATGCACAGATGGGTTACACTTACATAAGTAAAGCAGTTATAACATTTCTTGTGTAACTTGTTACACCCTCCCTCATTTTCTTCCTCTTTCCCTGGCTTTCTTAATCCCACCGCCCAAGTTGTACAGATCATTTCCAACATATTGTCACTTTTAATTTCCATTAAGTAAATTTTTGTGCTGTTCCCATCCTGGATCTCCACAATGTGAACACTGGAACATCATGGTTATACTCCTCTGCCTTGCATATATGCATATATTTATATTTATATATATGCCTACAATTCGGGTTCATATATCTGTTTGATTATTCATTTGTTTATTGCCAAAACTGGAGTTTGAATACAGGGCCTGAACATTGTTCTCTGTGTTTTTTCCACCTCAGTGCTAGCCACAGTTCCACTTCTGGCATTTTGGTAGTTGAATGGACTTTCTCTGGGAGCTGGCTTTGAACCATGATCCTCAATCTCACCCTTGTGATAAGGTAGGATTACAGGTGTGAGCCTACTTTATACTTTGACTTTTCATCTCATTGTATCATGCATATATTTCCTACCCAATAACATCCTTAGAAATTTCATACTGTTCTAAGAGCATCACTTATAATGATTACATGAGAGTCCAGTGTTTATAAATTCCATAATTAATTCAACTGTTTTTATTACTGAAAATCTTTGTTGTCTCCAAAATATTATATGTATCATCAAAGTTCTTTTGGATTTTTCACTCTAGTATTCATTTTTTATAGAAAATATCTGCGAGTTAGAAAGAACCAAATACAAACTTTCTTCTTACATAATGATCCATCTTAACTTGGCTCATCTAAAACAGTAAGTTACTCCTCCCTGTGAATTTATTCTTTTTCCCAGCATGTAGTTCCAATTTTGTAACTTTTACCCACCTTACCCACTATAAACTTTGTCTGAAATGACTCTTGCTATCATCCAGTTTTTGTAAAAACCTTTCCCATGGTATTTCATTAATAGGAAGCCATATTTAAATGATAGCAACTTAATGTCATCATTTCCACGGGTATCTGCATTTCAGCCTGGAACAGGACTTTATTCTAATGGAAGAATCAGAGCATCATTTGGAAGGCAGAAATTACCCTTATGAACAAATTTGATCTTTCATTGCTTATTTTTGATTTGGAATTTGAAGGCTAAAGATTACCAACTCATATATCCTCTGTTGTCACTGTATTTGATTCCAGTTCCCTGCATCTTGTATATACATTTTTCTAATTTGGGGAGGGAAAGGATAACAAAATGGTGAAACAAGGATAGTGGTTGACCAATTGTAACAATGAGATGTATAATACACTATGTTGAAAATGAACTTCACAATTTTGGGATACAGAGAAGGAAGAGTTAGGGAAGTAAGGAGAGAGAGGAATGTAGGAGGAAAACAAAGGATTGAGTAACAATGCTCAATGGGAAATGTACTCATTACCTTACTCATGTAACTGTAACCCCTCTATACAATATTTTACAATAAAAATATTTTTAAAAGATTACCAGCTCATACTCCCACAGTTTACTTGCTATACACCTTAAATGCTTCATATGGCTGAAAAGGGGAAACCAAAAAGACAGCAACTTTCAATATAGATTGTCTATTTTTGCAATACCAAGATGCCAAATGCAGTGCCAAGTGCACAGGCACCCAGAGTACATTCACTAAGCTCTAGAATTCTCAGTTGTTTGCTTTGGCTAGAAATCTCTTAATTTTATTATACACAATATGCAGAAATGTCCTGAAAATTATTATTGCAGAAAAACCTTTCCTACAAAATCAGGAAAATTTGACCAAGTCAAAAAGAGTAAAATAACACAAGAAGAATTCTATTCCTGTTTACATAAAAGCTAGGATTCAACATGGGTCTATTAATAGTCTGAAGAAGACAAACAATTATTTAAGTGAGTTGTTATTATAAATGTAATGATATATGAACTCTGCCTGGGGAGTTGAAAAGAATCCTTCCTGCACAGTGTCTTGATACATAGGAAGGGAGAAAACAAATATTCTGTAAAATGATGAAAAACTTAGGAAGTTCAGTATTCTCCAAATATTATGACCAAGGAATGTAAGGTATCAGGAACAAGGTGAGTTGGAGAGTGAAATTGGAGAGATGGAAATGGCCATATAGCTTGGTGTTATGGCACTTTCTTAATATGCACAGGGCTCAGGGTTCAATCCCCAGCAATGAAAATGAAGGAAGGAAGAGACCAAGAAAGATTTGTGAGGTAGGCCTAGCATCATCATAGAAGTTTTATTCTCTTCCTCTTTTATTTTATTTTTTGGTTGGTCATGGGGTTGAACTCTTGGCTTGGGGGCTTTCCATGTGCTCTTCAGCTCAAGGCGAGGGCTCTACGACTTCAGCCACAATGCCATTTCCGTTTTCTAGTGGTTTATTGGAGATAAGAATCTCATGAACTTTCCTGCTTGGGCTGGCTTTGAACGATGATCCTCAGATCTCAGCCTCCTGACGAGCTAGGATTACATGCTTGAGCCACTGGTGCCTGTCTACAAGTTTTATTCTCTAGCCCAGGATTTCATACTCTTAATTTCACATTATTACTGCATGGGAGATTTTAAAAGTATCGTTGCTCAATTCTCAGCTGTTTTATCTGAGTGGGAACAGATATATCAACTTCAGCTGATATGACATGGGGGCACCAGTAAAGCACCCAGGATAAAGATATCATGGTAGCATATAAGAGTGTAGAACTTGAAAACTTTTCTGTGAGCAGAAAAATAAGTGCACATAGTATGTTAGCCTAAGTATGATTATAGATCAGTCTGAGTTTAAATGAACCAATATACCAGTTTTGTAACCTCTTTTTAAACCTCAGTTTCCTATTTTGGACATGGAAGCCCATGAGACTACAATGCAAAAGTGTTCATAAAGTGTTTTCAGGGTATGCATTTTAAAATTTATTATAACTACCATTAGTTGATTTGTTTATATGGTGTAAATTTGAACTAGGTGCTGATGAGCAAAGCGGAAGACGATGAAGTTTCCTGTCTTAGGTCTCTCGGGTACTTGATGTCATTCCTTACACTCCAAAATTGGTGAAGTTAGAATTGGACAAAAGGGCACTTTTAAACGTTTCTCTATGGAGCTTTAGCATTTTTCAATATCAGAAGGACTCTGGAAAGATGGAAAAATAAAATAGAGAAAGTGGCGCTGGGAAGGTGTCTCAGTGGTAGAGTGATTGCCTTGCAAGCATGAGGCCCTGGGTTCAATTCCTCAGCACCACATAATCAGAAAAAGCCGGATTTGGGGCCTAGACTTAAGTGGTAGAGCGTTGGTCTACAGCTGAAGAACTGGGGGACAGTGCCCTGGCCCAGATTTGAGGCCACACAACCAAAAGAAAGAAAGGAAGAAAGGAAGAAAGGAAGAAAGAAAGAAAGAAAGAAAGAAAGAAAGAAAGAAAGAAAGAAAGAAAGAAAGAAAGAAAGAAAGAAAGAAAAAAAAAAAGAAAGAAAGAAAGAAAGAAAAAAACCACAACAGTCCTTTTCAGCTGGCTTACTGTCAGTCCTTTTGACGTATGATGACAAATTACCAGACACTGAATTGCTTATAAACAACAAATTTATTTCTCCATTCTGGAGCCTGTAGGTCCAAGATTACAATGCTAGCATAGTCAGGAATTTTATTTCTGAGTGAGGCCCTGTTTTAAAGTTCAGGAGTGAAATTTATTTGGGGTTGTTTATTTAAACCCAATTCATGAAGTTTTGCTTGCATGACTTAATTACTATCCATGTACACACAAAGGCCCATTTCTACAACATTACATTTGAGATAGAATTTCGATATGTGAAACTGGATGAAGGGAGTAAATAAATGTATTGTACATATACATTCTTTTATTTTCCTATAAGATTGTGGATCTAAGAACAGTAAGATCCAGACATTGAATGATCTCAAAGCTGAATCTTAGCCATTCTATGATTCTGGAGTTTTATATTGATCTGGATTATTTAATTCTCTGCCTTCACTACAAGTTTATTTGGAGAATACATATGATAATTACACTAAGTGAGAAGTTTAGAGAATTATTTCATATTGTTTACTTTTAATTTTTTGGTAAATACTTGGATTCAAATTCAGAGCCTGGCATTTGCCAAGCAGGCACCATACCACTTGATTCATGCCACATCCAGCAATTTTTGCTTCGATTATTTTTGAGATAGAACCTTGCACTTGTTTATTCCTAGGATACCTGGATAGTGAACTTCCTAGTTGTATGTCCAACATAGGTAGGATGACAGCCACACATTGGCACACCCAGCTTTTATTGTTTGAGAAGAAGGTCTCTTGTGTGTCTTCCAGCTTGACCTTGAACAGTGACTATCCATATTTCCATTTTCAAAGTAGCTAGGATAATAGGTATAAACCACCTCATTTGGTTTGTCTTATTTATGTTTATGAAAGTTCTGAAAGTATGAGAAAATTCTCAAAAAGTTTACTAACCATACCCAGATTCTAGGTGATACACTTATATTTATTCTGTCACAAACACAATTTGTGATATTGCACATCAAGAATACAAATATGTATTCCTAATGCCAATTTAAAGAGTTGTGATGATCTAATTTCTATGTGTGGATTTGTTTCCTGGCAAAACATCCTGAGTACATAGGCCAAAAATGTGATAGTCCTACAAGCAAAAATTACTTCTAGTATGATCAACAGTTTGCAAATAAGGGTTCCATGCCTGCAGAGGAGACTGGTCACAGGACAATTCCCTGCTGTGACCCTATAATAAATCTGCACTTTTCAAAATAGCAGAGTGGTGAATTTTGTCAAAATTATTATACGGGAACTTTCTTGACCTGATAAAGAGTACTGCATTAGAATGAAAATATTCCCAGTTCTTCTGAAGTCAGGAAAAGATGTCATCCATTTGTATTCAAACACATAGCAAGCATTTTTGCTAATATAATGAAGAAAAATATAAAGTTCTTCACAAATAGCTTTTATTTATATATATAAAGGACTCTTAAACACACGGATAAGACAATAAATAACCCAATTAAGAAGATACAGAGAGAAGGCAAATAAGCACATCCAAAACCCATACATTACAAGAATGTTATAGAAATTCTTCTCAAATGTGTTCAGATAATGTTTTCTGGAATGTAAGGAATGTAAATAATTTCACCATCTTGATTCTTCCAATAATAATTTTCAAAAATGCATAAAGAACTTCAGAATTCATGGAATTTTCATTTCATGTTCTGTGCAGAACACTTTACAAAAGGCATATTCTTTATTTCTTGAAAACACCAATATTTTTACCTGTATTCATCTGTGTAAATGACTTCACAAACCTTTTAAGGCAATTGAAGAAGGAAATTGTAGCCAAACAATGCATAGACAATATCTTGAAAATTGTATCATAATCTTTTTCCTTTTTCTTGTCTCTTTTTTTTTTCAGGAGAAGGGATTGAACTCAGGGTCTCAAACTTCCTGGATAATTGCTCTTGATCCTTACACCTAGCACTTTGTTGAGCTTTAGATTTCTTTTCAGATAGTTTCTTATTAACTGCCTAGACTGGCCTCAAACCATTATCCTCCTACTTTTGCCTCTTATAAACATGTGGCACCAGTTTGTTTTAAATATTGAGGTATCTGTATCACATTTTTACCATACAAACAGCAAACCTCCTATACTTTCCACTGTCTAGCTCTTAAGTAGTTAGAATTGTAGGCATGTACCACTATATCAAGCTGAATTTTTCTAAAAAGAAATCTTTAGTAGCTCTGATAACAAAGAAATATTCACTAACTTCTCTTTAGTCTCCAATTGTCTACCTCTGTAACTTCTTTCTCATTTTTCTCCTCACTGAAGACAGTAAGTTTGTGATAAGTTCAGTTTTGTTAATGCTTTCAAAATATTCCTTTTTAGTCTACATTCTTCATGCCTCATGTTCCATATCATAGTGATTTTCCTTACCAAAAATATTTGTCTCAGCCTGGAGAGGTGACTGATGCCTACATCCCTAGGTACTCTGGAGGCTGAGATGCAAAGATTGTAGTTGGAAGCCAGCCAAATATTTTCTATCTAAAAGGAAACTGGGTGCATCCTAGTAACATAAAAATCATTATCTCATATTTGTTATAATAACATCTTACAAATTTAAGGTTATTCATTTGATAACTTTAATAGAAACAAGAAATACACATGAATTTCTCTCAGGAAATCCAAGTCATTCATTAAAACTCTAACTTGTTTCGGAAAAGAGATAAAATCTCGTTCAGAGAACATAACTAGGTGCCATTGTTACATTCTCCTTTCTGTCACTATCAAAGATGCTTCAGAGGAAACAGACCTAAACAGATATGAGTCCTGGAACATATTGTAAATGCAAGCATTGAATGATCTCTCTATGGTAAGAAAGACAATCCACAAATTTTCGCGCACCTAAACAACCGTTCATGTTGCTTTGCTCTGAGCCTGGATGAGTTTTCTTATTTGTCCTTCTGTGGCACTGAAAGTGTGTATCTTTTTCTATATTCAGTCTATATGGAGTTCTATTTCCTCTTGCAAACATTCTGAGAAGCTCTTCCCAGTCCACAAGAAGTACAGATAAATTATTCATCCCATATTCTCCCCTCACAGCTCTCCTGTCCTGAAAAACTGTTTACTGAACAAAATGGAACAATGATTGCACAATGATATAAACCTGAGTGAGCATTATCACACTAGTCATAACACCAGAGAAGAACAAGGCTGTTTTCTCATAAGATCGAAATATGCTAGTTTTATATGCATGTTTTATGCGTTCAAAATACAATTAAGTAATTCACTATCCTGGAAATGATTGGCCAGACCTAAGAGTTAAGTGTCTTCAAAGCTAAAGACAAGGTTTTTGTGAGTTTTATCCAAAGGGAGGGAAGAAAGTTAAAATCCATAGTTTATTTTGTAGAATCAAAGTGGTAATACAAAATGAGAATCACAAAAAAATCTCTGCCCAGTCTAGATCTCTGGTACTGCCCTCAGCATGGTACTTTCTGTCTTTTCTGGGCGTGGTTAGGTCCTCCTGCCCAGTGGATCAGTTGTCTTCAAGGCATCTTGGTCCTGAATTGGGACTTGGATTACCCAGTGGTGGTTGGGACCTGGCCAAGGACATGACACAGACCACTTCCATGGAATGACTTCTTTGCCCGGCATGTAAGTAGGATTACAAGTGGAATTTCTCTGAACTTGACTCCAGAAGGCAATCACTGAATCAAAAGTCAAGGCCAAACTCCTTCTCCCCTCCTCCATTCCTCCCTTCCTCCCTCCTTGGGAAAGAGCAAAATAATTTTGCAGGTTTTGGTACACACACAAATCACCCACCATCTCCCCTGGTAAACTAGGTTGCAAGTGACTAAGTCATGTAATTCCATTATGCCACACTCATTATTCTGGACAACATCTTCAGGTTGTTTGGTGCTTTCATTTTTTTTTTCTTTTTGTTGGTCGTTGGGTTGAATTTCAGCTCGAGCCAAGCTCTCTACCACTTGAGCCACAGTGCCACTCCCTGTTTTCTCGTGGTTAGTTGGAGATCAGTATCTGACAGACTTTCCTGCTAGGGCTTGCTTTGAATCATGAATTAATTTTTTAAGTTTTTTACTGTAAAAATGCTGTACATAGGGGTTACAGTTACATGAACAAGGCAATGAGTGCATTTCCTATTGAGCATTGTTGCCTCCTCCTTTGTTTCCCCCTACCACTCCTTCCCTCCCACCTCTATAACTAAACCCCTCCCCCGCTGAAGTTGTAAAGTTCATTTTCTTTAAAAAAAATATATGTATGTTTATACATATATATACGAATATATATATATATATATATAATAAAAATGTTGTAGAGAGGGGTTACAGGTACATAAGTACGGTAATGAGTACATTCCATAGCAAGCATTTAACTCTTCCTTTGTTTTTCCTCTACCATCACTTCCCTCCCCCCTCTCCAACACCTCCTGACACCCTCCCCTGCATTATAAAGTTCGTTTTTTAACATAGTGTCCTGTACATCTTGTCATCACAAGATGGGTCAGCCTGCATCCTCATTTAAACGTTCCCCAATATCCTTTCCACTCCCCAAATTACAAAATTGTATGTACAAGTGCAGAACACCAGTATCAGATCCAGTGAAAACAGGAGTTACACGGTGTGGGGGGGGGGGGGAAACATACAGAAGAAACAAAAGTTTCACATAGTGCATTTTAAGTACATTATAAAACACTAGCAATAAAGAAAAAACCACTGTGTCCCTGTCTTAGGGTACATTTTGCTTCACATTATCTCATGTGTTCGTGTGTACATAGCCTTTGAACTTCTCTGCTTGTTCTAGACCTATGCTAGGAATTGCAAACAAGGGAAACCATGGAAACTATATTTCTTTGGGCCTGGCTTACTTCAGTTAATATAACTTTTTCCAGTTCCTAACAAATGAGGCAATGTCCTTCTTTCTGATGGAGGCATAGAATTTCATTGTATATATTTATAACACATTTTCTTGATCCACTCATATACTGAGGGGCATTTGGGTTGGTTACCTATCTTAGCTATGGTAAATAATGCTGTGATAAACATGATTGTGCTGGTAGCTTTGGTATTACCCTGTTTGTGATTATTTGGGTAAAATCCCAAAAGTGGGATTGCTGGGCCATAATGGAGCTCTCTGTGGAGTCTTTTTTTTTTTTTTGTCGGTTGTGAGGCTTGAACTCTGGGCCTGGGCTCTGTCCCTCAACTCTTCAGCTCAAGGCAAGTGCTCTACCACTTGAACTACAGCGCCACTTCCAAATTTCTAGTGGTTTATTGGAGATAGGATTCTCATGGTCTTTCCTGCACAGGCTGGCTTTGAACGATGATCCTCAGATCTCAGCCTCAGTAGGTAGGATTACAGGCGTGAGCCACCAGCGCCCTGCAGTGTGGAGTCTTTTGAGGAACCTCTATACTGCTTTCCAGCGTGATTCAACAAGTTTATACTCCCACCAACAATGCAGTAGGGTTCCCTTCTAGCCACATGGCCTCCAGCATCTGTTACTACATTTCCTGATTATAGCCATTCTAACTGGGATGAAGTGGAATCTCAGTGTTATCTTGATTTGTATTTCTTTTATGGCTAGAGGAGCTAAGCATTTCATCATGTGTCTATTGGCTATTCTTATTTCCTTTTCAGAGTAGTCTCTCTTTAAGTATTTAGCCCATTTGTTAATTGGGCAGTTGTTTGAGGATTTGTTTTTAGGAAATTTAGTTTTTTGAGTTCTAAGTATATTTTAGTCATGAGACTCTTGTCCATTGTTTGGCTAGTGAAGATTTTCCCCCAGTCCGAGGGCTTTCTGTTGATCTTGCAAGCCATGTCTTTTGCCTTGCAGAAGCTCTGCAGTTTCATGCAATACCATTTGCCTAACCTTTCTTTGATTTGTTGTGCTTCTGGGTCTGTATTAAGAAACTTTTGGCTTGTGCCAAAGAACCCTAGAGTTTCTCCTATTCCTTCGGGTCATGTTTTCATGGACTCTGCTTTTCTTTAGAGGTCTTTGATCCATTTGGAGTTGATTCTGGTGCAGGGTGTTAGATACGGTCCTATCTTTAGTTTTCTACAAGTTTTTAACCAATTTTACCAACACCATTTACTGAAAAAGCTGTTTTTTCTTTCCATTCAACTTCTTTTTTTGGGGGGGGAGTCCGATTGTGGGCCTGAACTAAGGGCCTGGGTGCTGTCCCTCAGCTCTTCAGCTCAAGGCTAGAGCTCTACCACTTGAACCACAACACCACTTCTGGCTTTTTTTTCTGCTTATGTGGTGCTGAGGAATAGAACCCAGGGCCTCATGCATGCAAGGCAAGCACTCTACCACTGAGACACCTTCTCAGGCCCCATTCAATTTCTTTAGCACCCTTATCAAAGGTTGGGTAGCTACAGATCTGTGGGCTCATTTCTGGGTCTTCAGTCCTAAACAATTCATCCTAGGGTCTGTTCTTGTGCCAGTACCAAGCTGTTTTGATTACTATGGCTTTTTATTAGAGTTTTGAAATTTTGAATTGATATTCCTCCAGTGCTGCTCTTTCAACTAAGGATTGTTTTTGCTATTCAGGTTTTTTATTGTTCCATATGAATTTTTGGATTGCTTCCTCTATTTCATTGAAGAATGAAGTTGGGATATTGATACGTATCGCAATGAATTTGTAGGTCGCCTTGGGCAGTATTGCCATTTTCACGATGTTAATCTTCCCAATCCAGGAGCATGGGAGATTTTTCCACTTGCTTAGTTCTCCTTTAAATCTTTTTTTTAAAGTTTTTAAAGTTTTTGTCATAGAGGTCCTTCATCCATTTGGTTAACTTAACTCCTAAGTATTTTATTCTTTTGTGGGGCTATTGTAAAAGGGATTGCTTTCCTAATTTCACCTGCCCTCTTCTCATTATTGGAATACAGGAAAGCTATTGATTTCTGAGGGTTAATTTTATACCTTTCTTTTTTGCCAACGTTTCCGATCAGCTCAAGTAATTAGGAGTTGAATCTATAGGTTTCTGTAAATTCAAGATCATATCTTCTGCAAAGAGGAAGAGTTGTACTTCATTTCCCCCTATTTGGATACCCTTTATGTCAGCGTCTTCTCTTATTACCCTAGCTAGGCATTCTAATACTAGTTTGAAGAGGACTGAAGGGAGTGGACATTCTTGTCATGTTCCCGGAATTTAGAGGAAATGGTCTTATCTTTTGCCATTAAGTATAATGCTGGCTGTAGGTTTGTCATATACAGCCTTTATTGTATTGAGGAATTTTCCATGGATTCCTAGTTTATCCAGAGCCTTCATCATAAGTGTTGGATCTTGTGAAAGTTTTATTCCACATCTATTGAAATAATCATGTGCTTCTTATTTTTGCTCTTGTTGATGAGATGAATTATATCGTTTTGTTTATGTTCAACCAGTTTTGCATCACTGAAATGAATCCTGTTTGATCTCAGTGTATGATTTTTTTTGATGAGTTGTTGAAGTTGATTGGCCAAGATTTTATTGAGAAATTTTGCATCGAAATTCATCAAAGAAATGGGTCTATAGTGCTCTTTCTTTGATGAGTCCCTGGTTTTAGGAGGAGGATTATGCTGAATTCATAAAAAGAGTGTGGTAGGTATGTTTTACTTTTAATTTCATTGAGGAGATGGAGGAGTATTGGTGTGAGTTCTGCCTTGAAGGCTTTGTAGAATCCAGATGTAAATCCATCTAGTCCTAGGCTTTTCTTTGGTGGGGGGGTCTTTTTTCTTTTTTTGCCGGTCATGGGACTTAAACTCTGGGCCTGGGCGCTATCCCTGCACACTTCAGATCAAGGTGAGCACTCTACCGCTTGAGCCACAGCACTACTTCCGTTTTTTCTAGTGATTTATTGGAGACTCACGGACTTTTCTTCCCAGGCTAGCTTTGAACTGTGATCCTCAGATCTCAGCCTCCTGGTAGCTAGGATTACAGGCGTGAGCCACCGGCACCTGGGAAAAGTTGGAGGTCTTTTATTGCTGCTTCTATTTTGATGCTTGATATGGCTCTGTTAAGTTGGTTTAAATCATCTTGGTTTAGTTTGGGCATGTTAATATTTGCTAGAAATTTGTCCATACCTTTAAGATTCTGAAACTTACTAGCATAAAGTTTTGAGAAGTATCCTATTAGTATATCCTAAGTCTTGGTTATTTCTTTTTTTGTTTTTTTTTGGGGGGGGGGTCTGGTCGTGGGGCCTGAACTCTGGGCCTGGGCGCTGTCCCTCAGCTCTTCAGCTCAAGGCTAGTTCTCTACCACTTGAGCCACAGTGCCACTTCCGGCTTTTTTCTTTTTGCTTATGTGGTGTTGAGGAATCTAACCCAGGGCCTCAAGTATGCAAGGCAAGCGCTGTACCACTGAGCCACCTTCTCAGCCCCTGAATCTATGCTATTTCTACAGTGATGTTTCCATTCTAATCTCTGAGTTTGTCTATTTGGGCGTGTACTACATTTTTCTGATTAGATTTGGTAGGGGTCTGTCAATTCTATTTTTCGAAGAATCAACTCTGTTTTGTCAGTTCTTTCTATAGTTTTTCTTTAAATGTAATTTATTTAATTTGGATTTAATTTTAATTATTTGTTCCCATCTACTGAATTTGGGTTTAGCTTGTTCTTTTTCAAGGAACTTTAGGTGACTCATTAAATTTTTAGTTTCAGATCTCTCCAATTTGTTAATGGAGGAACTCAGAGCTATAAACTTGCCTCTGAGTACTGCCTTTCTGTGTCCCAGAGAAGCTGGTAATTTGTGTGTTCATTTTTATTGAATGTCATGAACAGTTGTGTTTACTTTCTAATCTCTTCCTTCCACTGATGATCCCAGAGTGTGTTGTTCAGCCTTCATGTTTTACAGTATTTCCTTTGGGGGCTTTTGATGTTGAATTCTAATTTTATTCCCTTGTGGTCTGAGAGAATACAGGGCATAATTTCAATGTTTTAAAATTTGGACAGATTTGCTAAATGGCCTAGAATTATATCTATTTGGAGAATGTCCCATGTGCTGCTGAGCAGAAGGTGTAATCTGATGCTGCTAGGTGACATATTCATTAAATGTCTGTTAAGTCTAGTTGATCTTTGCATATTTTAAGATCTGAGGTTTCTCTCTTGAGTTTATGCCAGATTGATCTCTCTATTGAAAGGAATGGTGTGTTAAAGTCCCCAACAACTAATGTCTTTGAATCTATATGAGACTGGATTGAAAGTAGTGTTTCTTAGATAAATTTTGGTACTCTATTATTTGGTGAGTTGATATTTAGGATCATAATATCCTCCTGAAGAAGAGATCCTTTAATTAGTATGTAGTGACCTTCTTTATCAGTTCTCATTGATTTTAATTTGAAGTGTATTTATATGATATTAGGATTGCAAATCCTGCCTGTTTATGGGGTCCATTTGCTTGATATATTTTATTTCAGCCTTTCACTTTCAGAATGTTTATTTTTTTGGGCAAAGTGTGTCTCTTGAAGACAGCATATAGAAGAATCTTGCTTTCTGATCCAACTGGACAATATATGTCGCTTTATTGGAGAGTTAAGACCATTAATATTGAGGGTTAAGACACAGAGGTGTTTGTCTGTCCCTACCATTTTATCCAATTTTTTTTTCGGGGGGGAAGCTGTGCCTTGGCTGTTCTTGTGATTACATATTTCTGTGTTTGTGGAGCACTTCATTGACTATATTCTCTTCTAGTTGGTTTTCTATATGTAGAACCTCTTTGAGGAATTTTTGAAGAGCTGGTTTGGTAGCGGTATATTGCATCAGATTTAACGTGCTGTGGAAGGTTTTTATTTGTCTTTCTGCTGTGAATGAGAGGTTAGCTGGGTAGAGTATTCTTGGTTGGTAGTTATTTGACTTTAGGACATGGCATACCTCTTTCCAGGACATTCTTGCTTTTATAGTGTCTTCTGTGAAATCTGAGGTAATTCTGATTGGGTTACCTTTATATGTGATTGATCTCTTCTCCCTGGCAGCTTTAAGAATTCTTTCTTTAGTGGCTATTGAGCGGTATGGATTGTAATGTAGAGGTGGGATGTCCTATTCTGGTCTATTTGGGTTTCTAAAAGCTTTTTGTATGTGTATGGGCCTGTCCTTTCGTATACTTGGGAAGTTCTCTGCTAGGATTTTGCTGAATGCATTTCCTAATGCATTGGCTTCCCTCTCCAGCCCCTCTTGTATTCCTATTATTCTCAAATTAAGCTTTCTGAACGTTTCCTGTATTTCCTGCATTGATTTGTCATGCTTAATTTTGTTATGAAAAATGGTGTGCTCTTTCTCTATGGAGTCTAAACTGTCTTCAGCTACATATATTCTTTCTTCGGCTTCTTCCGTTTTAGGTTGAAGACTTTGTACTTTGGTGTTTAACCCCTTTCCTTCTTGCTGGTCTTCTTAATGGTGCCCAGCTTTTTATTAAGGTTCTCTTTCAAGTCTTGAATAGATTGCCTTACCTCCTGGAGTTGGTTATCAGATTTTTCTTTCCACTCCATTTTCTAGGTTCCTATCTTTTCATTAGATTCTTTCTCCCTCTGCTGGAGTTCCTCTACCTTTTTATTTGTCAAGGCCATGTAGTCATCTATTAACTTCTGATTGGCCTCTTTGCACTCTCTGATAACCCCATGAAGGGTTTCCAATTTTTCATTCAGCAGGTTTACCAGCCATGATTTTAATCTATCTTGATCATTATCTTCTATGTCATACTGGGACTGCTATGTAGCTTGTTTATGTGGAGATGGTGGTAGGATTTGTTTATTGGCTATTTTTCTTGTGTTTCTGCAGTTAGTTCTGCCCATTTGGAGACAAGAACCACACTGCTACAAGAGTAGGACAGTCTTTTAGGACCGGAGCCAACCCGATGTCATGTAGATGGGTAGATCTTAGGGTTTCAGTGGTAAGGTGAGGTGTTTTCCTGTTTAGCTCTCTTTTTCTTTGCTTGCAGGGGATATTTTGGCTTTGGGGTCGAGATTGCATATAGTTGTAACTTTTGAGGCAATCTAGGTTTGATTAATAAGTAGTCTGCTCTTTAGAGTTAACAAGATGGGCCCCTTGTACTCAAAGTGGTCAAATGGACCAATTTTGTAGTCAAATGTAGAACCAACTGCAAGTTGAGTCACATATAAATCATTAAGGATCAATGGGCTGGATTAGAATGAGAAATGAAGGGTTAAGATTAGAAAGACATAAATTTAATTTCAGAAGAGAACTTGGGTATAATGATATTAGAGGGGTAAGAACAGCTCAGGGGAGAGGTATATGTAGTAGGAAGAGAATAAATACCTTTTTACTGAATGTAACAGGTTGAAAAGAATTTGAAGAAAGGTTATGTTAGGAGTAGCTTGGAGATCAAGATGAAAATAAGAAAGTGTATTGGGGAGGCTTGCTGAGATTAGAAAAATATCAGTCAGATATTATTGAAAAGTTGCTTACTCTGTTAACTCCTGTAATTATTGTTTACTCACATAGAAGGAGACCTTATTTGTGCATAAAACTAGACAGGGTAGCCCTGATGGAGTAATAGTGTAAGGTAGAGAGAGAAAGAGAGGTTAAGGGGGAGTGAGAAGAAAAGAAAGAAGAAAAAACTTACAAATTAGCAAATAGTAAAGTAGAAGCAGATACCAAATAATAATGAAAAACAGAAGTTTTAAGTGGAATAGCAAATTCTAAATCACAATACACATAAGTAACACATAGAAATACAAATGAACAACAAATGATCAGACATTACAACTAACAACGCAGAACAAAACCCAGAAGAAAATACTAAAGAATGGATTTTTCAGGTTCTTTGGGGAGTTTATTCTCCCTGTAATACTCAGAGCAGATTCCTGATGGAACCTTGTGTGCCTTGCTGTAGTCCACTTTCCTTGTGGCTTGGTTGGGAGCAGATGGCTTTTTGATTGGGGAGGGTGCCTGCTACCTAGAGTTCCATTCTCAGGCCTGGTGGCAGGCAATTTTGGGGGTTTCAGGTTTGTAGACTGCTATCATAGGCCTGGGGTTGGGTTCCCAGGCTTTCCCAGGTAGCCACAGGAGCCTTAGGAACAGAGCTTATGTCTGTGTTCAGTTTTGATGTAATCCATCCCTTTTGGAAGTGGGCTTGTGTCAGGGGGCTTTGGGATCCCTCAGAGAATTACCACCCCCAGGGCATGGACCCAGGTGTGTTATTCACAAGTCTGTAGTTGTTGGTGTGCTGGACCACAGAGCCTGTGCTATGGTGGCTAAGATGGAGTTGGCAGGTTCTAAAGGAGAGGGTCTGTGTGTTAGCAGATCAGGGTGGGGGGATGGCTTTGCTGATGCTGAAGGGTCTCTCTCCTATGTGGTGTTGTGAGGAGTCCTGGCACTGGGAGGACTGGGTAGAGGTTGTGGTGGCAGGCTGGTATGGATTGTGGGGGAGCCGTGCTGGTCTGTAGCAGACGTGGTGGGAGGTGGCAGGCGCTGGAAGCCTTAGGGGTTTCTGCCTGTGGCTGCTAGGTGTGTCACCAGAGATGCCTGCAGAAGCTTGGTAATGCAACAGGTGTGTGATCCAGGGGTCTGTGCAGGGCAGCAAGGAGGGAGAAGTCCCATCAGAAAGCTCAATCGGCTGGGCAATTGGCCAATAGAGCATAGAGCGATTGGCTGCAGCTGTGGTTTCTTGGAGATCTTGTGCAGGGTTGATAGGGGCCTTCTGGGATACTGCCAGTGCTGCAGGTATGGGCTGATTTTGGGGGCTTACCCGGTGGTGCCAATTTCTGGCCATTGTAATGGTGGCGCTAATACTAAGTTTGCTCCTTCCCCATGGGCTGGGCGGGGGGGAATGGGAGAGGCATTCACCAACTCGGAGATCTTCACCAGATTCCCTTCTAACATTTCATAGGTATAGTATTGAGCACTTTCTTCAGCTTTTGGGTGCTCCTCTGCTAAAACTCTGCAGAAAGTCCTAGTGCAGCATTGCATAGACCTATGTGGTACAGGTGCTCCACAGGAGTCCCATTCACTTTTTCTCTTTTGCCTTTACTTGTTTGCCTGCTAGCATAGTCCTTTTGTAGTAGAAAAAGACTTTAGGTATTTAAAGTTTGATTGGAGTGGATCTCTTGAGGTAATCGGTGGCTGTGGCACTAGATCTTCTTTTGGTCAGAGATACTTAGTGGGTTGCCTATGAGAACCTCACCATTTTCCCACAACCCGTCTGGATATTTATATTTTATTTCTTCTTAATGTTTATTGGAGCATTGCAGTTTTTCTGGAATTTAAGGTTTTCTGTGAAACTTTTTCTTCAAGTAATCCAACAGCATTAAATATTATATTTAAAAGGTGTCATGTAGCACCTAGATTTTGTAATTATAATATTAAGATGAAATTCTTATTGTTTGTACAAAAATCCTTTTTAAGTCCAAACAGGAAATATGCTCATTTCATCAGCCTTGGGCCTACTTCCTCTTTTTTTCTCCAGTATCTTTCTTGTTTTAGAACAAGTGTCATGGATGTCTGTCCATTCCAAAGTAAGATTACTCCATTAATTCATTAGAAAAGGAATACAATCTTTTTGCCTCTAAAGACAGCTTTGAGGATAATGATAATCTGATAATTCACATCTGTGAATTTTCAAAATTATATTGATTATTTTTTTAAACCAATCATTAAACAGTTTCCAAAAAACAAAATAAAGATAATGTTCTGCTTTCACAGGTTAAAATCTAGTAATTCAGCAAAATGTATTCTATTCTTCCCAGATTGCATGATGAAGAATTTCTCTTTCATCATAACCCTTACAACCACTGACCCCTCCCTTCAAACATGTAGCTTTATTCAATTTTCCTGTTCTAGCTTTCATTTTGGTACTAACATTAGTAATCATCTAGTATTTGACAATGAAATGCCATTTATTGATAGAGAGCTCAATTCATATTGATATAGTCAGATTCATGAGCATATCATAGATCATAAAGTATTGAATATCATTAACATGATCATATGTACTATTCCATAAATTAATATACATACCACATAAATGTGCAATTTCATGTAATTTTTGAAATGCAAAACATTTGCATATCTATGTCATAAAATAATTCAGATCATTAGTAGAAGACAATGAGCTAAACCTATCGCATCATTACTAATATTCTTTGTAAAATTTTCTTTTCTCATCAATTTTCATCTTAGGCCCTTCTTTTCCTAACAACCAGTGATATGTTGATGTCTCTAGATTTTAGTCACCTCTGAGTAACCTTTTTCATTTCCACCTCCAGTTAGTTCTTCATGTTAAATACTTGAGGAATAACTTGTCCCGATATCCCAGCAAGAAAACAGCAGTACCCAAGTCAACTAGCTCCGACCATTCTACCCTTGCTATGTTAGGGAAAGGGGTATCAGCCACAGGGGTGTCAGGGATCATGTGGCTGGAACAATGGTGTTATGAATTATAGGTAGCAGAACAGAGTAGCAGAGAATAGGATTCTTGGGAAAGGGGAATTGTGACTGTATTCGCTAAGTTGCAGTGCCAAGAAATTGTGTAGCAGCAACAGCTTTGCAGGGATTGGAGTAGTTAACACAGGTATCCAGAGAGTTTAGCAGGGATAAGGAGGAAAAGAGAAAGTGAAAGAGCAAAAGTTGTGAGGGATTAAGGTGGCACAATCAGGGTAACAAGGTCACGGGTGTGCAAACTGGGTAGCCAGTACTAGGATAGAAGCAATTTGCATGGTATACTGATGTGGTGCAGAGCTCAGTGTTTCCCTGTCCAGTTTTGGCTGTCAGATCGTTAGGGAACTACTGCTAGCAGCTCATTATCAGTATGTTGGGTTCAGGCATGTTCCATCCATAAATGTCTACTCCGAATAGATTGCAATGTTTGACAGTGGCTTTGGGATCTTTTCCCTAAGCATCCTGAGAGACGACACTCCACAATGCTGCAGGACAGGCTCCACATAGTGAGCTTCAATCACCTTTTACAAATCTCACTGCTTCTCTCCAACGTCAATTATCATGGTAGCAAGGGATCTGAGGAATGCTCAGCAGCAGTGCTCTGGGAAGGTACCAGGTCTTACCCTGGCATTCTGGGAGCTCGCTTGAAATGGGCAAGAACACTTGCTGATGCTCTTCCAACATCTCTGTGGCTCTGGACAGCCAGACTGTTCTACCTCAGATGGGTTACTTTGATCTACAGGACCAAATGTTGCCTCAAACTTTCTCTGTCTCCTCTAGGTGATCTCTAGGTGATCATCACATTCAGCTGTCTCTCCTTTTCCTCCCAGGTAGTTGCTTCATCTCCACATCCTTTGATTTCTGCTTTGGATCAAACTGTGGCTTTCACACCAATCCCTTCCAATTTCTCATCTGCCTCTCTAGGTGAGAATTGGGCATAGCAAGCTACATGTAACTTCTATATCTGTTTATTAATATTGACTCTGGAATCCAAGGTGGTACTAGGCAACTAAGAACATGGGTAGCATCTTAAATACTCCCCTCCCAATCACTGCTCATTGACAAAAGTGCAAATGTGCTGTGATCTCAGGCCGAAATTTTCTGAATAAAGACCCGGAAACACAACAAATCAAAGAAAGGCTGGACAAATGGGATTGTATAAGGTTGCAGAGCTTCTGCAGGGCAAATGACATAGCTAGCAAGATCAATAGAAAGCCCACGGACTGGGAGAAGATCTTTACTAGCCATACAACGGACAAGGGTCTCATATCTAAAATATACTTGGAACTCAAAAAATTAAACCACCCAACAACAAATCCTCAAAGAAACAACTGCCCAATAAGTAAGTGGGCGAAAGACTTAAAGAGAAGCTTCTCTGAAGAAGAAAGAAGGATGGCCAATAGACACATGAAGAAATGTTCAACATCCCTAGCCATAAAAGAAATGCAAATCAAAACAACATTGAGATATCACCTCACTCCAGTTAGAACAGCAAAAATCAAGAACTCTAACAACAACAGATGCTGGAGGGGATGTGGACAGAAAGGAACCTTACTTCATTGTTGGTGGGAATGTAAACTTGTTCAACCACTTTGGAAAGCAGTATGGAGGTTCCTCAAAAGACTCCACATAGAGCTCCCCAATGACCCAGCAATCCCACTTTTGGGCATTTACCCAAATGATCACAAACAAGGCCACACTAAAGCTACCAGCACAACTATGTTTATTGCAGCATTATTTACCATAGCTAAGACATGGAACCAACCCAGATGCCCCTCAGTAGATGAATGGATCAAGAAGATGTGGTATATATACACAATGGAATTCTATGCCTCCATCAGAAAGAATGACATTTCCCCATTTGTTAGGAAATGGAAAGGCTTGGAAAAAATTATATTAAGTGAAGTAAGCCAGGCCCAAAGAAACATAGGTCCCATGGTTTCCCTTATTTGCAATATCTAGTATAGGTATGAGTCAAGCGGAAAAAGTCAAATAATGTGATGTTAGGAAAACGAAACCTCAAATATGTATTTTAATGTTTTTGTTTCTTTCATGCATGTGTTTCTAACGCATTTATAATATTATCTCTTTGTTGCTTTGTATGTCCCTCCCCCACAGTGTAACCCCTGCTTTCACTATATTTGATGTCAGTATAACATGTGGAGGAGATGGGGACAAACAAGTCGTTTAAAGATTCAGGTGGACCTGTTGCAACAATGAGAAGTACAAAATGTCATGTCAAAACCAGTTTTACAATGTCGGGGGGGGGGGAGGGGTGGTATGATTCGGTGGGAGGGAGGGGGGAGGCTGGGAAGGGAGGTGAAGGGTAAACAAAGGAGGAGGCTGCAATGCTTGGTAAGAAATGTATGCATTATCCTGCCCATGTAATTGTAACCCCTCTGTACAGTATGTTCTCAAATAAAATTAAATTAAATTAAAAAAAAAAAAATGTGCTGTGATCTGTCTCTACATTTCCATTACGACAGTACAAATAGTTTCCATCAAACAAGTTAGTTTATTTACAAAATTCCAGACCAGTCTTGGGCTCTGCCCTAGATCTTCCTGTTCTGAAGGCACTGAGGACACCTAGATACAACTCAGACCTAATGACATGGGTGAATAGAAATGTTAGTGAGTATTGCTTAGTTTTCTGAAGTTGCGCGAAGTTGTTGTCATGTTATGACTGCAATCTAATCAATGTCCTTTCCTGATCTTCACCACATCTCTTTATTTGGTATGAGTAGCAGGTGGGAAGATCTAAGAAGCTCACCTGAGTTTGGGTCTGGGTTTAAAAGCTCCATTTTGTGATCATAAAAATTCCACCACTTCCTGAAACTAGATTTAAGGGGCAGCAAGGAAGTTGGGTTAGCAATTCAAAAACTTATAAATACTTCATAGTTTAATATCTGAAATCTTCCTTTCCCACCACTCAGAATATTATTTCCCATCTGTGGAGACATCAATACACTCTTTTCTCCTGGAGCGTTTGAGTGTGGCACATCATCTGCTTCTTATGTGTTCTGATTTACACAGGGAGATTTTTCTCCTAGGCTTAAAATGACTTCAGTTCTTGGGGTAGGGTGCAATAGGCTAAACATGCATAGTCATTTGTTCACACCCCTAAGTAGAACTGTCAAGGACTAAGGACTAGTCAGGGCTCACTTGCTGTCAGTGATACTGCTCTGAGGAATTGCTGTCAATGTTGCCCACAGTGCCTAGGCTAAGGCCTCTCAGATAGGCTCCAAATTCAACCTGCATGAGTCTCTGAGTTGATCATCATTGAGCAACTATGTTCCACAGTCTGTGAGTCACTCACATCTGTGGATATATGCATATGAGGTCTCAAGGAAAGAGTTCCCTGGAAGAAGGTCCTGGAATGCAAAACATCTATTAGGATAATGGAAACCTGCGGTTGTGTGTTCTTAATATGCAATGAAGTAACAAAAAAGAAAGACAAGGGTCAGAAGGACTGAGGGGAATGGAGTCCCGTGATCAGGAATATAAATGGAGCTTACAAGCCCCTTCTGGCTCTGACTTTCTAGGTTTAAAATAAGATAACAGGCAGACTGAGTTTCTAAGAACTCAGTGTCTAGGCTATATGGCTCATTCAGAAATTCTTTTCCCTCCTCCTGTGTTCTGAGAGCAACAGTTAGTGCAGTGCTTCTGTCTCCTAGAAGCAATCATTCTCTTCACACAATGCTTAAAGTAAACAATGGATGGAAATCTGTTAGTAAATCAAAAATATGAAGTAGCACACAGTGCTTCCCCTGAATTCCTGGCCCTAAAATGTTCCTAATTCTGAGCACAGAATGATCATGGGTGAGTGCTAACAACCTCCACTGAATAGTGAATTTTGAACACTTTTCCCAAGTCACATACCGTCCAGTACAGTAGTTGCCACCCATAATCCTGCTTATTAAGACAGGAAAGTCTAAGATATTGAGTCCCAAAGTGGAAACTGGGCCAAGGAAAGACAATTTATCATTGCTGGAAAGGAGGAACACTTAAATAGGAGAATGTTTCTCTGAGCCCGGATATGGGTAGCCATTTCAACAGTTTTCAAATTGTGGCTCATCAGCAGAGACTACCAAGTCAAATCTCACTAAAGCTAATTCTAAAACATATGAAAATAAAAAAATAAACTATTTGGATTTCATTACTAAGATCTTTTCTAAAGTGTGTGTGTGTGTGTGTGTGTGTGTGTGTGTGTGTGTGTGTGTGGTGTCAGATTTTGTATGGGATAGCATTGGTTGTTAAAAAACAACATATTGGCAGTGTCCTTTATGTTTCCCATTCAAGACTAATGGCATTCTAACTCTACCACTTGAAACACACAAGTCTGCTGGTTATCTGGAGAATAACACGTAATGGATATGCCAATCTAGGTTGGTTTCAAACTGTGGTTTTCAGATCACACTTTCTGAATTAGGTAAGCTATAAGAATGAGCTTCAATGCTGAATCCGGTATTTCCAGTCAGTTACTTAACCTTTCTGAATCTCAGCTTCTTCCTGCGCGGAAAGTGAAAAGAATTACTTTCTGGACCTTAGAATCTGGTGAGAGTTATGACTTGTTGCTTGAAGTATAAGTGTTCGGGATGTGTGGACAGACCCTGACACTCTCATAAAACTACTGATGTTTATATTGAAATGAATTGCAGGAATTGGAAACAAGAGGGATTTTTTTTATCTTTTTTATCCATTTATGGGCAGTGAGGAAGCCACAGAAGTTCATGGATAACAGGGAAACAAATGCAGCGATGGTTCTCTGTATATGTTATTTTGACAATGAACTATACCACTTGTGAACAGGGACAGGAGGGAAAAGCAGAGAGAGAGAGCAAAGGAAGTGATGAGACTGTCCAATAAGAAATGAACTCAAAATGGTTTTTCATCATGAATACAGAGCTCAAAGGTCTCATAATACATATTTCTAAATGCAAATTAAAGGGGAAAATCAACCAGGAAATAAAATTTATATTAATTGTTAATTTTTAAAGAAGAAAATATGATCACTGATGGCAGACTAAAGACAAAGTAATACCAGAGCCATATATGCTCAATAAGAAGCTTTTATTGAAAAATTGAGCTGGAAAGTGCACATCAGGCAAAGGCAAGCAGTCGCAGCCTACCACCAACAAAGAAACACCACAATATATATCTCAGAAAAAGGACTTAAGTTCAGAACAGCGCTCATCATCTGTATCTGTGATTTCAATTATACATGTACACTCCCCACACACACACACATACATACACACACAGGAATGTATACAACAGCTCAACTTACTCACAAATATCCACTCAACATGAATCAAAGATCTTCCTGTAATATTTGAAATTTAAAAGTTTTAAGTATTTTAAATAATTAATAACAGATGCACAAGCAATTATTTCTGAATAGCACTCTGCTATAGAAATGAGAGATCATTATTATTATGACTACCTAAAACATCTCTGAATCTGGAAAGAATTAAACAGACAATCTGTATTTTGGGACCGTATTTCTACCAGCTATTCTGCAAAGGATTAATGAAATGATACTTATAAGATCCAAAAATTAAATACTAAATTAATAATGAATACATGAGTAAGTAAAGTGAAAGACATTGATCAGAGAGACCTATGCTGCCTCCAGCTCTCAGCCAACCACACACTGTGGCACCCTTGATGCTACCTGGAGCACGCGGTTGGCTTTCCCAGAGCAGTGGCCATGCTGGGGTCGGATCTGGGGGTGGGGGTGAGGAGAGGAGGGTAGGACACAGGGGAGGCTGCACTGGGGTTGGTGCTGGGGTGTTGGGGAGGGGAAGGTAGGCCCCGACAGAGGCTGGTGAGGGGAGGAAGGATGGGCAGGTCAGTGGCTCAGGCAGCAGCCACCCCTATGATAGCTAGGTCTGGGGACTGTCTTTGAGGTGGGATGTTTGGGGCAGATCCCCTGCGGTCTTGCAGTCTAGTGAGGAGAGGAAGGAGTCTCAAGTGCTGGCAAAGCAGACAATGAGAAATGAGACGACTAGGGGATGAAGAATTTCAACAACAAAGGCTGGGACTTGGAGGCAAACTCTGGGGGTGTGGAGGGTGGACGCCACAGGATTCAAGCTGCAGTGTACCTCTTTTGACGCCTCCTGGAAGTTTGTGAGGGGCAGCTCCAATGCTGTGGGCTCAGTCTATGACTGGTCTCGCACCTGGCACCAGGAATGGCCAGCACAGCCTCTGCCTGCCCCACAGAGCAGTGTCTGGGAGGCCACGCACAGTGGGGTCGAGGAAACATGCCTGGCTGGTGCTGTTCCAGCCCAGCCAGGTCAAGGGCCACTGGGGAAGTTCCAGCTGTAGATCTGGACTTCTGTCATTGACAAGACTAGGTGTGTCCTCTGGGGACCAGCATGGTGGCTGTCATGTGTGAGCTGGGAACTTCCTTAGCTTGCCTTAGGTTTTTCCACAGAAAGGCCCATTCACTCCTGTGCCTCTTCCACCTTCTGGATTCCAGATGTCCTCCTGCCTCCTGCCACATCCAAGTACAGTGTCAACTCCATGCCACTGAGAGGTCATTATGGAGATGCTCACAGGGCTTCCCACACCTGGTTCGCCATGCATAAAAGGCTCATGGTGTGCCATCCTCCAGGCAAAGTGTACCCTTATTTCACCTTCGCCACCCATGCCTATGGGACCACGAACTTCATTCTTACATAGAAAACCAGGGATACACAAAGCTGTGCTGCAGTCTAAGGCATCCTTTCCCTCCTCCTACTCAAGTGTAGGGTGGCTGTGGAGCCAACTGCACTATCATGTTTGATTATCTGATAGTAAGAGGAAAAAAGCTTCATTGTCCCAGATACAGCTGCTCCTGGATTTCTATGTGTACACGAGGTGTGTGTGTGTGTGTGTGTGTGTGTGTGTGTGTGTGTGTGTGCGTGTGTGTGGTGTGAGAGAATCAGACACACCTGAGTTTTAGGGTAAAACACTTCTTCCCTTCAGCATTGAGATTTTGTATCTAGTGGTTTTCCCCCCTCCACAAATTCTTAGTCAATGTTCTAAAGTTTTCTTTCTGTATACTTTTATCCCTTCATCTTCTTGATAATCAGATTCCTATGGTCTGCTTTTAAACTTCACCATTTGCTTCATGAAGTTGGTGCCTTTTGAAAACATCTTTTATGAAGCCTTTGGATCTCTTCAAATGCAATTTGTGCTGTATTAATGTGTTTTACTTTGCCCAATTGTCGGGGCCTACGCAGTGACTGTTAATTTGAGATTATCTTAGCACTAATATGAGATACTATCCTTTCAATCTACTTTTCTAGTGAAAGAAGTTCAACATCTTTATTGAAATAATTGCCTGGGTGTAAACAAACAAACAAACAAAAATCCAGTGTTATAATTGTACAATCACTTGATTTTAGTAAATTTTGCACCACTGTAATAATTTTTTAACTAATGTTAATAGTTGGAATGGGAAAAAACCACAAATTGTAAAACTTAAAAATTGATCAAATATCAGAAAAGACACTGATCAGGAATGAAGTACAAATGTAAATGTTTAATAAATAAATGAAATATTTGAAATTCTTATCCACATATCAAAAAGTTACTGAGCTCCAATCTTACACATCAGAATATTTATAACCACTCAAACAAATAAACACAAATGCTGAAGAGGTTGAAATAAATCAGGAACTGTGTTTAGTTGTGTGGCAATTGTAAACTAGTACAAGCCATATGGAACTCAGAGTGGAGATTTACAAAATACCAAAAAACCCCACATATTTTAATGACCTTTACAATAACTTGGATACATATTGAAGGAATATGATTAAACATGAACATCCGTGTTCATGGTAGCAATATTCATAACAACCAAGATCTGCAATCAACCTAGGTGTACCAGTAAAGGGAATAAAGAAAATGTGCTGTTCATAGCTATAAACATATTCTCGGATATAAGAGAAGTGAATGCTTCTACTGTTTCATTGCAACGTATTTTTGGATATACACCTAATACTAATTTCATGGGCTTTTATGGCACTATGTTTTTGCTTTTGTGAGGAACATCCATATTGATTTTCAGAGCAGTTACAACAGGTTAAATATATCCTATAATAGATGAATATTAGACCAAAATTTAAATATATTAGTGAACACATACAGGACGATCATATATAGTTTATAATTTGAAGCAATGTTAAGAAGGCAACAATTGGGAAAAAGATAATGCTAGAAGCTTAATAAGAAATTATCTTGAAAAGCTAAATAAAGAAAGTATAAAATAAGACACATCAGAAGCTGTTGAATGGTAGAAGATGGATGAATGTTAGAAAAACATTCATCTGCATGGTCAAGTTGAATGAGGTATATGCATATTTGGTGCACACTGATGAAACTCATTCCAAAACATAAAATACACTTAAAATGTTTATGAAAAGACAAAACAGTAGCTGTATTTTGTATACGTAATAGTAGGAATTCACAGAAGGATCAGAACTGTGAAGGAGAGAGAATATGGCCAAAAATGTTGATGTGATTGTTTGAAGATATCTGTGTTTGTGTGGGAAGGGAGGAAAGAAGATGAAGAAAACATATGGGGTGCTGATCAAGGTATATTTTCACATATACAGACACGGAAAAATAAGAAAAATGTGCAACTAATTTGTGTTAATTTAACAAAACATTTTGCTCAAATTTTAAAAAATGAAACTATAAAAATAATACTTAATAATATCAAATAAGTAGGCCATGGAAGAAAATTTACCATAGAAAGATTTTCCCCATAATTTGTTTAATTTCATAACAAATGGATTAAAATAAAATATAGGATGCTATATATATATGCTATGGATGAAGATACTCAGTAGAACTTTGTGAGGAAAGAATGTGCTTTCTTTTCCTCATCAACCTAGATCTAGGACACCTAGCTTTTAAAAGAACACTTGTAGTCAGAACAGTAGGGTGACTAATTTAGGCAGTAACTTATTATGTTTATTCTCTAATTTTATGATGTGATTCCCGAATTACGTGAGTGATCCTACGAGATTTTGTGACCTCATTTTTACCCAGAGTTTCTAATTCCTCCCACTGGGCATGATTTTTCTACTACTCTCATTTTTCCTTGTTTCTGAACTCAACTCCTGTAATCTTTGTGTTCATGAGAAAGAGATGGAGAAATGTGAGGGTGGCCTAGAGTCTGTGCTTACTTCCACTCCAGCTTAGAGGATCTAGTGAAGGACTTCCACCTGGGCCTCAGAATCAGATATTAATTGATCTCTTTTGAAATGGAGAAACTCACTCCCTCAGGCAGAATCTGTTATTCCTTGACTTTCTCTGAAGAGATTTGGAACTAGGGCACAATTCAGAGAATGAGCTTTCCCACCACCCACCACAGCATTGACAGAAGGAACAGATCCAAAACTGATAGTGGTTTCAGTTCCCACAGGGCCTCATCAGGGACCTTCTGGTGGGAATAGAAACTGGACAAAGTCTAAGATGGAGATTAACTGAGACTGGGCCTAAGGGGGACACTAAAGAATTTCCCTTTCTTTGACTACAAGTGAGTTGTCTAGTGAGATATGACACCTTCCTTCATATCAGAAAATGCAGTAGGTCAATTGTGTAACTGCCACTTTGTAGGAGGTCATTTTCCTCGAAGGAGAAGGGGTTACATGTTGGGTGCACCAGTTTTCTCTCTAGTCTGTTGTCTCTCCCACGCCTTCCTATGCCAGGAACATATTGCTTCATTCCTGCATTCAACTACTTGTCCTGACTCCTAAGCAGAAATACCATAAGCTATCCTTTTGCTAGTCTTTTACAGTTGTGATAGAATAGACCCAGGCTCTGCTGCTGCCAAGAGGTGACAACAAGATCAGATTTGTACTGAAGATCAATCATATTGATAGAACCATTCTATGAGGCCTTTCCTGACCACACTTTTTGAGGTTTCCACTGAAAATTGATTGAACTCACTAGAAGCTCAAAAGTTTCAGTTTGTGGGGTGGTGCATACTGGTGATTCACGTCTATAATCCTAGTTAGTCATGAGGCTGAGATCTGAGAATTATGGTTCTAAACTTGCCTGGGAAGAAAGCCTATGAGATTTGCCTGTAGCTAATCAACGAAAAACCTGAAGTGGTACTCTGTCCCAAAGAGGTAAAGGGCTAGCCTTGAACCAAAGAGCTGAGAGACAGTACTCAGGCCCTGAGTTCGTGCCCTGTGACCAACAAAAAGCAAGTTTCATTTTCCTACCATGGTTTCCTCTTCTAACACACTATGTCCTTTATCTATAAGACTTTCTTAAGATTCCTGTGTCTCATTCAAGCAATTTTTGTCTGTCAACAATAAGAAAGTCTACCTAGAATACAATCAGTAGTTTACAATAAATATTTGTTAAGTGTGAGTATGCAGACATTAGACTAATTCTTACTTTAAAGAAACCGTGTTGGTCTTTATTCCGTTGGAACAATTGTATGGAAAATAGATGTATCTCTGGATTCCTTTGGTTCTCTGTAGAATCTATATTCTCTATATTGTTTTTTCCATTGATACAGAAAAGTTCTAATTTGGGGCCACTATTATTTATTGTGTTGCTAGTTTTAAGCATGGGAAAATGGATCAAAGGGATTTCAAACTTCATTTATGTGAAAAATGTTCATTCATTATATAAATTCAAAAAACATAAATTACTAAAAGAACTTTTTCTTTGGTATAAATAAGAGCATGGGGGTCAGAGATAGTCTCTTCCATATAGTAGACTTTGAGGTTCTGACCATACTGCGGTCTGACTTTGAGAATTAAGTTCCTATAATGGGTCTTTTCAACACTCTTGTTTGGCACTAGAGGCCTAGCGAAACAAACACATTTGTCTCTGATTGACTTTCTTTCAGGAAGTCCATGGCTGACATTGATTGTGAAAGATAAGAATTGTCCTCCTAACAATTCCTTCTAAGTAATTTTATTTATATTTGTGGTTTTGGATCTTGTAGCAGCTTATATGTAACAGTCTCCCATGGAGCAATTTAAAGAGAGAAACTTCTGTATCTATGTTAAATGTAGTGGTATTATAAGAGTTCCTTATATTTTACAATATAAGATAAATAACAATGATTTTCTTAGCAACTCTAGCTAAATTATGTATCATAAGACATTATGATAATAGTGTCCCAAAGTTCACAGATCACTTTATTTATGTTTAATGCAGCATTATTTACCATAGTTAAGATATGAACCAACCCAGATACCCCTCAGTAGATGAATGGATCAAGAAAATATGGTTTATATACAAAACAGAATTCTATGCCTCCATCAGAAAGAATGACATTGCCCCATTTGTTAAGAAATGGAAAGACTTGGAAAAAATTATATTAAGTGAAGTAAGTCAGGCCAAAAAAAAACATAGGTCCCATGGTTTCCCTTATTTGAAATAACTAGTATATGTCTGAGACAAGCAGAAAAGGTCAGATAAGTTGATGTTAGGTGAAATGAACCCCAAGATAAGTATTCAAATGTTTTTTTTCTTTCATGCAATTGTTTCTAACATATTTATAAGATGATTTCTTTGTTGCTTAGTATGTCCCTCCCATACTCCGTAACTCCTGTTTTCACTCTATTTGATGTTGGTATAATTTTTGGAGGGGAAGGGAAAAAAACAAATCATTTAAATAGGGATACAGGTGGACCCATTGCAACAATGACATGTACAAATCATTATGTTGAAAACCGAACTTTACAATTTTGGCAGAGGGAGGGGGGAGATTGGAAGGGATGGCAAGTGGAAACAAAGGAGGAGGCAACAATGCTTGATAAGAAATGTACTCATTATCTTGTACATGTAATTGTAACCCCTCCATATGCTATTTTCACAATTAAAAAACATAAAAAAGTAATCAGAATATTGATATTTTTGAAATGCTTATCATGAGGCATGTATATTTCCAAAGGCAATGTTACCCCCAATACATTTCCCATTTCTTGTTTTGTCATGTAGCTAATTTAATTTTACTTTTTGCCCAAACTAAAGCTTACTATATATTACTTTGCTACAAGAAATGGAGCACAAATTTAAATCATGTCTTTATTTTTACTCATTTGTATTTATCATAAAGTTGTTGTGTGAAGAGTTTTCAATTCAATGAGTTTGTTTATTAGTACAATGCATCTTGATTAATGTTCCATTGATCTACCCCATCTTTCCCAACACTACCCATCCTATGTTTCCTGGTTCCAATTTTACATATATATCATCAATATGATTGTATTTCCCATCCCTTCCTCTTTTCATTAATCTGCCCCCTCTTTTCTGAAACCTCTTCTGCAGCCAAACATGACTTCCCTTTCTGTTACTTATTTTCTTGAACTTTTGATTGTTTGTTAGTTATTCAGAGAACCGCCATCACTGAAATACTCAAATGAGCATACCGAGTATTGCTTTTCTAAATTTTATTTTGATTTCTACTTGTACACATGAGTTGACATTCAATACATGAGTACATGTCTATAATGGATATTAATCAATGTCACTTCTTTCATAATTTTCCCAACACAGACACTCCCATCTTTTCCTCAAGTTTCTTCATTTTGTAGGATATTCATTAATCTAGATCATTGCTTTTTCCCCCACTTTATTGCTTCATTTATCTATTTCTCCCTACCCTAATCCCAGCCCTACCTGTGAATACTTGATTTCTAGTGTTTCCTTTGTTGGAATTTGAGTTAGCTATTCTAAGGACTTACATTCTTTGAATTCTTTTCTGAACCAATCATATTTCAGTTCGTACCTAGGTGTATACATGGATTCCACCCCAATGTGTGCATATTGCAGTGATCTAGATTATATCTAACTTCCTATATAACAGAAAACATATCTCATTTGTCACTTTGGGTTTAACTGTCTTTCCTTACTTCACTTAACATGATTTCTCCCAATTTCTTTCCTTTCTTTGCAAATGATGCATTATCATTTTATCAAATGGATAAATAAAATTCCGGTGTGCATGTACATATGTATGTATATAAGCGTATATATGAATATGAACATATATATGCATACTTCTATGCATATAGCTATCATATTTTCATGATCTACCTGTCCACTGAATGTCATAGTCCAGGTCTAAATGTGATTTCTTGTACTATTATGCTTTTGCTTTCAATGTTTTAGTGAATAACTTAGTATCATTTACCTAATATTGTGCATACAGTCTATTCTACAACAAAAACCATTCTATTAATTTCCCAGTCTGGTGGTTTATGTTCCTATGTATGTTAGATCCTATAAATCACAAGGGTTCATAATTGCATATGAATCTGTTTTTAAGAGCAAGACTAAATGTTCACTTGCATATAGTTGACACTTGCTAATAACATATAATTATATATATGCATATACATATGCATATACAATTTATATACATATTGACACACAAATATGCATATATATGCATACATATAGTATAAATATACATATATATGTATATATATATATATATATATATATATATATATATATATATATATATATATATATACACATATACAATTCCTGTGTCCTAGTACTAGGAATTAAATTCAGGGCCTAGTTTCTTTTGCTTTTCCTTTTTGCTCAAAGTTAACATTCTTCCATTTGAGCCACAGCTCCACCTTGAGCTTTTTGGTTCTTAGTTGAAGATAGCAGTCTCATGATAGATTTTACCTTGTCTGTCTTGAAACAATGATCCTCAGCTTTCAGCTTTCTAAATATTTAGGTTTAAAGGCATGCAACACTAAAACTAGCCCTATTATATGCGAATTAATAATAAATTTAAAGAATTATGACTTGTAGTATTTTCAAATAAATATCTTTAAGTTAAAACTAAAACACACTGCTTAATTTTTTTTCTTATTCCAACTCACCTACCAAGAAAGGAAAGGAAAATGCAAAGCTGAAGAACCCCTGAATGTAACAGTTCTCAACCCTGCTAGCCACAGTTTCTTTGCTGTGAAATAGAAGAGGAGGCTATCGACTACAGGCAAAATGGGAGAACATGCTCTTCACTGAAACTGCTGAAGGCTAATGACAATGAGAACAAGCAACTTTATCCAGGAAATGTCACAAACAGTTTGCTGTGGTCAGCTGACTCTAGTGGATATGTGTAGCCAATCTTAGAGGATGTTCATAAATATGAGGAGAATAATCTAAGATGAATATGTCATTAGAGAGGTGTGCTTTCTTGAAGATGAATGCCCTTGATTTTGCTAAGCGTGTTATCCATACTGAAGGTTCTTGCCTTTCTGCTGCCACTTTTCAACTGTTCATCCATTTGCTTCAACTGGACCTTCTTTTAACTTAACAGGATTATTACCTCCATATGGTCCTGGTAATTTATGAAAACAGGAAATTCCAGTATTTCTCCATCTCTCTTTTTTTACTTTTTATTTGTTCCACTATGAGAACTTGAACTCAAGGCCTGGGCACTGTCCTTTAGCTTTTCTGTTAAGACAAGTGCTCTATAACTTGAGTTAAAGCTACATTTACATGGTTTTTGAGGACTGAAGGGAGATTTTTGTCTGGACTGGATTTGAACTTCAACCATCAGTTCCCAGGCTTCTGAGTAGCTAAGATTACAGGATTGAGCAATTAGTGCCCAGCCTCCAAAACTATTTATTTCTTTAGCCACAAATATGGAGTGACTCTTAAAGAGTTTTGTAATTGAGAAATTATCATCATACGTGATAGTTAATGAAATTTCAAAGGGAAAGGTTTGAAAGTCAAGAAAGGTTCAATAAACAAATTCAAAATATGGTTTGTTCTTACTTTATTGCCGCAGCAGCCCCACTGACTTCTCTCATGGATATCTTCTATTCTAATTTACTTGGGAATTCACAAGTGGATATGATTCAGTTTCATTTAACTACATGAACACCTCTCTTGTTACAGATATTATGGAGCTACATTACATCTGAGGCCTAGTGACTACCTGAAATCATCAATTTCACCATAGATGACCTCTGTTCTTGTGTAATAACTAGACTGTTTCACTAGTCTGACACACCAAGATACTTCAGGACACACAGCCCCTCTTGCTGTAAGACCTGCCAATGTAAAGAAAGCAACTGTTTTCTTCAACCCTTATAGGAATCATGCCTGTAATATAAGATTCTCAGCAGTAAGAAGGGTGTTCAAACAACACCTGCCTGGACACTGCTGGCTCACTTTCTGAAACTTCTCAGGCCTTTCTTCAGTGATGATGTCAGCTGTCTGTAGAACTGTTGTCCATCTACACCAGCCATCACCACAGCTCCTTATTCTCTTGATTGAATAAGATCCACGAAAAGAGTCTGTCTACAATCATCCACCGCTTTGCTGATAGTCACCTGCAGAGAAAAATGCATTTGGCTTTTGAAGATAGCAAACAAAATGGTGTCCTTCCCTCCTATTAATGGAGTGTGAATTTCATTCATTTTGGTCAGCATCTTTGAGGACTTACATCTGTGTTTCTTGCTTTTAGAAACCTAGGGTTCAGCATCCTCAGACATTATCATACCTTTGCTGAAGTAACAACTCTAGGTGACCAAGAGGACTGTTACCCATTGCAAATCATTTTTTACCTTATAAACAAGAAAGGCTGAATATATTTAGCACCACCTAAATTCTTCTGCTTTATGTACTTTCAATATTTATTTTCCATTGTTGATAAACTTATAATTTAATTCTGACAATATTTTCGTCTATTAAAATTAATCAAATTCTTCCATCATTAAGGCCAAATGTCCTGTTTGTTTCATTTAAAAACTAATTCACATCATGTTAAAACCAAACGTTTATAATACAACATATCAGAAAGATTAAAGGCATATATATGATGGAGGATTCATACATAGTAAAATAAAAGAAACCTTAAACCAAGGCCCATCACACATTTGATCCCACACTTCTAATTGAACAGGGTGATTTTGCCTATAAATCATGGAAATGTCACCTCAATCCATTCTACTCTTCACAGGCTAACTCTGAAAGACCCAATGCTTCATTGCTTACAAATAACTCCAACAAGTAGATTTACTAAGCATAGGAATATCCTCCCAAAAATGATAAATGATTATGCTAATAAATTTCAAATTAAATAGTTCAAAGCAGCCTGGCTAGAGTACAGAAGGATTCTGAGGTCTTAAAAAACTTGAAATACTTCTAGTTAAAAAGGGGCCACACAAGGTCCTTTGCTAAAGTTTTCACATGCAGTTCATAAATAAGAAAGCAAATAGGATTTTCTTCTTACACAAGACTTTCAGAGTGGAGCAAAATTACCAAATGTAGCACCATCTACCCAGCCAAATGTGTTGAAAAGGCTTGAAAGTCTATTGCTAGAAAGCCAAGTTTTGTTTCCATCTCTCTGACATGTATTGACTTCGGCTTATAAAACTATAGTCGTTCACAGCTCTGAATTCCTAATTAATCTCACAATGGCTCTACATTCTGCTCTACATTAACTTTTGGAGAAATTTCCTAGAACACCGAATACTTTCTTTTTGTATAAACTTTAAATAAAAAACTTAAATTGACATTTAAAATGAGACAAGCAAATGCTTTGTTCAATTTTTGTGTGTGTGTGACGGTCGTGGGGCTTGAACTCAGAGCCTGGGTACTGTCCGTGAGAGTATTTTGCTCAAGGCCAGTAATCTACCACTTTGAGCCATAGTGCCACTTTCCACTGGATTTTATGTTCTTAAAGATCTTTAAGAGTACTAGAAGCCTTCAATTTGCTTTGATCTCATCACTTATATAAACTGTCCAATACATTACCCAGGACTCTAACCTGAGTAGCAGTGAACAGTTAAGTACCCGTACCCTCTTGAGTTCAATCAGTTAATCTGATAGCTTCTAAAAGTTTAAAAATCCCACCAGCTTCTAAAAAGAAGCTGATTACATGTGTATGTAGGGGAGCCCAGTAAGACCCCTGCTGTTAGGCCCAAATGAGGTGTTGCTCAGGAAAGGCCAGAGGCCTCTCAACAGACAGGCAACACTTGTCACAATCTAATCAATATTAGCTTAGCCCCATTATCACCCCATCCCTCTCATTGTTCTCCTACCTGATGAAGATTATTTTCAAACTTTCCTTAAATGTGTACATACTTGCAGCATCCAGTGCTATGGAAAGAAGGGATTGTTTCTGTTAAGCATGCTGCTGCCTTCTAAAACTACAGAATCTAAAGGAACAGTGGAGGAGCAGGGATCCCACTGAAAAGGAATTCTAACAAAATTAAAGCCCCTTTCTAACATTTTGGGACATTGCAATTTCCTATGGGAAGATTGCTGACTTACACACAGGAGTAACAATGTGCAAGTTCTGCACAAAAGTTCTATCTATTCTTTGTCACCACCACATCCTCCTCCACACAGACCATACAGGTTGGTCTTCATATTTCGAATTACTTTCCAGGTCAGAGACCAGTCAGCCAGTGACTTCTTTTGTTCCTGCATTTAAACAAAAGAAAGAGACTTTAAAGAAAGCCTTCAACTCAAGCTGCTGCTGTTCCCATACCTATAAGCTAATCCTTTGATTAGACTCAAGGGGAGGAGGACCAGTCAGGGAAATGGACCTTAAGAATGAGAAACAGCCCTGGCCTCTTGAAGACCTACCTTGGTAGCCAGTCTCAAACCAATTTGCTCCCCTTTTCATTGCCTCAGTTATTTCCCTAATGTTTATACAATTCACTCTGATATAAAATTTAGTTCAACACTTAAATTTAGAGGATAGTGAAGTTAATATTTAGCTGAAATTAATTTAATAATGTTATATATATATTTGAAAGGTGATAAATAGGTGACACTTTTAAAAAGTAAAAAAAATGCATTGTTGCTGAAGTCGTAATCACATACAATTTCTCTTCAACTGGCATTAATTCTTGGCTAACTTTCTAAATGAAAGAGTGTAATAATTGTTTAAATATAATTAGTGCAGATTTATAAGCAGAAGTTTCATCTGACTGTTGGTACATAATTTGTTGGAAAAATATGCAAACTGTCACTAGCCATACCTGGGATTATTTTGTGTTCTATTTATTTTAATTTTTTGTGCTGGTCCTGGGACTTGCACTCATTACCTGAGCACTGTCTCTGAGACTTTTCTGATCAAGGCTATGACTCTAAAATTTAGACCACAGTTCTACATACAACCTTTTGGTTGTTAGTTGGAGATAAGACTCAAACATTCTGTAATTGGTTCCAACTTCAAACCGAGGATCTCATGTCTCACCCTCCATAATATCAAGGATTATAAACATGAGACACTGTTAGCCATGTGTTTTTTAAAGCATCTGTCAATAATAATATTAGAAAACTATTACTATTACTAAAGGCTCATACCTGTAATCCCAGCTACTTCAGAGGCTAAGATCTATAGGATGATGGTTTAAAGCTAGACTGGTCAGACAATTCAGAGTTTGTTATTTTTTTAACCCGCTGGCCCCAGGGTTGAAGTTCAGGCCTAGGCACTGCATATGAGTTGCTTTTCATTAAATCTAATGCTCTACCTCTTGAGCCACAATGACACTTGCAGCTTTTCCTGAGTAGTTTATTAGAGGGAAGAGGGAAGGAGACTGCACAGTCTGGCTCTGAACTCTCATTGCACAACTAATCCTTCAAAGTAGCCAATCAGTGATTCTTACCTTCAATTAAGCAGCAAAAAATCCCTGAAGGTGTGGTTTAAGTGGTGTAGTGCCAACCTTGCTTGGAAAAATTTAAGGAAATTCAAGCCTCAGTATTGGCACATATGTACACAGAAGCATGCACATACATACATATAAATTATCCTAAACTCAATTCCATGTGATGAAAAAAGAGATAAAAATATTAAATTAAATTAGGACAAAAAATAAATAATTTCAATTATTAAAAAAACTACCATATCTGGGTGTCAGTGGCTCACACATGCAATCCTAGCTACTCAGAAGCTGAGATCTGAGGACTGTGGTTCAACTCCAGCCTGGGAAGGAAAAACCCATGAGACTCTTATCTCCAAATAACCACACAGAAAACTGGAAGTGGCACTGTAGCTAAAGTGGTAGGGGTCTAGCCTTGAGATGAAGAGCTGAGGAATAGCACCCAGGCCCAGAGTTCAAGCCCCATGACCAAGAAAAACAAATAAACAACAAACAACAAACTTCCATAGCTGATTGTGACTTAGGTGGTAGAGTGCTTTCTTCCCATAAACTAGGTATGAGTTCAATCCTCAGTGTTGTTCATACCAAAACAACCCAATAAAAGCACACAAAGAACTATCTAACAAACACATCATACGTTGTAAAGAAAATTAAAACTTGCAAAAATAATTGAAATAGAGCTAAAAGGAGAACCATGGCTCAATTGTGAACAGTAATACACAGCATCAAGTAGGTATTAATTTCCATCAAAACCATCTATACATTCAATGCAATACTATGATAAGTCTTCACAGCAATTTGTATAGATTGGAGGCATCATCAGTTAGGAAAAATAAGCCTTGAGGAATGGTAGACAGGAACTCAAAAAGAAACAAGACATTTAGAAACATGCAAGCACATCTTCTTTGCTTCTAAATACAGCCTGAGAATCAAGAGGATGCATTCCTCATCTTAAGGACAAATATCTGTTGCATGGCAAAATGTGTTTTTTTCCTAGAAGAAATATACTAAAGAGTGAGTCACCAAATAAATAATCAAGAATTCAAAAGGTGTAACACCAGGAATGACAAAAAGCAAAGATAAACAAGCATCTGCATGACTTTATGACAGACCTTGCTTTTTCAGAAAAACTCCCCTGATGTCAAACAGCTCTATGCTTCTCTCTGTGACAGCACCCACATACTGAGTGTGCCTCTGTCTGTCCGCTGCTGATTGTTTGCTTGCTTACTCAATAAAACTATGCCAACTTTTCTTGACATGGTGATTTCTCTGGAAATTCTTATTCTGTGACCAAAGTCAGGGATCGTAAGTAAAGAGACCCTAATTCTAGAGGGAAACTTAAAAAATCCCCACATGGACCCAGTGACTGCTGTTTCAAATAATTAAGAGCTGGGTGGGCATGTAGCTCACTTGTAGAGAACTTGGCATCCATGCAGAAGACCTGGGTTTGGTCTCCAACACTAGAGGAGGGGAGGGATTGTGAAAGATCAAAGATGCAAAGAATGAGGAAGAACAAGTGGGGACACATCCCACCTGAAATGAAGATTTGTCACACTGAAGCATAGTAATCAAGACAGTCTGATATTAAAGCTGAAGAAACGCAATAAGAAAATAGTAGAGAAATAAGGACCAAACCTAAGTGGGAACTTGATATCAGACACTAGATTATGCAATAAACAGCCACTAGGATAGCTAGCTATCTATATGAATAAATACCAAGTATACCATGACTTAAAGCCTTTGCAAACAATTCCTAAAAACAAATAAGGACACAAAGGTAGAAAGCATCCCATGGACGTTTAAGGAATACTAAGTGAGTGTTTTAAGAATGAAAATTTATTTCACAAAGGAAATATATATATATATATATATATATATATATATATATATATATATGAAAATATCAACAAATTTGTGTATATTACAACATAAAATCTTTTGTTCAGTAAGTGACAGCAAGAGAAAGAAAACGATGTTCTCTTAACGCCAAAGACACACCCCACAATCCCTGTGCTAAAATTGTGTTCCTACATTTGAGGAAGGAAAAGGAACCACTTACCTTGAAAAAAAAAACAAAGACAGATGATATATGCACCTGGGCCAACTAGGACGAGAAATCACGGAGTTCCCAAGGTGAAGAAAGATTAGTACAACACCCTACGTCTTATATATACATTTTTTTAAAATTTGGGAAGGGGAAGAAAAGTACCTAAATATTGAAATAAGGTTAAAAGTTTAACCATTATACCAATGAGATGTACAAGAAAATGAACTTTATATCTTTGAGTATGGGGGAAGGGAGGAGTTGGTGAGGTAAGGGGGAAAGGGATAATAGGGTAAAAACAAAGGAAGGGGTAACAATGTTCGATAGGATATGTACTCATTACCTTACTCATGTAATTGTAACCCCTCTGTAGAGTACCTTTATAATAAAAAAAGCCATTATGACCCTCATCCTAAAACCAGGCAGGGACTCATCAAAGAAAGAGAACTATAGACCTATTATTTGATGAACATCGATGCAAAACTACTCAACATAATCTTGGCCAATCAACTTCAAAAATTCATCAAAAATATCATACACCACGATCAAACAGGATTATTCATTTCAAGGATGTAAAGGTGGTTCAACATACACAAATCAATAAATGTAATTCATCACATCAATAAGGGCAAGGATAAGAATCACATGGTTATCTCAATAGATGCAGAAAAAGCATTTGACAAGATTCAACACCTCTTTATGATAAGGCTTTGGAAAAATTAGGAATCCGTGGAACATTCCTCAATACAATAAAGGCTGTATATGACAAACTGAGAGAAAGCATTATACATAATGGTGAAAAACTAAAGTTATTTCCTCTTAACTCAGGAACAAGACAAGGATGTCCACTCTCCACTTCTCTTCAATTCATTATTAGAATGCCTAGCTACAGCAATAAGACAAGAAGCAAACGTAAAAGGTATCCAAATAGTGAAAGACAAAGTAAAACTCTCTCTCTTTGCAGATGATATAATCTTGTATTTAAATAATCCCATGGACTCTACTCCCAAATTACTCGAGCTGCTTCGAAAATTTGGCAAAGAAGCAGGGTATAAAATTAACCCTCAAAAATCAATGGTTTTTCTGTATGCCAACAATGAGTAGAGCACAGCAGAAATTAAGAAAGCAACTCCTTTGTAATAAGCCCACAAAAAATAAAATACCTAGGAGTTAACTTAAAAAGTGAAGGACCACTAAGATGAAAATTATATAAACCTGACAAAGGAAATCAAAACAGAACTTAGAAAGTGGAAATCCTCCCTTGCTCCTGGATCAGAAGGATTAATATCGTGAAAATAGCCATACTTCCCAAGGGTATCTACAAATTCAATGTGATACCTGTCAATATTCCAACCTTATTCTTCAAGGGAATAGAAAAGGTAATCCAAAAATTCATATGGAACAATAAAATACTGTGCATAGGAAAAACAATCCTTAACAGAATAAAACAGTGCTGGAAGAATATCAGTAGCAAATTACCAATTCTACTACAAAGCCATAGTAATCATAACAGTGTGGTAGTGGCACAAGAAGAGACCTCAGGAACAATGGAATAGAATTGAAAATTCAGAAATGAACACACAGAATTTTAGCCACCTAATCTTCGATGAGAGAGCTAAAAAATTAGAATGCAAGAAAGACAGCATCCTCACTAAATGGCAAAATTGGTTAATCACCTGTACAAAACTAAAGTTATATCTGAATATATCACTCTGCAAGCGAATCACCTCCAAATGTATCAAAGACCTAGGAGTCAGAGCAGACAAACTAAAAAAATTAAAATACAGAATAGGAGAAACCCTAGGTCTTCATGGCATAGGTCAAATTTTTCTTAATAGAGATCCTGAAACACAACAAATCAAAGAAAGGTTGCACAAATGGGATTGCATGAAGCTGTACAGATTCTAAATGGTAGAGCACATAGCTAACAAGATCAATAGGAAGCCCATGTACTGGGAGAAGATCTTAACTATCCACACAACTGATAAGGATCTCATATCTAAAATATACTTGGCGCTCAAATAATTAAATCGCCCAACAACAAATACTAAAAGAAACAATTGCCCGATAAATAAGTGGCCTAAAGACTTAAAGAGAAGCTTCTCTAAAGAGGAAATAACAATGCCCAATTGACACAGGAAGAAATACTCAACCTCTCTAGACATAAAAGAAATGCAAATGAGAACAACATTGAGATTCCACCTCACCCCAGTTAGAATTGCTATAATGAAGATCTCTGATGGAGGCATAGAATTCCATTCACATTTTCTTGATCCATTCATCTACTGAGGGACATCTTGGCTGGTTCCATATCTTAGCTATGGTAAATAATGTTGCAATAAACATACTTGGTCTGGTAGCTTTAGTATGGTCTTGTTTGTGATCATTCAGGTAAATGTCCAATGTGGGATTGCTGGGTCATAGGGAAGCTCTATGTGGAGTCTTCTGAGGAACCTCCATACTACTTTCCAAACTGGTTGAACAAGTTTACACTCCCTCCAACAATTGCCTCATTTTTTAGGAAATTGAAAGACTTGGAAAAAATTATATTAAGTGAAGGAAGCCAGGTCCAAAGAAACATAGGTCCCATGATTTCCCTTATTTGCAACAAGTAATATATGTCTGAGACAAGCAGAAGCCGTCTGACAAGTTGACGTTAGGCTAAATGAACCCCAAGATAAGGACTCAAATGGTTTTTCTTGCTATTGTTTCTAACATTTATAAGATCATTTCTTTTTTTTTGTATTTCCCTCCCCCATGGTATAAACCCTGTTTTCCCTGTAGTTGATGTTGGTAAAATATGTGGATGGGAAGGTTAAGAAAACTGTTTAAATAGGGATTTATAGGTGGATCCATTCCTACAATGTGGTGTACAAGATGGTATCTCTAAAAACGAACTTTACAACTTTGGAGGACCCGGAGGAGAGATGGTAGGAAAGGAATGGTAAGGGGAAACAAAGGAGGAGACAACAATGCTTGATAAGAAATGTACTCATTACCTTGCTCATGTCATTGTTACCCCTCTGTACTGTATTTTCACAATCTAAGAAACTTATTAATATAAAAAAGAACACTAATAACAGATTCTGGAGTGGATGTTCCCAGGTGGGAACCCTACTGCATTGTTGGTGGGATTGTAAACTTGTTCAACCACTTTAGAAAGTAACACGGAGGCTCCTTAAAAGACTCCACATAGTGCTCCCCTAAGACCCAGCAATCCCACTTTTGGGCATTTACCCAAACGATCTCATATAAGGCCATACTAAGGTTAGCAGCACAACGATATTTATCAGAACATTTTTTGGGGGATTGCCAGTCGTGGGGCCTGAACTCTGGGCCTGAGCACTGCCCCTCGGCTATTCAACTCAAGGCTAGCACTCTACCACTTGAGCCACAGCGCCACTTCCGGCTTTTTTCTTTTTGCTTATGTGGTACTGAGGAATCAAACCCAGGGCCTCATGCATGTAAGGCAAGTGCTCTACCACAGAGCCCCTTCCCAGCCCTATCACAGCATTTTTTACCATAGGTAAGATATGGAAGCAGCCCAGGTGCCCTTCAGTAGAAGAATGGATCAAGAAAATGAGGTATATGTATACAATGGAATCCTATGCCTCCATCAGGAAGAATGACATAGCCCAAATTGTTTGTTGTTGTTGTTGTTGTTGTTGTTGCTTTTGTTTTTGTTTTTGGGTCCAGTCATGGGCCTGAACTCTGGGCCTGGGGGCTGTACCTCAGCTTTTTAGTTCAAGGCTAGCGCTCTACCACTTGAGCCATAATGCCACTTCCTGCTTTTTTTCTGCTTATGTGTTGCTGAGGAATCGAACCCAGGGCCTCATGAATGCAAGGCAAGCACTCTACCATGAGCCACCTTCCCAGCCCCTCATAGCCCAATTTGTTAGGAAAGGGAATCATTTGGGAAAAAAATTATATTAAGTGAAGTAAGCCAGGCCCAAATAAACATAGCTCCCATGGTTCCCCTTATTTACAATAACTAGTATATGTGTAGGACAAGTAGAAAACATCAAAAGCTATGTTCATATGACCTGATAAGAAGTTAAGTGAAATGAACCCCAAGATAGGGAGACAAGTTGTTTTTCTTCTCTTAATGCTATTGTTTCTAAAGTATCTGTAAGGTACCATGTGATTTTTTGGTTGCTTTGTATGTCCCTCCTCCATGGTATATCCCCTTTCACTCTATTTGATGTGGGTATAATTTGGAGAGGGGAAGGGTAAAAACACAATGTTTAAATAGGGATACAGGTTGACCCATTGTAACAATGAGTTGTACAAAACACTATGTTGAAAAATAATCTTTACAATTTAGGCAGGGGCTGGGGATTTGTAGTTGTGGAAATGAGAGGAAAGGGATGGTAGGGGGAAAAAAGGAGGGGGCAACAATGCTTTTGAAGAAATGTATTCATTACCTTTCTCATGTAATTGTAACCCCTCTATACAGTATTTAAAAAAGTAAGGAAAAGCTGTTCATCATGCTCTGTGGCAGGTTAAGCACTGGTTTGGAAGGACAGAATCATTGCAGGCTTTAAGCACATAACCCAGGGCAATGAAGTCTATAGCCTGGAAGGGACTCCTGAAATACTCTGTGCATGGTCTTCCTTCCCTTGGAACCACAATTTAACAGGAAGAGGCAAATGTGTGTACCTCAAACTTGGGAATGCACAGTTACAATCACATACCCACAAAACCTCACCCGGGAATTGTTTCTCAGAAATGAGGAAGAAGGCGTACTTGCCGCAAAATTGGGGTAATTGGGATAACAGTACATGGGACTACTGGGAGGAACCAACAAGATGGCAGTCCACAAAGTGGAGAACAGGTAACTTGGCTCCACCTTGGGACAGTCTGCAAGACCTGGCCTTCCTTCTCCTGGGTCCAATGTAGCACCTGTCTGGCCACTCTGGCACAACCTGCATGCATTCCAGTAAACATATGTATACATGCACTCAATCCCTCACCAGCAATTTGTTCCCTCAATGGTAGAGTGGAAGGGCACCCACTTATGTCATACAGCTGCAATGCCTCTGGAAGTTGCTTCATAACAACCGGTGACTATTGAAGGCATGACCAAGAGGGGATGGGGGTGAACTCTAAGCCCTTATCTTCCTTCTATAGAGGAGGTTCTTCCCCGCACCAATGAATCTTCCTACACTGAGAGAGGAGGGGCCGAGTTGAGAGTTAGGTTCAGACCATCAGGGGTGGAGAGGAGGATATTGGGGGGAGTGGGGCCCCATATCCTTGAAACTGGGTCTTCTAGGATTGTCTTTGGCAACTGAGTCCCAACATCCCTAACCCAACAAAGGTTTGTGGGGCACTGGAGGATCAGGGAACAGGACAGGTTTGGCCCATGTGTTGAGGGGCAGGGGGTGGGGGAGCCGGGCAGTGGTGGAAGGAGGAGCCTGGGAAGGGATTTTGCGCCCCAGGAAGAGGGGATGGCACATTTCAGTTGAAACCGCGCTGAGATGGGAGGCTCCCATAGGAGAACAGAGAAGAAAATGGAAAATAGAGGGCTTTAGGGAGGGGGCCTCTTAAAATCGGTTTCATCATGGTATAGTGCTGGCAGCTGGGCCCACACTGCGTAGAAAGTTGGAGGTCCACACAGTGAAGCCAAAGATCCCTCAGGAAGGCACAGCACTGGTTGAGGAGATGGAGGCGAGGACTGCATCTCCAGCCCCACAACCACCAGTGAACTCAGGGAAACCAGAGAGCCCTGTGGCTGTCCAGGCTTAGCCATGCAGGGAGGAGAGGAAGACTCTGACCTGAGCTTTCCTTCTCTGCAGCAGCCATAGCTCATGTTTGGAACATTCTGGCACCAGGCATTATGTAGTAAGTGATGGGCATATGCACATTCCCCTTCCCACTCCTGTGTTCCCACCGGAGGTTTGGGCAGGCAGTACCGGGACAGCACTGGGGCCATAAGGGTTAGGGCTAGAAGGGGTGGGGCCGTAAAGGTGGGGGTGGAGCTAAACGTTGTGGCTGTGAGAGGGGAGGGTCAGGAGAATGAGTAGGTTCTTGAGGGGTGTCTGACCTCAAGAAGGGGACTGATTCAGAACGGGGTAGTAAGGCACATAGCCTATAGTAGGCACAGCTTACCACGGTGGTAGGCTGGGGAAACACGGGGTGGCGATGGGCCAGTTGATGGGGGCAGTGGTGGTATGATGGGAAAGTGAGGTAATGGACAAGGAACCTAGCAGAGTGGAGGAGTGGATAGGGGAGCAAGAAGAGGAGTTGGGTCCACTTAACTGGAAACAGTGCTCTCCAGTATGGCTCTCTCCATGTGCTGTGTGCTATGCTCATCTGTGCTCTGTCGGGGGTAAGCCCAGCTTGTTAGAGTCCCCATGCCCTACAATCTAGACTAAAGGAAAGAAACTCCATCTAACTATTCACCTGGCAGGGGCAAAACTCTCTGGTGCCCTGGGAAGAGGTTTATAGCGAAGACCAATTGATAGAACGGGACACATCGGGGGGTAACAGATTCATATCACCCATACCCATGAGGCATAGTTATAGTTAATGTATAAAATGCACTCAAGCAATAGGTCCTTCTTTTTCCTTTTCCTTTCTGTTTTTTTTTCCCTTTCTTTTCTTTAACTCTTTTTTGTTCCAAAACTGGGACTTGAACAGAGCTTCTAGGGCCTACAAAAATTCCCTGCCCAAGGGCCTATTATTCTTCACCTCCTAGTTCTCCATTTTCCTGGTCCCTGTCAGTCCAGGTGCAGGTACCATGGCCAGATGCCACCTTGCAAGGTAAATAGATCCCCACCCGCCTTCTCCCTGTAGGAAACAAAAGGAGGATTAAGGTTATTTTGTATGTGCAGTCACATTAATATTTCCTTCCATCTTTGGACAATTCTAAGGACTTAATGTTTTACTTAACTTCAGTTATAAATCATTTGAAAATGGAGGCATGGAGCAGGAAGGGTGAACAAAAACTCAAACAACAAAACAAAAGACAAATCAAACAACCATTGGATATATATAAAGATGACTGAATGAAGGCAACTAAGACTCAACCTAACAATGTACTACCAAATATCTTATGCTTGAATGGTGAGAGCTACATGGAGGAAGATGTCAGTCAAAGCAGCCAGGCTTTATGTTTAAGGATGCTATCATTAATATTTAATCATTTGATCATTCATCCAGGAAGGGGAGATCAATTATGGCAAGCTGCCATAATAAAAAATAAGGCTCCTCTGCCAAGCATTAGTTATCTTTAGTTAACTTCCAAGCCATATACATCATAACCATATCCAAAGAATGCAAGGAAGGGAGGTAAAGAATCCACGTTCTGACGTATTAGCTGGCACCAACACACTGTTCAGTTTGAACTGTTTATCCTCTGTGGTATTACTTTCTTCCTATTTTTGGATGTGATCTGTGTGCACATATGGACTATGTGCATATATCTGTATACACATTCTGACTGAATATATATGTCCATAAACTGAGGTATTAGCTTGCAAAGGTTCATTTTAACTTGTAGTGCAGTAGGGCGTCAATGTAATTTCTCCTGTGTCCCATGTGCATCTCTCCAAGTTCTACTCAAGATAATGTCATTCACTCTTTTACTTATATGGCTGCTGCCATTACCAGGGTTCCTTCTCCCCATTTTCCCTCCCTCATCCTTCAATACCCTGCAGTAAACCATAGTCTTTATGGTTTTGTTTCTTCAGTTTTGATTACCTGAGATTTGATGGGTCCAGGTATAACACACTTGGTAGCTATGGCAGGTGCCAGGGGTGGCTTTTCTTCTTCTTCTTTTCTTAACACATACCAGGAGAGTTGGTCCGTGTTTCAGGAGTTTTACTTCAGTTACTTTCCACTTTCTGTACTTTAAGCTGATTTTGTATCTCCTTTTGTATTAATGAGTATTGAACCCAGGATGTTTCATTAGCTAGTCAAAAACTCTCAATGAACTATAAACCAGCCCCTGAACATCTTTTTAAATTCTCCCTACATCTGAGTGTAGGATAGAAAAAATGGTTTATTCCAGTGTATTGGACTGTTTCAAATTTTTAGGTTTTGAGGAATCTAGTTAGATACAGTCATAGTCTAGAAACTGATAAGACAGGCTTTCCCTCACTATATAGTTGTTGAGGGGAAGGGCTTGCCCTACAGTATAACCTTGGAAACTTAGTGGTGATGCCTTCAACATCAACTCATCGGGGAAATAAGTTCAACCCAAGTGAGTTGCTGTGGTCTGAAGCTACCCCCAGTTTTCTCCTTTTCCACCTTGCATACTACATTCCATACTAGCATTATCTACCATGCTCAGTCTGACTGCTTAGATTTGTTGAAAGGTTGTGAGTGAATGTATGTATCATCCTAGACAACTTAACATTGAATGATGTGAAGAACTTCACCACAAAAGAGATCAATTCAGTTGTATTGATGATTTAAGATAAATTTTCATATGTTGACCACAAAGCCTCCTCTTTTATGGCAAACACTATAACTTGAGCTAAAGTGATGCTATGGCAATAATCATCTTATAATAAATCCAAAGACAAAGTTCTTTTGCTTAAGGCAGAATGAAGTATGCCAGCCAATATATTCCCAGAATTTTTACCTCTGTTTTGACCATATAAAAAAAAATTGAATTTTGGTCATGAGGATTGAACTCTGGGCCTAGGCGCTGTCTCTCAGTGATTCAGCCCAAGGCTGGTGCTCTACCGCTTGAGCCAGAGCTCCACTTCCAACTTTCAGGTGATAAGAGTCTCAAGGACTTTTCAGCATGGGCTGTATTTGCACCACAATTTCATATCTCAGCCTCATGAGTAGCTAGGATTACAGGTGTGAGCCACCGAAACTTGGCAACCATGTAAAATTTTAACCATAATTGAAAATGCCAATGTATATCTTTTTTAAAAATGTATTTCTTAAAAATGGAAATATTTTTAAATTCTCATGCACACTTCCCATTAGGCAGTTCAGATGATGTTAATTTGAATTGTTGTCAGAGTTATGTGTGTATATGTGTGACGGTCTTTGAGGTTGAAGTTTGGCCCTGGGTGCTCTCCTCTCTCCCCACCCGCTTTTGTTTTTGCTTGCTCAAGGTTAGCACCTTCCCACTTGAGCCACATCTTTCAGCTTTTTGTTTTTCAGTTGGAGACAAAAGTCTCTCTTTTTCCTGTCTGAGCTGGTTTTCAACCATGTTCCTCAGATCTCAGCCTCCAGAGTTTCCTTGTCCTCTTATGTCAAAATACACCCCCCCAGCCTCAAAGATAAAAGAACAAGTTAAAAGTTATTATGATACTCCCAACACAAAGAAGATACTTGATATACTTAATTTCAGTACTAAGATACAAAATTTGGAGTTTTGTAAGACTGAATGTCTTTAGTCTCATTTTGGGAAAAGTGAATCAAACATTCAGACCATTCCTAGATAAAGAGAATAAAGTAGACCTGTTTTATGAGGAGCATTAATGAGAAGAACAATGTTTTTGTGTCATTAACTTAGCCTAATTGAAACTTTTTCAAAGCACAGATTCTCAGGTATATTTTCTGTGTAGTAATCACTGAATTCTAAAATTCTTTGTTTTCCTCAGCATTCTCAGTTTGTTTTCATCAGCTATCTAATTTGAAACATACACCTTGGTACCAGGGGTCTTCTGTACTTATTTTACATTTTAAGAAAGTAATTTTAAGTTTTTAAAAATCAGAAAAGCTAATAATGATAATCATTTTCTGATGTCCTTCACATTTCTCCACCTTTCATTATATTGGTTTAATATAACATTAGTATATTTATTGGCTATCAAGTTTGATTGTGGTTTTGGATTTTGTGCTGGTGTTGGAGCTTGAAATCAGTGTGTTGGTCTGTCACTAATGCCAGCATTGATGGCTCATTCCTGTAATTTTGGCTATTCAGGAGGTTGAGATCTGTGGATCAAGGTTCAAAGCAAGGAAAGATCATGATGCTCTTGTGTTCAATTCATGATTAAAAAGCCCAAAGTGGAGTGTGGTTCAAGTGGTAGAGCACCAGGCATGAGCAAAGAAGCTAACGTGCAGTTATGTGTAGTTCCTGCCAAGGGTTTTTCTCTCTTATTATGATGAGTTCATTTTCTTTCCAGGTAAACCTGAACATTGCATGTCTTTCTGTGTACCCACATGTAAATAAGGCTTTTGTAAAATGTCAGCCATTGCACACCTTCTTTTTCTCTTCTCACCATTAGTGAGTTTGTTGGCAGCCAGCATTTTTCTAAGAAAAATGGAATTTTCTAGAAATTATTATGGGATGTTTATATATGTAGGTTAGAATTTATAGTTCTTTTGCTCTAGTGAATTGAACAACATCTATGTGAGTTTTAGATAACCTTTTGTGAACTTTTTTCTATGGTATAGGTGAATTTTGGATATAATATCTCTATGGAAGTCCAAAGATATCTTTAAGTAATTTGTTCAAATGAAACAGGAATAGAAAACACTTTAATTTTTTTAGTTTTAATCAGAGTCTTGTATTGATTTGGGATATAAGAATTTTAAGTGATGGAATCTATTAATTTCATTTGTAGGAAACGTGACAGATACGAATGTACCTGAAGATACAGCATAACTTTTCCCTTTTGATGAGTTAAAAGGTTTAAGTTTAATTTCAACTAAGATACAAATCCAGTTTCTGCAATTAAGTAGATTAAATTAGTAGAAAAGGTACTTTGTTTGCAGTAACAATTACAATATGATATATAGAAAAATGTGTGGCCAACACATTTGTGTAGTTGTGTAGTTAGATATCTTGATGTTGGAGTTATAAAATATAATAAATTACTTCACACAAGGAAAAAAATTGAAAGATGTTAGAGTTTTACACAGAGCGCAGAAAATACCAGGTGGTCTTCAACAAATGTTTTCATTTTTCTATTCTTTTTTGTGTTTTTTTTTTTTTGTGTGTATGTGTAAGTGCTTGTATTGGAGTTTCTATTTAGGGTCTTGTGCTTTACTTATCTTTTCCCTTAAGGCTGTTTCCCTACTTCTTAAGCCATACCACCATTTCCAGGTTTTTGTTATTTATTGGCAATATGAATATCACAGATATTGCTGCTTGAGATCCCTTTGAATCTGGATCTTCAGATCTCAGTCTCCTATGTAGCTGGGGTTACAGGTATGAGGCACCAGCACTCTGAGAGATGCATTTATTTTGTCATGTTCTGTGGCAAATTACCACATACTTATTTGTGCGTCCATCAAATACCAACTATTTTAGGTTAGCAGTTTGGGCTGGTAGTATGGGTGTGGTTTGTCTATAGCAGCTTCTCAGTTTCTAGCAGGGGGCCAAAAAGCTATAGTCTATCATGGAATGTGGGGATCTCTTCAAGATTAAAGGATGCCTGGTTGGGTTTAGGTCCTGTGGTTGTGAGACTGTGGTTTCTGCTTTCTGGTCACCTATCATACAAACACTGTTGTCAGCTCCTAGGCATCCCTATACTTTCTTGACAAACATATTCTCCTTACTGCTTGATTCATTCTGTTGACATCTCTGACCTCTAGAAAACCCTTAATTTGCACTCACACCTTGGAAATAACTCATATCCAACTCTTGTGGGAACTAATTACATTTGTAGAATTTCTTTAATTTTGTTATCTACCAGAGTATATTGTAGGTTTAGATCCTGCCCAAACTGGAAGATAAAAGACATCCCAAGGGTCTGAGTTGTTGTGTATCACCTGATACACATGAAAAGCTATTTATTAGATGGGAACTGGTGGCTCATTCCTGTAATCCTAGCTACTCAGTAGGATGAGATCTGAGGCTGTCAGTTCAAAGCCAACCCTGCAGGAAAGGCTGAGAGACTATTATCCCCAATAAACTCAGAAAACTGGAAGTGGCACTGTGGCTCAAGTGTTAGAGGACTCGCCTTGAGCTGAAGAGCTGAAGGACAGTGCACAAGGTCCAAAATTCAAGCGTATAACTGAAAAAAAATTGAAAAAACTGTTTATTATTCTAAGTGTCTTCAATTTCAGACACTGATAATGTTGAGTTATTGTTTGATTTTAGCCAATGAGGTCTGAAATTTAAGAAAATGAAAGCTAATTCCGTGGGTTGAGTGGAAAATAATTCGGCAGTTATAGGATATGAAAAGTAGGAGTAAAACTGAGGATATATTCAAGAGCAGTGGCAGTGGCTTCAGAGATGGGACAGAGGTAAACATGTTAGAAACAACGAGGGGGCAACAGTGCTTGATGAGAAATGTACTCGTTACCTTGTCCATTTAATTGTAACTCCTCTGTACGGTATTCTCAAAATAAAAAATAAATACACAAATAAAAAGACATATTTTAGAAAGAGAACATGTGGCTGGGAATGTGGCTCAGTTGTACAGTGCTTGCCCAGCATGCATGAAGCCATGGGTTCAATTACTCAGTACCACATAAACAGAAAGAGCCAGAAGTGACGCTGTGCATAGGGTGCTAGTCTTGTGCAAAGAAGCAGCTCAGTGACAGTGGCCAGGACCTGAGTTCATTCCCCAAGACTGCCAAAAAATAAAAAAAGCGATCATGTTAACAATTAATAAGGGAGGGATACAGAGACCATATTCTTCACTGAATTTTTCCTCTATTTCAAAATCAAGACATCATTCCAGAGAGAAAAATGGGGCATAAAGCTGGTCCAGAATGAACATATCTTATGAAGAAATACAAGATTTTTTTACTGCAACTGTCCTGTAGAGATAATCCATTAGACATAATGGTGACTTGTAATAGCACAAGAGCTCATTGTAATATCACAAGTGCTATCTGGAGATTTTGTACGAGTGCTGGTCCTGAGCCTTAAAAAGAGTCTAGGTGCTATTTCTATATTTTTCCTCAATAATATTACTCTATTACTTAAGCCACAGCTAGACTTTTGACTTTCTTGGTGATTAAATGGAGATCAGAGTGTCATGGACTTTTCCTGGCTCACGTGGATTAACAATGTTACCCGAGGAGTTCTGGGAAGATGGCGGAGGAGAAGCTGGAATCTGAACAAGCTCTCGCATAGAAAGCAGTTTTAGAGTTCCAGTGAACAGTCCTAAGCCAGAGAATCACACCAAGTGTGCCATCACAGGACAGAGAGTCAAGAGAGGGGAAGCCAAGGAGACACATCTGAGCGCTTGCCAGCAGCTGCCGCTGTGGCGGCAGGGTCGCGGCGGCGACCACCGCCGCGGGGTCATCCGGGACGAAGGAGCCAGATGCAGCGGACGAGCGGATTCTACTCAACACCAGCAAGAACTGACAAGGAGCGGACATCTTCATCCTGCAGTTTGCAGATCAGAGACGACCCAGGATCCAAGACTCAGTGTGAGTAGAAGCCCAACGTCCTCACTCCTTCTCAGGGAGCAGAGGAGGGAAGGCCACTCCTCCCCCCCAGCACCAGTGATCTCCATCTTGGATACCGACAAAGCTCGGAGGAGCTGCTAGCTCCAGCTCAGGCCTTGGAATAAAACGAGTCATTTAGCAGGTCACAAGAACTTAACGGCGAAGTGACCTGCCAAACTCAGCTCCATCCAGGGAAAAGTCACCCAGCTCAGGCGCCAGCCATTGCAGTGGCTCTCCTCACTGGGTAACTAGAGCCAGAGGCTGCCCATCCCTCTAGCAGCCACCACAATCAATTGAAAAACAGAAACCCTGAGAATGGCTCCAGGCTGGGCGCTGTGAGTTTTTTCACAAAATAGCCCCAGGGAAAAGCTACTGTTTGTTGAAAGGCCTCAACTCTACCCAGAACCTAGCCTCATCACTGCATCCCCCTCTTTTGTGATTCTCAAAGCAGATCACCCTCCCAGTAAACTAACCTGGGAGGGGGATCTCAAAATCTTGGGTAAAGCAGAGAATTTTTCTGCCTGTTCCAACAAACTGACTTAAGAAACCAATCAAGCCACAGGACCTCAAGCTGACCAGAGACTCCAACAAGAGGCTGGTTACAGACAAAAGGGAGATACAGGATTCTTCCAACCCCTCCCGCCCCCAAAAAATCAAAGAACTTTTTTTTTCTTCTTCTTCTTTTCTTTTTTTTTTTTTGTTACCTTATATATATAAAAAAAATTATTTCCTTTTCTAAAATTTTTAATATTTAATTTTTGCCTCTTCTGAAAAAATAATTGTTTTCCAGTAACTTTTTTTTTCTCCTCTTATAATTTATATTTTAGGAATACGTGAATGTGCGTTTTCCTTTCTTTTCTTGTCTTCTTTCTCTTTTTCTTTCTTTCTTAATTATCTTTTTGTTTTTTGTCTAGCTCTACTGAACTTCTGATCTTTTCTTCTTCCTTTCCTATCCTTTCCACCTTTTCCTCTCTTTTGTTCTTTATGTGACTTAACTCTTGTCCTGCACATCCTCAGATAAACCCGTGGTTAACTAGTAGACCCTATCCCTCATTGTGTACACACTTAATCCACAAACTTACTACTCAATTCAAAACCTCTGAGACTTAAATTCATTAATAGCAGTACTACCTCTTTATACCTATATAATATTTTAAGCATTTTTTTAAGGTTTTTCACATCTTCTCTTTGTCCCTCCCTTTCTCTCTATATATTCACATTCCTCTCTAAATAGATGGTCTTTTAATCTCTATAATAACATTGATTTTTCCGTTTCTATTTTTTTCTGGTCTCTTTTCATTCCCCTTTCCCTTTCTTCTTTTAATCTCTCTCTCTACTTGCATCCTAACCAACCTATTTCCTGCACTGTGATTAGGACATAGTTAACTCTCCCTGTGCCACCCCACAAAAATCTATTCCTATTTTTTACCCACATCTCTCCCTAACCCTAATAATTTCTGGTTTTCCAAATTCTTCCCTGCGGTTCGAAGTCCTTTAACATATAGTTGTTTGATGTTGAATAGATGGTTGCCTTAAGATAGTGTTCTAGCACAAAACTGGTGCTATCTTCATCTCAAATGGGCAGAGTAAGCCAGAAAAACACAAGAAAAATGGCAAATTCGGGTACCTCAATTCCCAATCTTGATAATCAGGGGTTAGAACAGATAATGAATAATCCAGAGGAGAGTTCCCAAATAGCTCTACAAACACTGCTGGCAAACATGATAAATGAGAAGTTTGACAACGTACAAAGGATTCTGTATGAGCGTGATAGGGAGAGAAAGGAGGCATCCCAGAAGTTTATACAGGAATATCATAAGTGTGAGGAAGCTACTCAAAAACTGATACACGATTTGCGTGAACAACTTGAGAATACTCAAAGAGAAAGGGAGGAATGGCGTGAGCAGGCTGAGAACACTCAAAGAGATCTGCAGGAATCCCACGAACGGGAGGAAGCTAATCAAAGAGTAATACAGGAATTGAGAGACCAGGTAGACAACACACAAAGATCATTAAAGGCATTCATGGATTCCATTAACAAAGATCTGAGGGAAGTCAGGGAGACCACAAAGGGAATGCTGAATGGAACCCAACAGAAGGAATGGGAGTCCAAAGAAACCACAACCAATCAACTAAGTGATTTGAGGACAAACACTGAACACCAAATTAAGGAAGTAAAGAAATTCATACAAGACCTAAAACAGAGCTTCAACAAAGAACTTGAAGCCATCAAAGCTGACCAATTAGAAGGAAAAGAGATAAAAAACAAAGTAGAGAGTCTTGACAGCAGATTAGACCATGCAGAAGATCGAATCTAAGGGATTGAAGACAGCCTAGATATTACAGAGAAAGAACATACAACCATCCAAGACAAGACCAAGAAATATGATAGATCTATCCAACACCTGGAAGACACCATCAGAAGGCCTAATCTAAGGATAATGGGTGTAGAGGAGCACCTAGAAAGAGAAGTCAATGGTCTAGGAAATTTGTTTAACAGGATCCTAGCGGAGAACTTCGCAAACATACAAAAAGATAGGCCTGTCCAGATACAAGAAGCCTTTAGAACCCCAAATAGACCAGACCAGGATAAGACATCCCACCGTCACATTATAATCCACACAGGATCAACTCAGAACAATTAAAAGATCCTTAAAGCTGTCAAGAAGAAAAGGGTAATCACCTATAAAGGGAAACCAATTAGAATCACCTCAGATTTCTCAGCAGAGACAATCAAAGCAAGAAGAGCCTGGAATGATGTATGCCATGCCCTAAAAACAAACAACTATCAACCAAGAATACTGTACCCAGCTAAACTCTCCTTCATAACTGAAGGCCAAATAAAAACCTTCCATAGCAAAGAAAAATTGAAACAATACATCTCCACCAAACCAGCTCCACAAAAGATTCTTAAAAATGTCCTACAAATCCAAGAACCATAAGAAGAACCCAGTTTTTGCAGTCCCCAAGAAGGTAGATAACATGGCAGGAACTCCCAAATACCTCTCAGTCCTATCTCTTAACGTTAACGGACTGAACTCTCCAATTAAGCGACATAGACTGCCTAGTAGGATTAAAAAACAAGACCCTTCTATCTGCTGCCTGCAGGAGTCACATCTTCCCCATAAAAACAAACACATTTTCAATGTGAAAGGCTGGAACAAAATCTACCAAGCAAACGGCCCCCATAAACAGGCGGGAGTTGCAATCCTAATATCAGATAAAATAGACTTCAAATTCAAATTCGTGAGAAGAGATAAAGAAGGTCGCTACATACTAATTAAAGGATCTCTCCTTCAGGAGGATATTACAATTCTAAATATTTATTCGCCAAACAATGGAGCAACCAAATGTATCAAAGAAACACTACTTTCCCTCAAATCCCATATAGATCCAAAGACATTAATTGTTGGGGATTTTAACACACCACTCTCCCACTAGATAGATCAACTCGGCAAAAACTCAACAGAGAAACCGCAGATCTAAACAGCTGCATAGATCAACTAGACTTAACAGACATCTACCGAACATTTCACCCAGCAACATCAGAATACACGTTTTTCTCAGCAGCACAAGGAACGTATTCTAAAATAGACCACATTTTAGGCCACAAAGCAAACTTGTCTAAATTCAGAAACATTGAAGTTATGCATTCTCTCTGACCACAAGGGCATAAAATTAGAACTCAACACCAAAAGCCACCAAAGAAAGTCCGGTATCACAGGTAGGCTGAACAACACACTGCTGAATCATGAGTGGGTCATGGAAGAGATTAGAAAGGAAATTCAAATGTTCATGCTATTCAACAAAAATGAACACTCAAATTACCAGCTCCTCTGAGACACAGCAAAGGCAGTACTCAGAGGCAAGTTTATAGCTCTGAGCTCCTACATCAACAAATTGGAGAGATCTGAAGCTAACAATTTAATGACACATCTAAACCTCCTTGAAAAAGAGCAGCAAGATAAACCCCAATCCAGTAGACGGAAAGAAATAATCAAAAATAAATCAGAATTAAATGAACTAGAATCCAAAAAAACTATAGAAAGAATCAACAAAACAAAGAGTTGGTTCTTCGAAAAACTTAACAAAATTGACAGACCCTTAGCAAATCTTATCAGAAAAAGAAGAGAACACACCCAAATTAATAAACTCAGAGATGAGAATGGAAACATCACCACGGAAACAACCAAGATTCAGAACACTATAAGGGAATACTTCTCAAAACTTTATGCTAATAAGTTTGACAACTGGACAGAAATGGACCTCTTCCTAGCAAATATTGACATGCCAAAACTAAACCAAGATGAGTTAAACAAGCTTAACAGGCCCATATCAAGCATTGAAATAGAAAGAGCAATAAGAGTCCTCCCAGCTAAGAAAAGTCCAAGACCAGATGGTTTTAAAGCCGAATTTTACAAGGCCTTCAAAGCAGAGCTCACACCAATTCTCCTCCAAATATTCAATGAAATTGAAAGAGAAAGCTCACTACCGAACACATTCTATGAAGCCATCATAACCCTCATCCCAAAACCAGGCAGGGACTCATCAAAGAAAGAGAACTATAGACCAATTTCTTTGATGAACATTGATGTAAAACTTCTCAACAAAATTTTGGCCAACCGACTTCAACAATTCATCCAAAAAATTGTACACCACGATCAAACAGGATTCATTTCAGGGATGCAAAGCTGGTTCAAAATATCCAAATCAATTAATATTATTCATCACATCAACAGGAGCAAGAATAAGAACCACATGGTTATCTCAATAGACGCAGAAAAAGCATTCGACAAGATCCAACATACCTTTATGATGAAGGTTTTGGAAAAATTAGGAATCCATGGAACATTCCTCAATACAATAAAGGCTGTATATGACAAACCTACAGCCAGCATTATACTTAATGGTGAAAAACTAAAGCCAATTCCTCTTAACTCAGGAACAAGACAAGGATGCCCACTCTCACCACTTCTCTTCAATCTAGTATTAGAATGCCTAGCTACAGCAATAAGACAAGATGCAGACATATAGGGGATCCAAATAGGGAAAGAAGAAATAAAAATCTCCCTCTTTGCAGATGACACGATCTTGTATTTAAAGAATCCCATAGATCCACTCCCAAATTACTCAAGCTGATTCAAAACTTTGGAAAAGTAGCAGGTTATATAATTAACTCCCAAAATCAATCGCTTTTCTGTATGCCAACAATGAGAAAGTGTGGCTGAAATTAGGAAAGCAATTCCATTTGTAATAGCCTCACAAAAAATAAAATACTTAGGGATTAACTTAACCAAAGAAGTGAAGGACCTTTATGATGAAAACTTTGAAATCTTGAAAAAGGAAATCAACACAGAACTTTATTGCAGCATTATTTACCATAGCTAAGATATGGAACCAACCCAGATGCCCCTCAGTAGATGAATGGATCAAGAAGATGTGGTATATATACACAATGGAATTCTATGCCTCCATCAGAAAGAATGACATTGCCCCATTTGTTAGGAAATGGAAAGGCTTGGAAAAAATTATATTAAGTGAAGTAAGCCAGGCCCAAAGAAACATAGGTCCCATGGTTTCCCTTATTTGCAATATCTAGTATAGGTATGAGTCAAGCGGAAAAAGTCAGAGAATGTGATGTTAGGAAAACGAACCCTCAAATATGTATTTTAATGTTTTTGTTTCATTCATGCATGTGTTTCTAACGCATTTATAATATTATTTCTTTGTTGCTTTGTATGTCCCTCCCCCACAGTGTAACCCCCGCTTTCACTATATTTGATGTCACTATAACATGTGGAGGAGACGGGGACAAACAAGTCGTTTAAGGATTCAGGTGGACCTGTTGCAACAATGAGAAGTACAAAATGTCATGTGAAAACCAGCTTTACAATGTCGGTGGGGGGGGAGGGAGGGGGGGTATGATTGGGTGGGGGGAGGGGGGAGGCTGGGAAGGGAGGTGAAGGGTAAACAAAGGAGGAGGCTGCAATTCTTGGTAAGAAATGTATGCATTTTCCTGCCCATGTAATTGTAACCCCTCTGTACAGTATGTTTTCAAATAAAATAAAAAAAAATAAAAATAAAAATAAAAATGGCAAAACCTCCCATGCTCCTGGATTGGAAAGATTAACATCGTGAAAATGGCAATACTTCCCAAGGCTATCTACAAATTCAACGCAATACCTATCAAAATTCCACCCTCATTCTGCAAGGAAATAGAAGAGGCAATCCAAAAATTCATATGGAACAATAAAAGACCCCGAATAGCAAAAACGCTCCTCAACGGAAAGAACTCTGCTGGAGGAATATCAATACCAAATTTCAAACTCTACTATAAAGCCATAGTAATCAAAACAGCTTGGTATTGGCATAAGAACAGAACTCAGGACCAATGGAATAGAATTGAAAACCCAGAAATGAACCTACAGACCTATAGCCATCTAATCTTCGATAAGGGAGCTAAAACAATACAATGGAAGAAAGATAGCCTCTTCAGTAAATCGTGCTGGCAAAATTGGTTAACTACATGTAGAAAACTAAAGCTAGATCCTTATATATCACCCTGCACCAGAATCAACTTTGGATCAAAGAACTTGAACTCAAAGCAGACACTCTGAAAACATTACAGGATGGAATAGGAGAAACCCTAGGTCTCCTTGGCTCTGGCCGAAATTTTCTGAATAGAGACCCGGAAACACAACAAATCAAAGAAAGGTTGGACAAATGGGATTGCATAAGGTTGCAGAGCTTCTGCAGGGCAAGTGACATAGCTAGAAAGATCAATAGAAAGCCCACGGATTGGGAGAAGATCTTTACTAGCCATACAACGGACAAGGGTCTCATATCTAAAATATACTTGGAACTCAAAAAATTAAACCACCCAACAACAAATCCTCAAAGAAACAACTGCCCAATAAGTAAGTGGGCAAAAGACTTAAAGAGAAGCTTCTCTGAAGAAGAAAGAAGGATGGCCAATAGACACATGAAGAAATGTTCAACATCCCTAGCCATAAAAGAAATGCAAATCAAAACAACATTGAGATATCACCTCACTCCAGTTAGAACAGCAAAAATCAAGAACTCTAACAACAACAGATGCTGGAGGGGATGTGGACAGAAAGGAACCTTACTTCATTGTTGGTGGGAATGTAAACTTGTTCAACCACTTTGGAAAGCAGTATGGAGGTTCCTCAAAAGACTTCACATAGAACTCCCCTATGACCCAGCAATCCCACTTTTGGGCATTTACCCTAATGTTTACAAACAAGGCCACACTAAAGCTACCAGCACAACTATGTTTATTGCAGCATTATTTACCATAGCTAAGATATGGAACCAACCCAGATGCCCCTCAGTAGATGAATGGATCAAGAAGATGTGGTATATATACACAATGGAATTCTATGCCTCCATCAGAAAGAATGACATTGCCCCATTTGTTAGGAAATGGAAAGGCTTGGAAAAAATTATATTAAGTGAAGTAAGCCAGGCCCAAAGAAACATAGGTCCCATGGTTTCCCTTATTTGCAATATCTAGTATAGGTATGAGTCAAGCGGAAAAGGTCAGATAATGTGATGTTAGGAAAACGAACCCGTAAATATGTATTTTAATGTTTTTGTTTCTTTCATGCATGTGTTTCTAACGCATTTATAAGATTATTTCTTTGTTGCTTTGTATGTCCCTCCCCCACAGTGTAACCCCCGCTTTCACTATATTTGATGTCAGTATAACATGTGGAGGAGACGGGGACAAACAAGTCGTTTAAGGATTCAGGTGGACCTGTTGCAACAATGAGAAGTACAAAATGTCATGTCAAAACCAGCTTTACAATGTCGGTGTGGGAGGGGAGGGGAGGTATGAATGGGTGGGGGGGAGGGGGGAGGCTGGGAAGGGAGGTGAAGTGTAAACAAAGGAGGAGGCTGCAATGCTTGGTAAGAAATGTATGCATTATCCTGCCCATGTAATTGTAACCCCTCTGTACAGTATGTTCTCAAATAAAATAAGATAAAATTTAAAAAAAACAATGTTATCCCAAAATCTCAGCATTCTGAAGAGCTAGGTTTACAGTTGAGAGCTACGAGCACGCACAGAGCATTTCTTTTTTAGTGAAATAATTAATAATACAGATTCTTCATGAAGATTCATCCTCAGTACTAAGTAAATCACCAAGAACAGTTCTCATGAATACACACACACACACACACACACACACACACACACACACACACAAATACATAAGCATCTCATGGGTCTGTATCTCTTTTCCCAAAAGAACAGCATATTCTAACTGGCAAACTGTGGTGTCACAGGCCTGTATTCCCAGATATTGGGAGGTAGCGATATAGGAGGATGGGATACTGAAGGTGGCTTGAATGATGTTAGCACAAGACCCTATATGAAATGTAAACTGAAAAAGAAAAAAAAAGGGTTGGGGGTATGCAGGCTCAACTGGTACCATATCTGCCTAGTAATTGTAAGGCCCTCAGTTTAATCCTCAATATGAAAAAGATAAAAAGAATAGCATCTCGTCCATTTGGTCATGGTTTAACAAAATCCTTGAAGCTGTACACTTCATAAGGAATAAAAGGTCTATTTCAATCACAATAGTAGTGGCTGGAAAGTCTAAATAGCATGGTAGCACATGGGACAAGGCTCCCTAGGTGCATCATATCACAGAGGATATCAGCATCATGGCCATGTGCTAGAATGACAGAGAGTAAGGGGCATAATTTGCCTGTTAATAGTGATAATGTTAGTCACTTGAGAGTTGATTAGATGGCATTAATCCATTTATGACTGAAACCTCTCTTAAAGTTTCCATCTTCTGACACTGCTACATTGAGAAGTTAAGCTTCAGTGTGAGCTTTGATGGTGACAGACCATCACCACGCTTCTGACAGAGGCAGGTGAGACCATTGAAAGCTGAGGACATTCATACAATCAGGCACCTGGGACAACTGCTTCGATCTCATTGATTCTGATATTTGCTGTATTTGGGGCCATCTCAAAGCCAGGATCCATCGAGTCCATGTCTATTCCATGTGCCAGATGACTGTGATATAAACTGCTAGACAATAGGGAGAACAAGGATGGACATGGTCACAAAAACGGAGGTTTGGCATTCTTCATGACAATTAACATTAATAGATTTATGTATGTAAGTCATTAGAAAGCTCTATGTCATTACACAATACTTACATAGATCCATGTAATAACTACTATATGACCCGGAATGATAACTTATTGAGCAGCTGGTTTACACAAAATAGACACATTCCTATGAACACAAAGAATGGAAAAAAACAAGTTCTGACATACAAAATTAATTGTCATTCTTAGAGTCAAAGCAGACACCCTAAAAACTTTACTGGAAGGAATAGGAGAAATGCTAGGTCTCCTTGGCACAAGCCAAAATTTTCTTAATAGAGACCCAGAAACACAACAAATCAAAGAAAAGTTGCACAAACAGGATTGCATGAAACTGCAGAGCTTCTGCATGGCATAGGACATAGCTAACAAAATCAATTAGAAAGCCCACCGATTAGGAGAAGATCTTCACTAGCCATACAACAGACAACGGCCTCATATCTAAAATATGATTGGATCACAAAAAATTAAATCCCGAACAACAAATCCTCAAAGAAACAACTGCCTGATGAAATAAGTGGGCTAAAGATTTAAAGAGACACTTCTCTGAAGAGGAAATAACAATGGCCAATAGACACATGAAGAAAAGCTCAACTTCTCTATCAAAAATAATGAAATGCGAATCAAAACAACATTAAGATTCACATTACCAGTGTTAGAATGGCTATCAATAAGAAATCTAATAACAACAGATCCTGGAGGGGATGTGGCCAAAGGGAACCCTATTGCATTGTTTGTGGGAGTGTAAACTTGTTCAACCATTTTCTAAAGCAGTATGGAGATTCCTCAAAAGATTCCACATAGAGCTCCCCTATGATCCAGCAATCCCACTTTCGGACATTGACACAAATGATCACAAACAAGGCCATAGTAGAACTATCAGCACAAGTATGTTTATTGCAGCATTATTTACCACAGCTAAGATATGAAACCAACCCAGATGCCCCTCAGTAGATGAATGGATCAAGAAAATAAATGGGTATATATATATATATATGTAGCTTTATATATATATATATATATAGCTTTATATATATATAGCTTTATATATATTCATATGTATATATGTGAATTTATTGCTTTATATATATATATATATATATATACATATGTATATATGTGAATTCTATGTCTCCATCAGAAAGAATGACATCTCCTAATTTGTTAGGAAATGGAAAGACTTAGATAAAAATTATATTAAGTCAAGTAAGGCATGCCCAAAGAAACATAGGTCGCATGGTTTCCCTTATTTGCATTAACTAGTATATGCCTAGGACAAGCACCGATAAGATGAAGTTAAGTGAAATGAACCCCAAGACCGGGACACAAGTGGTTTTTCCTTTCTTGCTGTTGTTTCTAACTTATTTATAATGTATCATGCGATTTTTGTTGCTTTGTATGTTCCTCCCCCATGGTATAACCCCTGTTTTCACTGTATTTGATTCTGGTGCCCTGCATCTTGTATATACAGTTCTCTAATTGGGGGAGGGTAAGGGAAAACAGAAAATGCTTAAATAAATAGGCATACAGGTTGGCCCATTGTAAAAATGCGATGTACAACACACTACATTGAAACGAACTTTGCAACTTCAGAGGTGGGTGGAGTAGTTGTGGAGTTGGGAGGAAAGGGATGGTAGGGGAAAAACAAAAAAGGAAGCAACAATGCTTGATAGGAAATGCACTCCTTACCTTGCTTATTTAACTGTAACCCCTCTGTACAGTATTTTTACAATAAAAGACATAAAAAATTAATTTAATGTTTGGTTATGGGCCGGTATTAGGACTTGAACTTATGAGCTTTACCTTCACACTTCTAACTGGGATCTATATATGTCTTTAATTTTTATTAATCATTTTTTCAAGGATATATCCAATAACACTGTCCCCTACTTTTTGTATAAAATAAATTTTGGAAATTTTACACTGAGTTAAACTTATTATGTCACATTCATCATTCTACTGTCTTCAAGTTTCTAGTATTTCTTGGAAGTTAAAGACAGGCTCTCTGCTGCATTGATTAAGACAACTTTTGCCTGGTCCCAGTCTATAATCCTAACTACTAAGGAGGCTCAGATGAGGAGAATGTTGGCTTGAAGCAAAAGCAGAGAATTCCATGAAACTCATCTCCAAAATGATGCATATTTATGCATATAATTATATATAATATATTTAATATGTAATATATTTGTGAAATATATACATACTGTATATCTGCAGGAGATGGGCACAATGAAACAATAGCAGGCACTGATTTAATTTCACTGCGGTCATTCTACTTTGACATTTTTTATTAAAAAAAATAGATGACCATGATTTCATTTAATGTCCTGTCCAATATCATTTTGTTCATATCAGGCAGGCTGTACCTCATGTCACACATGAATGCAAGAATAATAGGGGTTAGCTCATTACATGATGGCTCATTAGGACATAGGATATATTCCTCAACTTAGTTGATCCAATCTCCATTTTTTGTTCTATATTGTGCCTTTGCCTTGGGTCTGCAGTTTACAGTTTCAAGATGATATTTTGTTCTTTTGGATACAGGTGAATGGAGAAATGTATGTGACCTCCAAGACAATTACTTGTATCTGGCTAAAATTGATATCTTCAAATGGAAAATTTGCCATCCCTATAGAATACAAATGAGACTCCAAGCCTGCTTTGCAGGCATTGTAATTTTCATGCAGGAATATTTTATACAGACAAAATTATTGTACCAAATATGTCCTTCAGCAACTACCCTTGGGAAATCCTTATGCTCATGCCAAAGTCATTGACCTTCACATTGTCTTTGTCATCCAACATGGTGTTATTAGGTTTAATGTCTCAGTGTTCATTTCTATATTCGTTAAAGCAATGCACAGTCCTCACAATATGTCTGAACAATCTTCTGACTTCATTCTTGAATAGGTGGCATGATTTTCACATTTATCTCAGGAGGTCTCTGGATGGCCAGTTCCACTGCTAGGCATTGGTGCTCATCCTTCTCCCTCACCTGGAATGACCTGATCATGTGTGGTTGATGGAAAATCTTAATAATGCCCATCTCATTTAAATTTTTTTGTGGGTCCTGGGGTTTGAACTCTGGGCCTGGGTACTGTTGCTGAGCTATTCAGCTTACGGCTAGTGCTCTATCACTTGAGCCACAGCATCACTTCTGGCTTTTTTTGTTTATGTGGCACTGAGGAATTGAACTCAGGGCCTCATGCATGTGAGGGAAACAACTAACACTGAGCCACCTTCCCAGCCTGTCCATCTAATTTTGGTATGACAATTGCTTAACTCTCCATTCAGGATCATTTTCCCTACCACCTTATTGTCTATGAGGTGGTGCTAAGCCAACGTTACATATCCATAGCTACCATATTCAATTAACTCCTCCTTCACACAGTATTGTTCAGGGAAAATCTCCTCCTGCCATAGCCAATGATCTCCTTCATACTGTCTTGTTCAGTGAAAAACTCCTTCTCTGAAGAGCTTGAGGATAATTCACTGTGTTCTCCCATCTTTCTGCTAGGATATCAAGGAGTAAATCTACCTAAACTTGGCTAAGAAAATAAAAACCCCAGAGCAATAACCAAAGGGAAATACTCAAACCCACATAAAACATAGCCAACTTCCAAAAAAAAAGAAAAAACATTCAAAATTGTCAATGTAGCACTGAATCCAGCAGGTCACCAGAAATTCCCAGCATTATAATGGACTGCAGAGACCACTCACAATGGCTGCAGTGGACCAATCACAGCTTGGCATGAACCCACTGGCTCTTTTAGTGTTGAGCCTGGAGGACTTTTGCCAAATTTCCACAGGGATGCGAGGTGCAAAGAATGATGCCACTGCTGCTACCATGGCAGTGTTGCAGGAACTTCAAGTGCATCAGAAAGTGCCTTCTGTTCTTGATGTCTTCCTGGTCCTAGTGTTTGCTCCCAAATATTTTGTCTTTGAGTACTATGGATGTCCTCATGTCTGTTCCTGCTAGACCCCTGGCCATGTGCAGGAGACAAACATACACCAACAAGAGGCTTCCATTCACCATTTGTTTAGGTCTTGGAACTTGCTCCAACAATCTAAAAACAAAGTGGATTCCTATGTATTTCTAGGTGTAGGGGGCACATGACTAAGAGTCCAATTGGAAACTTTCACTAAAGTGGTTCAGATTTTTTTAACTTGACAATAAAGAGAAAATTCACAGAAGTAATTAAGGCATACGAGGTGTACTTATTTGTTGAAATATATTCCTTGCACAACTACTTAAAATAAGATTAAATCCTTATTTGGTATGGAGTTTATTTATTGTTGGCACCATAAAATAGATCATTTCTGGTCTTTAAAAAGTTGTAATATCCGTATGCACTTTGGTGTCTTCTAAATGGAATCCAAGATGAGTCCCATAGCTCTTGAGTAGAACTAAAACAATATCACACTCAGCAATAACATGTTGTTGAAAGGAGGCAGATAGTGACACCCTACTGCAAAGTGACTATTGCCAGGATGTATCCCCTGTAGAAATACTTGTTTTCCTTTTCAATATTTACTAATAAAACACATCCGTGTATTAATTGCAATACATTACTACTTTAATACAAATTAGCCATGTTCTCTATTCAAATCAGTGAATTTTGACAACTATTTAATTATGTAATGCTGAGTCCCCTTATAAAGTCAGCAAGTTGGCACTTTTGTCATTTACATTAAAATGCAAAGAAACTATGTCCAAGAAAGTTTTATACTTAGGTGAGTCATGCAAGTGGCTGTTTTCTCACTTAGAATTTAAATCCATTAGGATACTTCATGGCATTCATAATCTGAAAAGCTGCTCTAACTTTTGGGTTTAAAGACCTCATCAATTTACTCAAGATATTCAATGTCTTTTTCTTTAATCTAGAATGACTGATGTCAAAAGAATAGTGGTATCACTTCAGAATCATCTGATACTGTAACAAAATGCCCTATTCCATACATCTCCATGAAGCAGGTTATTAGCAACTACAGGAGTGAGAGAAAAGAGAGCATCATTCCCATGATAGTTTTTTATCATAGAGTTTACATCAGAAGCCTTGAAGTCCATAAGACAGTGCGTTGATATGTTCAAAGTGAAGAACAAGGGCTGCAGTAAGGGAATTATGTGGTAGAACCCCTGTCTAGAAAATTGGAGGTCCTCAGCTTGAACTCTCCTACTACCAAATCCATTCGTCTTCCTTTAGAGAAAGAGGCATAGCTGTGTATTTCAATTCCATTGTGATGCTATAACAAAATTCCTGAAGACCAGGTCCCAATAGCTTAGAGAAAGCTATTTGTACTCAACAGAAATTCTGAAAGACAAGATCTAGGACCCAGAAAATTCAGTGTATTGAGAGATCAGCTTCAACAGGGCTTTAATGTGTTCCTTGTTGCTGCATACTCACATGGTGGAAAGGTTAGAATCTTATTTAAAGAAAACAACACACCTGACAGACTTCTTCTCACCATCCAGATGAAGTTTATTTGTTTCAGATCTCTATTATTTCTTCTGTCATGTCCCTCTTGTTTTTGGTTTTTTGGGGTTTTTTGGGGGGGAGGGAAGGGGTCCGGTCGTGGGACCTGAAATCCGGGCCTGGGCACTGCCCCTCAGCACTTCAGCTCAAGGCTAATACTCTACCACTTGAGCCACAGCACCACTTCCGGCTTTTTTCTTTTTGCTTATGTGGTGCTGAGGAATAGAACCCAGGGCCTCAGGCATGCAAGGCAAGCACTCTACCACTGAGCCACCTCCCTAACCCTGTTCCTGCTCTTGTTTTTAGCTGACTGGCCTTGAACACTTGAACCACTGAAGAATGAATGTTTGGATTTCAAGTATATATATACCACCAAAATCATCTGTTGCTACTTCTTTTTTGGAAGTAAACCACTTACTTGTCCCAAACCATGTGCTTTATTGTCCTTCTTGTATATATATATTTTAAATTTTTGGTCTGTTATGCATTTTACAGCTTATTTAACAAGGATCCTTCACAGATAGTAGGCAAATAC
>NW_024871341.1:0-292500 GCF_019054845.1 Dipodomys spectabilis | reverse complement strand
AGGTGGAAGACTCACTAAACTCAAAGGGCACATTTTTGTTTGTTGTTGTTGTTGTCTTTTTGCCAGTCCTGGGGCTAGAACTCAGGGCCTGGGGACTGCCCCTGAGCTTCTTCTGCTCAAAGCCAGTGCTCTACCACTTGAGCCACAGTGACAAATCCAGCTTTTTATTAGAGATGAGAGTCTCACGGACTTTACTGCCCAGGCTGGCTTTGATCCTCAAATCTCAGCATCCTGAGTAGCTAGGATTACAGGCATGGGACATGGGCATCCAATAGAACACAGGTTTTCATTGGAGGACTTTGAACAAGAAAAGGATATGTAAATTCTGTAAGTGAAATTACAACTGGAAAAAAATCCAATCTATCCTTTGATCCTCACAAACATTCACTGGGGAAAGAAAAAAGGGCAACATGAAAAAACACCACTACTGTCTCTATCACTTAGGCTTTCTCATTGGTGTGATTTTGGACTTCGAGAATCTTTATATTAAAACATTCTGAGTTTTCTTCCTTAGAAGAAATGTCTACACACAGAGATCCAAGCCATGGGCTGTTCCTACTGCTCTTTAATATTTCACTTTGCATCAAAATTCTAGGCATAAGCAACATTCAATTTTGTTTCTTTTATAGGATGTGATTGAAAGTCCTGAATGGTGTCTCTGTGAAGCATCAACGCTCATGAAAGTGTAGCTGTAATAACATTTCCCCCCTTGAATAATATGCTGATCCATTGATTAAATCAGTTGCAAAGGTTGAAGCAGTGAGGTGAAATTGGCAGGCAGGCAGGTATTACCAGCCACTAATTCTTCTTCTTCCGGGTGAGCTCTAAATGCGAAGTAATAGAACATCTTTGCAATCTTCAAAGAAGTCTATGGTGCTGAAATGAAACCCATCAGAAAAAGAATACTTTTTTGCAACCAACCACAAATTATCCTGCGTTTTATAAGCAACAGGTAAACAAGTAACTTTTTAAAGCAGGGAGACAATAATATTTTCCATTGAGCCAAGGTTTTATTTCACAAGAGCCTGCAGCATTAGTACCTCAGAAAAACAGTTCATCTGGCCTCATTCTTTTTAAACCTGTGGCATCTAACGCATGGGCTCTAGGACAGAAGAACTCAGTACCCATCACTGAAATAGACCAGGTTCCATTCCATAACACAAAAGTGGCTCGGGGGAGAAAACTACTTCATCAATTGCATTTCACAGACATCCTTGGCAGCTTTTTGCAGCTACTAACTTCTTTTGCCTGATACGTAGAGCTCTTGAATGCCCTGTCTAATTTCAAACTACAAAAGTCATTCTTCAGAAATGGCATAAGAGATAAATAACACCAACTCTTAAAAGTCTTCAGGTTTAGTAGACAATTCCAGGCTAGTCATCAGCAGGCTTTCACAGTGACCTAGGCAAAATGCACTCCAGTCGCTGTGAATGAAGTGAGAGTAAAGTACAAAGATGAAGGGAAGTTGAGTAGATCAGAACTCAGGATGGTTTTATACATCTGATTTCTCCACATCTTGCTGTCACTACACTTAGAAAGACAGCTCTGTCTTCTGCAGTATTTCGTGCCAAGACTCACTCTCCTGCCACAGGAGCAAATATCCTTTGGTTGCTCTTTTATGACTGGCACAACTCACTCATGATATGTTTACTTATTCATCACCAAGAAGGATGCTACTTCCCCCCCCCCCCAGGGCTGAGGATCGAACCCAGGGCCTTGTGCGCGCTGGGCGGGCGCCCTTCTGCTGGGCTAAACCCCCAGCCCAAGAAGGATGCTACTATCTTCACAACTGCCATCATAATTTGAGGTTGCAGCAGTATTATTTTACACTTATTTCCTACTTCATTTACCCCAACAAATTCTTTGGGATATAGAAAATGGTATCTGCAGGGTATTCTACAAAAAACTTTTAAACACATTATCTTAGCCTTTAATATTCATCCCGTTTGCAGACTAGAAAACTGAAGATGGAAAACATTATGTTTATCTCCCTGTGTTATGTCACTGTGAATGTGAGTAGCAGAATCAGAATTGAGTCCAGGTTAACACGTTACCTTGCTATTGGAGTTTTAAACACTATGAGGGCAAGAACAGTATTCCTCCTCATATTGGCACATCACATAACTGAAGGTCTGCTGCATATTAGAGAAGTAATAACCATTTGGGTACTTCTCTGTTATATCAATAACATTTCTCCCTCTTTTTTGGGGGGTGGAAGGTAGGGTGAGTCATGAGGTTTGAACTTAGGGCCTAGGTGTTGCCCCTAAGCTTTTTCACTCAAAGCTATTGCTCTACCACTTTGAGCCAGAATGCCTCTTCTGCTTTTCTGGTGAAATTTCCTGCCTGGGCTGGCCATGAACCACAATCCACAAATCTCAGCCTCCTGTGTAGCTAAGATTACAAGTCAGGAGCCACCAGTGCACAGCTCCTGTTCATTCTTACTTCTTTCTTACTTCTGTAAAAAATACTTCATCAATGTATGCAAATGAACAACTTACACCACTTCTTTATGGCCCAAAACCCCAATGCTAGTATGGAAAAAGGGATCTAAATGGGTTTTAGTATTCTTTTTTTTTTTTAATGCCATCCTTTCTGATAATGGTAGTCATTCTCTTTCCCCTATAAAGCAAAGGAATGCAATAGACAAGTCTTCAAATTCGCACCACCGACAAAATATATTAGTATATAAACACACAGTAAATGGTCACAATATGATCCTTGATAAATAAAGTGGTCTAGCAGTTAAAAGTTCAGCAGGGAATGTAGAGGCTATATCTATAATCAAAACTATGATTATTATCCTGAAATCCTCTTCATAGTTTATATTGTAACCCAGTGCATGACACTACTAGCTACACTAATAGATACTGAATGAAAAAAAAAACGAATGTCAGTAAATGGGAGGCAAGAAAGTATAGTTTTGGTCAGGAGACTTGAGGTTACTTGTACTTTCTAATATTGTATGGACAGAGAAAGTGTATGTGCGTATGCACACAAGATGCATGGGGCTTGAACTCAAGGCCTAAGCACTATCCCCTGAGGCTTTACTCTATCAATTGAGAACAGCTCCACTTTCTACTTTATGGGTAGTTAATTAGAGATAAAGAGTCTCATGGACTTTCCTGTCCAGGCTGGCTTCAAACTGTGATCCTCAGAATTCAGCCTCCTAATCTTAGCTGAATTACAAGCATGCCCCTACCTTTTTATGAATTTACTTTGTCTTAAAACTATCTTACTGAGGAGATACTATATATGAAGAAGGAGAGGAACCAACATTGTTCATGTGGAAGAAACACTATGACTAATAAATCTAAGAACCACCTAAAGGAATGAGGAGTATTTTGGGGGGCCCATATTTTTTTGAAAGTTTTCCTAGAGTGGCAAGAAACAGCTGTTGAAAGCCCAGCTTTGTGTTCTGCATATAACTTTAGAACTGAAGACAAGTTTTAATTCTTCACTTGGTCCCCAAAGAAGCAGATTACAAATAAATGGGTTTCTTGTCCATTCAGATTTTATCTCAATGTGTAAGTTGCTTGATTGGGCGTGGGCCCCAGGGAACCCTTGGCATGTAAAGCAGACAAAGCCCTCAGGGAATATATTGTCACACCAAATCATCTTTGATGTCGCTTTCATAATGAGACTTCAAGATATTTTATTTGTCTAAAAATAAAAGAATGGGGTGAGTTCACAATTTGTAATTTATGAGCCTTTAGCATAGGCTTGAAGTCTTCATTTTGATCCACTCTTTGATGTGACGTATAAATTGAATTTCTTTTCTCCTATCAGTGTTCTTGGAATTGTACATCAGAGGCCTTTATTTTCAGAAAAGCGATTAGCATGAAATGTGACTTATGGTGTCCTAAACTATGTGTTCTATAAATGGTAAATGGTTGTAATTACTGTAAGATGAAAGTCATATATTGGATACATTCTTGTAATTATTATAAAGAAATGGCCTGGTCATGGTCTCAAATCAAATTAAAGAGGCATAAAATTCAATTTCATTTTCTCAAGATCTGCGTAAAAGTTGAGCACACACCAAATGTGGCTTCAAATGTACCATATTGGCACAGAAATTATAGCTGCACAGATGTTGTGAAATGACGTATTTCTAGAATTTTTCATGCCCTGTCAAGGCCTAGATGTGTGTTTCCTTATGACCACCACAATTTAAATTAAAAAAAGGGCTAAAATCTGGGTTAGCAAATCTCCAATCCCTCTCTTCCATTTCCTCTAGAAGGAAAGAAAACAACACAGAGAAGAATGGAAATACTGCACTGGTAAGGCCATTTTTGAGGTACAGAACTGCTTAAGCTTTTCATAATTGTGTTACATAGGTTAATTTATACCATATATTCATAACTTAAAACTCAACATTAGCCAGGTGCTGGTGTCTCTTGCCTGTAATCCTAGCTACTCAGGAGTCTGAGATCTGAGGATTCATTCATTCATTCATTGCAGAACATTTTCAAGAGTTAAAAAGAGATTCTAAGCTGGGCACCAGCATCTCAAACCTATAATCCTAGCTACTGGGGGGGGGGGGGGGGGGGAAGCGGCAAGAAGGGATGTGCTGAGATCTGAGGATTACAGTTCAAAGCCATCAAGGGCAGGAAATTCAGTGAGACTCTAATTAACCATCAGAAAACCAGAAGTGGAGCTGTGGCTCAAAGTTGTAGAATGCTAGCCTTGAGCAAAAGAGCCCAGGGACAACACCCAGGCCCTGAGTTCAAGCCTCTTCCAGTTTTCTGTTGGTAAATTGGAGATAAGTCTCACAGACTTTCCTGCTCCAGCTGACTGCAAACTGTGATCCTCAGATCTCAGCCTCCTAAGTAGTTAGGATTATAGACTTGAGTCACCAATGCCTATGTTAGAGTCTCTTTCTTTAAATTAAAACCTTTTTCCCCCATTCCTGGGGCTTGAACTCAGGGCCTAGGCACTGCCCCTGAGCTTCTTTTTCTCAAGTACTCTACCACTTGAGCCACAGCACCACTTCTGGCTTTTTCTGTGTATGTGGTACTGAAGAATCGAACCCAGGGCTTCATACATGCTAGTCAAGCACACTACCACTAAGCCACATTCCCAGCCCTGTTTCCTTTATTCTTGAAAATATTCTGCAATTAATGGTAACACCATACAACTCCATAAATAGGCTAAACCCACTTAGCGATATGTTTTAGAAGGTTCAATTGTAGGTTATATGACATATATAAACTGTCCTTTTAAAAGTCAACATTAAATAGATAAGCTAAAAATAGAGATTATATACATAACACCTGTGTCAAAAATTAGAACATTTATTTTCATAGCATATTATTCAAAGAGGCAAACACTAAGTGTCTACTATAAGCTAGACACTATTGCGGATCCTGGGAAAACTGAAATAAATATAACAAACTCCTTGCCCTCATGAACATGACATTGTAATGACATAGCCTGTCACATTCTGGCTGATAGTTGTGAGCTTAAATTTGGAGGAAGTCCCAGAGAAGGGTTGATGAGGGGAGTGGGGTTGGGAGAAGAGCTGGTAAACATTCTTGTTCATTTACAAAATAGTGCTATTTGCTCTTTTCTGTTCTCCACCCCATCCATTTATTTTTAGCAGCAAATGCAAATAGTCCCACTTCCAGAAAATAGCTCTTACACACAGTAGCTCACTACTTCTACGAAGCTACATACCAGCTTATCATGCAAGGATGATTTGTCTGTTTGTAGACACAGAAAAAGTCATGGCCATATTGGACAATCGGTGCTAAGGTTAATTTGAAGCATCTTCAATGAACGGACTCATAGGAGTCATAATAGCTACAGAATTGTCCACAATGCATGAGCCTCAAAACCATTACTTGAACTTGAGCTACTATGTTAAAGGAGTCACTTTCCAGCAAAGTAATTATGTTCTTCATCTCAGAAATCTGCCCCCCCAAAGCCTTCCATTCAAAGCTAGGGGCATCGTGTATGTTGTCCATCCAACCTTAGCTTCCACTCTTTCACGAATTATGGCCTTTCTCCACTTCTGTACTCCCAATGAGCCCAACCTTTCTCCACAGATGCCATGCTAGTTCCCTTCTCGTGTTACTCAGTATGCCCACATCTTCCTCTCCAGGTCACCTTGAAAAGGCCCACCATAAGCCGGGCGCTGGTGGCTCACACCTGTAATCCTAGCTACTCAGGAGGCTGAGATCTGAGGATCGCGGTTCAAAGCCAGCCCTGGCAGGAAAGACCGTGAGACTCCTATCTCCAATAAACCACCAGAAAACCGGAAGTGGCGCTGTAGCTCAAGTGGTAGAGCGCTCGCCTTGAGCTGAAGAGCTGAGGGACAGCGCCCAGGCCCAGAGTTCAAGCCCCACGACCGACAAAAAAAAAAAAAAAAAAAAAAAAAAAAAAGGCCCACCATAACTTTGACTTCTTCCAGGAAGCTCTCCACAACTCTCTAGGAGACACTGACCTCAGCGCATGCCTCATAGAGCTCCTCCATGACCTCAACTTAATGATGAGCTGTGTGAGACCAGAGACCAAATGGTTTAGCAATCTTCCTCCAGTGTTGTTCCCTTTGTACAATAAAGGGCATAAAGAAGGTTCAGGGACATCAATGATTCTGCAAGCTTATCCTATCTCAGACATATGAAAGGCCACATGGAAGATTTGGCTTTCAAGCAAAATTACCAAAAATACTTCTTTTTTTTTTTTGGGGGGGGGGGGGGGGATGGTCCAGTCGTGGGGCCTGAACTCTGGGCCTGGGCGCTGTCCCTCAGCTCTTCAGTTCAAGGCTAGCGCTCTACCACTTGAGCCACAGTACCACTTCCAGCTTTTTCTTCCTGCTTATGTGGTGCTGAGGAATCAAACCCAGGGCCTTGTGCATACAAGGCAAGCGCTCTACCACTGAGCCACCATACCAGCCACCCCAAAAGATTTCTTTATGGGATCCAATAGAAAGAAAATGGTGGTACTGCTTCCTCTTCTCTCCTATATAAACTGAACTTGACTAATCCAGAAACCTCTACTGATTTACCACCTATCAAGGCCGTGGCATTTTATTATAAAATGATAGGCCAATCAGACTCAGATTCATAGTACTAACTAATAAGGCTTTAACCTCCTGTGCCATGTTCTCATTTAACTTTCCAGTTTTATCAGAGCTTAGATAGGAATCATCTCCACCATCTTTTAGCTACTAAACCAGGTGAATGTTCCTCTCTTGGCTTACATTGTGTTGCAATTGTGTCAAACACTGTATGGGGTTCATGTTTTGTGGCCAACCCTGGGATCATGTCATTGTCTAAAACTTTCTTTTTCATTTTCATCTTGGAGGAAGAGAGATGTGAACTTTGGCTATTTCACTTGCTAAGCAATTATTCTACCACTGGACCCACACCCTCAACTGATTTTTGACAGTAGACCATCACTTTTGCCAGAGGCAGCCTATGACTCTAATTTTCCCACCTAGGCCTCTCACCTGGCTGGAGCCAGGCACCAGCCACTATGTTTGGTTTCTCGAGGAAGAATATCACTACCTTTTTGCTCCAGTTGCCTTTGAACTGCAATCTTTCCAATCTCTGCCTTCTGAGTAGTTTAGATGATAGGCATGAACCACTGCAATCCAGCCCTGCCCTATATTTTCATATCCACACATTGACATGATGGTACCATACAGATGAACAAAGGACCAAGCCCTAAGTCATTACAATGGAAAGATCCACATGATTTGTTTTCTCACATTCTACATGTTTTTCATCTCATCAATGTGAATAGGAAAAGTTTTCTCTAGGTGCAACTAACAATGCTATGAAGATGCAGTGGGTAGATAGTCAAATCATGCACTGCCATATTATCGAGGGAAAATAGTTTGAAAGAAAGAAGAAAGGAATGACACAGTGGAAAAGACAACAAAACACTGACAAGAATGGAACAGTCCACAGAATATAGATTTGACCCCCAGGAGTTAAAGAAAAGACCTAATAAAGTAAGTTCAGGTGAAGAATAGCACAATTACTTTCAAAGACAAATCTGTGGCATATACGCCTTGTGATTCCCAAAATTCAGGCAGAGGAGAAAGAGGAAAACAAGTCTGCAGATAGCCCTAAGTGACCTGCTGTGTAGTAGCCACAAAATGGAGAGATAATCTTGATGCATAAGGAAAGTAGGCTCTCACTTTCAGTTTAGGTTTGCCCTCTATGAAAGCAGAGACAAAAAGAGTGACAGGTTTATTCCAGTCCATACTCCATCCAACTCAATGCACACTACACTCAGTGGCCATGTGACTACTCTGGCATCCTGCCAATATTCTGCTCAGAAATCTACTGGTTCTCACCAATCAGGCTGCCATTGTGGGAACCAAATTATCTTATCAGCCTAATACCAGCATTCTGCTCCATTTAAATACATTGAATTATAAATTAAACTCAAACCAATTCTAGTGGTTAAAATAAAAAGCAAACACTAGATTGAATAATAAATCTATTTACCTTCTCCTAAATTGAAAGATATGAGTGGGTAGTATGTGAAATATATTTAAAGTCCTAAACCTTATTAGAAAGTTGTTTTAAAGAAATTAGAAATCACCATAATATGTAAGCTACTTTGGAGGCAGAGATCTGAGGAGCCTGATTGGAGGCTCAACTGGGCACAATGAGATCTCATCTCAACAACAACAAAAGAAGCCAGGGGTGTTAGGGCATATTTGCCATCTTAACTATGTAAAAGGCTAAATAAGGATCAGTGTTCAGGATCACTGACCAGTAACAAAAGACCTTATCCAGAAAATAGCTTAAGGGTAAAAAAAATGAATGGAAGTATAGCACAAGAAGTAGAAAACAGAGGTCTGGAGATCAAACCCTAGGACTAGAAAAAACAAAAATGGGGGAGGGAGAAAGCTATCAGAACATTTTACACTTCCAGAAAAATTGTAGAAGTATTTAGCACATCAGCAGCAATACTTTCTCTTTAAAAGGTGCTTCAACATAAAATCCTAAAAATGGGAACAAACAGTATCATGAGTGGAAAGAGCAGAGAAAGAGGGGCAGAGAGAGACAGAGACAGAGACAAAGACAGAGACAGAGAGAGAAATGGCCATATAGGAGTCTAATTAGGCAATGATCGTCTTAACAAACAGCACCAGAGAAAGCACCAGGATGCACAAATGGCCAGCAGGGGAAAAGACTGGATGGACTCAAAAGAAAGAAAAAGCTGGCTGCTCAAGCTGGCTTAAGTAATACATATGTTTTCATAGTAACTGTGATTTAGCAATAGTTCAATCCATTCTGAAAATAAGAGGTTCGTTCAAACCTGCTTCATATCTTATTGATGATACTTTCCCCAAACCCATAAAGTCCATCTAGAAAGTGAGGCTGCATCTAGTAATTAAGCCTGGTCTATTAGGAGAATTAGTGGAAATATATAATTTACAAAATAGGAAAAAAATATATAATTTGCAAATAACGCATGGCTATCATTTAAAGTAAAATGCCTTGGAAAAATACAGGACACTGATATCTTTCAAAGGGGGCTTCAAATTGGATCAAAATCTCTATAGCTTTTTAACAAGCTCCTTAGGATTTGAGCTGAAGAAATCCATTTGAAAGAAAAGAATGAAAAACTTCCTTGAGTTCATGGAAGTAAATGTAATCCAGGCAGAAGTTGATTTGGAGGAGTCCATTGCAATTGTTTCAGTATGTGACTGGTTGGCCTGAAGTATTTCCTATGGATAAATTCTTGATTCTAATTCATTCAAGAGAAACATCCACATTTGGATCAAATTTCATGGAACCAGTTGGGGAGGAACTGTCCAGGCTTGGGATGGGCAATTTGGTTATCAGTGATTTAGGAACGGAATTGTTTCATTGAAGACATGGGGATAGAAGACAAAACTGTAGAGGACCAAAGAAGACTGACTGGAAGGTGAAAATAGGAGCAAAACAAATCTAGGAAATAGTAAGAAAATAAATAATAATCTGACGACACCAAAACTTTAAATTCTTTAGCTATACTGGGGTTTGAATTCAGAGCTTCAGGCATTTACTACACAGGCACTTGAACACTCGAGCCAGAGTCTTATTATCTTGTAAAACAAAACAAGGAAGAAGAGGTGGGTCATGACATCCTAAAACAGGCAAGAGAGAGATTGATTTAAAACATGTTAGATTCTCCCTGGCCTAGATAAGTCCTAGCTGGGGGATGAGTTGCCCCTTTCAGCCATGCCTCTCCACTATGCATGCCGGAGCAGCAGTTCAGTAAATAAACTTCTTTTCATGCCTGAAAAAAAAAGGAGGTCAGATTGACCCAGAGTTTTTACTCACTGTGGGTAATTCATGTCAATGGTCTGACCTCTGGGTTCCTTGACCATAAAATGGGGATGGTAAACATAAGTCACTCATGGCTACCAGGGATGATTAAATCTCAAGCTGGGGGAGCATGGATGAGTATACTCAGACTCTAGGCACAAAGCAGGCAACCAGAACTGCTCACTCACACTTTCTAAGTCACAAAGGTGATTACCTACTGCTTTTCAAAGTCAAAATCTGAAATGGAATGTATGTGAAAAAGGAGAGGGTGTCTGGAAATCTTTTCTCTTTGCCAGGAACATGAAACGTGCCCATACTTGGCACTTGCTCTTCTCTTCCAAATCCCAGAGCTTTTTTTTTTTTTTGAAGAAGTCACTCAGCACCAGAACAAGCATCCACGAACTTTCTCCTTCATCTTCAGCACCCCACCCCCTCAACACACACAGACTCGCCCTGAGCCCCCAGGGTTCCTGACAAAGTAAATTTCTTCCACAATAGATTTCTGTCACCCAGGTGCACCTCAGCCATGTCCCAGAGGGACATGGGCCAGAGAATTTCAGTCTGGAATTATGCTCTTCAGGAAGCCTAGCTTAAACCCTGGCTGGAGGTGAGCTTCCGGAGAAAGGAAGCCTTTAATATAAGATAGGTATCTTTACTGTGGGTCTCCTAAAGGTTTGCTTATCATCGATACAGATACAGATACAGATAGATAGATAGATAGATAGATAGATAGATAGATAGATAGATAGATAGATAGATAGATAGATAGACAGACAGACAGATAGACAGACAGACAGACAGACAGACAGACATTTTTTTAAAGTACCAGTCTTGGAGCTTCATCTCAGAGCCTGAGTACTGCCCCTGAGCTTATTTGACTCAAGACTACTGTTCTACCATTTGAACCACAGCTCCACATATATCTTTTTTTGATAGTTAATGAGAGATAAGAGTCTCACAGGCTTTACTGCTCAGGCTGGCTTCAAATAGAGATCCTCAGATTTCAGCCTCCTGAATAGCTAGGATTACAGGTGTATGACCATGTGTCTGGCTTTGTTTATCATAGACTTTTTGACAGTGACCAAGTCATAAAGTAATGAAGGCAAAGGAGTTCTTATAAGATAGAAGACAAAGATTGCCGAAATGGGTTTCATGGAAGACTTACAAACAATAGCTACAAACACAGGAGGATAAAAACACAGTTCAAACTGTAGGTTTCAGGTGTGGGAGGAATTAGGTGTATATATTCATAGTACGCAAGTTATGACATAGGGTTCTCACACTTGTCACAATGCCACATGTGATTGCAAGAAGCTGAGTGATCAGAGAACTCAATGAGACCCTCTTAGATTGCTGCTTCTCTAACTTAGTTGCCTGTTTCAATAAGAAATCCTAGTTTTACTATTACTAAAGACTATATCCTAGCTACATAAAATAAATGAAAATCTAATGAGAAAGGCCTGAAGTCTCCACATCAACTCCTTGGGTGACTGAAATGACAGTAAAGGCTGAAGACACCACTAATACACAAAGAGCACTGGAGAACACAGGTCCAACCTAGAATGGTGGGGGCAGGAGCCACGTAAATACCCTCTTATCTCCACAGACACCTACCACAGTGCTGCAGGAAGGCATATTTCAGGTGAGCTAGCATCAAGAAGCAATTCCACCAAGCATCAACATCCTGAGATCTGAGGATCACAAATTCAAAGCCAGTCCCAAGGGCAGGAAGTACATGAGACTTAGCTCCAATGAACCACCAAAAAACCAGAAGTGGAGGAGTGGTTCAAAGAAGAAAGACAGAAAGAAAGACAGACAGACAGACAGACAGACAGACAGACAGACAGAAAGAAAGAAAGAAAGAAAGAAAGAAAGAAAGAAAGAAAGAAAGAAAGAAAGAAAGAAAGAAAGAAAGAAAGAAAGAAAGAAAAGAAAGAGAGAAAGGGAGAGAGTGAAAGAGAAAGAGAGGAAGAGAGAGAAAGTGAGGAAGGAAGGAAGGAAGGAAGGAAGGAAAGAAGGAAGGAAGGGAGGGAGGGAGAAAGAAAAAAGAGAGAGAAAGAGAAAGAAAGAAAGAAAGAGAAAGGGAGGGAGTGAAAGAGAGAGAAAGAGAAGGAAAGTGAGGGAAGGAAGGGAGGAAGGAAGGAAGGAAGGATTTTGAAACCTCTACATCATAGACAACCATCCACCAAGTACCAGATGCTGCCTTGGCAAATTTCTCTAAAATCTATTGTTTCTCAACCCACTCTACTTCCTCCTTGGAGCAGTTCAGAAAAGGGACCATCTCTGTCCACAGTCCAACCCCATCCCCCGCTACCCCAGTCCATCATGATGACAGGCCCAGTAAGTAACAGAAACTACTAATGCATTGCTTAGATTCCCCCTTCGTTTTCGATATTGGATATAAATGTGTGCATCCACTCACACTTTTCAATTGAAATAGCATGTTTGAGTCATCTCAACTTAAATTGAGTCCAAAGAAGATGATTAAAGTCTCTATCACAGTCAAGGGTTACTGTGTCGTCTTTAACGGAACTCCCAGAGAGCCCTCCCATGGCTGCTCCATCACACAAGACTTCAGACTGATGCTGAAGCCCAGGTGTGGTCCTTGGAAGCGTTCATAAGACAGAAGTGTAGTGAACTGAAGCATGAAATTGCTTTGAAATGATGAAACAAAGATGCATTTTTCTTCCTAATCAAATCTTCTGCAGAAATCTTGACAGCAGCTTTACATGGTGCCCTTGAAATCCAATCGCTAGGATTGTTTTTCATACCTCAGTCTCCTGTCCTGCACATCACCCTCTAAAGCAGCATATGCACAACCATATCAGTCACAAAGGATCCATTAATATTATTGGACACTTGGACAATGTCATTGAAAATGACCATAGAGTTGAACGGAAGTACAAGAATACATTCTGTCAGCTTCCTAACACTACACAAATGGCATTTCCATGATGCAGGGGGAATTTGGTACATCCCAGCCTCAGAGGGAAGCTCTTAAAGGTACAATAACTCCAAAAAATCTAGAGTCCAGGAGATATGGTTTACATCCTTACAATTACTATGGGATTCCAATGTTATGCCTTCCCAATGGAGGGGAAACTAGAGGGCTCTGGTAGCAAGAAAGAAAGAACACTGCATGGAGATTCCTGTGAACTCAAAAGGATTTGGCTCATTTTCATGATGTTTGCAGAATGACCCTTTGCAGGGAAAAATGAATTCTGAAAGGAGATCCTCAAAGGACAATGTGTTAACTAAAAGCAGTACTGCTCTGGGTACTGAGGGCATTAAAAAGGTTATCTGAAAATGCTTAGAACTTTTAAAGCATGGTGAATTCTTAATTTCATTAGATGTGTTCTTTAACTCTTCTCAGGGAATCTTCTGTTACAGTATGCTCACACTTGAAGACATGGGGTGTCTTTAAAGACTGTCACTTATTACATAGCATTGTCAACAATGAAAAAACAGGTTGTAAGAAAATCATGGTCTCTTTTGAGACAACGTTTAATCTTTATCATTTCAAACACCCAATACCAGTCAATATACAAGCAGAGAATATTTTTAGTTGAAACATAAGCACACAGGCTTCTAATGGTTTTTGATTGCAAGGTGATCTTCCTAGAAGTTTATACTTGAAGATGAACTTTTGACACAAAGTGTTTATATGTGATACTGGTGGTTAGGAATATTATTCAGCCAGTTTACAATAAGAGTATTTTTTATTTAAAAATGTTTTCTTACAGATTCCCCTAAAGTCAAATATTGAAAGGAGTTTGGGGACTGAACATGCAAAATACTTTTTCTTTCCCTTTCATAATGGAAGCCACAACCAGTTCTAGTGGCTCACGCCTGTAATCTCAGACTCCTCTGGAGTCTGAGATCTGAGGACCACAGTTCAAAGACAACCAGAAAATCCATAAGACTCATCTCCAATTAACCACCTAAAAGCCAGAATTGAAGCTGTGGCTCAAGCAGTAGAGTGCTAGCCTTGGGCAAAAATACTCAGGGACAGTGCCCAGACCATGAGTTCAACCCTCAGTATCAGCACAAAAGAAAAGCATGAATAAAGCATACAACTGAATGTATTGGATTTGTTGTGCTAAAAAAGGAATCTGCTTACTTTCCTTCTGAAAGTTATACATTCCCATACAAAAACTCCAGAAGAAACTCCTTGAGAAAGTTTCCTGGAGATAGGAGTCAAATCTCCAAAGTAACTCTTTTTACATGCCAGTCTCTATGCCTGATGCTGGACTTACAAACAAGAATGGAACTTGTAACTTTCCCTTCAGGTACAAGAATACTGAAAGAGAAAAAGATTGAGGAAGCTTTTCTTTCAATAATGATTGTGCTCTTCATTTTTCCTCTTGATTGGCTTGCTAGTACATTGGTCACTAGATTTGTTGGGGAAAAGTGCTCATCTTAATATAGAGAGAGAAATATTTGGCTTAACCTCAGCCTGACTACTTAAATTCTATAAAATTCAGGGGGGAGGGGGAAGACCTGAAGGATGATATACCAGATGTCCAATGAAGTCCAATAAGTGTTTGACATTTTGCAGTTAAATGTTTCTTGTGGCAAGCTATCAGAGTAGCTGTGCACCTGATATAATGCCACCAAAAGAACCTGAGAGACAGCTAACCAACAGCAATCTAAATTGGACTTTATTCATGTGAAGTGCTTCCTGTTGGAATTTCAACTACTTAATTATAATCCCAGAATGGCATTTGACTCATTCTTGACAAGACCATATGTGCCCATTTCACCAGATTTGAGTCAAATAGATATTCCGTGCCAGGTTTCCACATTCTGCCATTTGTAAAATTAGCAGTTTCAGGGAAGGAAAAGGCTCCTTGCCATTTTGCTGCACCAGCATCCCATTTGGTCTGCCTGGAGATGCAGCAAGTAGAATTAAAACACAATTTCGTCTCTAGATAAATATATTTGAATGCAAAATACATGCAAAGCTGCATCTTGAGAGACAGGGTTCATTTAAATCTCAAACTAGCTCTGCTATCAGAAATGTAACATGAGGACTTGGATGCAAGCTTCCTTCTGTACTGGAAATGTCTTTTCACCACAAGGAAGCCCATCCGAGGGAGAGGACAGCACTGATTTCACTCATCTAAAGGAGAATATCAGTTACATGACTACCCTTTCTTTACTATCTCATTTACTTATCTTTATGTGGCATAGGAGAGTTCTGGGATATTTTCCCATCCATCTCCTCATGTAAGATGATCCAGCAATGCATAATGGGAAAGAATTATTCTAGACACTAGACAGATGCAGGTTGTAGTTAAGTGACTTGCTCCTAGTCACATACGTCATAGATGGCAGAGCTAGGTTTGATGGCAAACTTTCTGACTTCCAGCTCAAGGTCCTTTCCACTGTATTTGGGGGCCACTGGTTGTTCTGAATGCAGACTTGCAGACTGAAATCCCAATGTGATATTCCCTACAAACATAGAAGCAGTGACTTTATACGAGGACAAAGGGAAGCAGTTGAATTGGGAGAATTCTGTCTCCCACTTCATGGAGAATGGGGAGGAAGAGGAGAATGGTATCTCTTGCATTCTTACTGCTCTCTGCTCCACTGAATTCAGGGGATGGGGTAATCTGGACTGACTGGAAATTGCCCTATGACAAAGACTCATGGGTTCTCACTCCCAGAACTCTTACACAGCTCTTGATAGCTGCACAGGAGCTACAGTGGACACGGTCCCAGAATAAAGTGTGATTTTTTTTTATCAAATTTGTAAGTGCCTTGTGTCCTTTACCAGTCTTCCAAATAGTGTATGGAGCAAGGGTCTTGAAGGTTGTGATATTCCTAGTGAAAATTTTAGCTGTGTAACTTCCTAGCTTTGCTACTTTGAACTATTGGTTTTCTCATCAAAAATAGAGGGATGGCCAGGTGCCTGTGGCTCACACCTGTAATCCTGCTACTCCGGAGGCTGAGATCTGAAAATCAAGATTCAAAGCCAGCCTAGGCAGAAAGTCTGCAAGACTCTTATCTACAATTGACCACCAAAAAGCTGGAAGTGGGGCTGTGGATCAAGGGGTAGAGCAGGCAACTGCTATCCTTGAACAAAAGAGCTCAGAGATAGCATCCAGGAACATTAGGGAGGGAAGGAGAGAGACAGACAGACAGACAGACAGACAGACAGACAGACAGACAGACAGACAGGGCCCATACTCTATCAGAATAGGATGCTATATGCAAAACTCTTGTATGGTCTCTGGCATGTAGCCTTTACTGACCATTAGCAGATATGACTTTAAATTCAAAACTCAGTAACATTTATTGAGCACATTCAGGGTGGAAAGGAAGGCGACAGATGTGGGTCAAGTTTGAGATAGTTCTGAAAATCTCCATGGTTTCCTTCTGCTAGGTAGAAACTGCTAGCCTATGAATCTGTAAATGTCACCTAACTTGTTTCTGTTCTTCCTATGAAAGCTCCCTAGCCCTAAATAATTCCCATCCCACCTACTAAATTCCTTCCACCACCTGGATACCATTTTTTCCCCTTTTTAATTTTGCTCCCCTTGATGGCACCATGACTGGGTGGGGCCTAGTGCTGGCTCTAGGTAGCTACCATATGTTTTCAATAAAAGGAGAATGGCTGTGCCTTGAGTGCACTGAAAGTGGCAATTGCATATGGATTGGTAAATGGAATGGGAGTCTTTTCTACAGAACATTCATTTGGACTTCCAGTGCCCATCACATAAAATGCCCTGCTCAACTTTGAACAGCAGTGTGCCTTTCAAATAAACAAAGGTCCACTCATGCAATGGAAACATCTCAATGGAAATATCTTCAGAAAGATCTAGCCCGATGGTCATTATTAAAGTCATGGCAAGTGGATCCCAGGGCTCTAACAACTACTTTTGACCCATTCCTCCCTCCTCTGTGGTACACATATGGGTCCAACCACGGAACAACTGCAACAAAGTTGTTAACCTCCAAAGAAAGGAGAAGAGAGGCAATGATCTTTTGAAGCCAATTACTCTCTATTTTGTCATTGTGAGGTGAGAGATTTTGTTTTCAGCCGATTTTTAAAGCATTGAGAGCTGAATGTAGAATGCTAACCTCATAGAAAGGATGGGAAAACTTAAGACAGAGGTGAAGGGATGGATTTATAAACACAATGCATTATAGTTCTTGAGCCAAAAACCTTGATTAGGCCACCTGTTCGTCCTTAACAAGCAGATTCTGGATAAGTAAATGCACCCGGTCTGAAGAGGAGATTGAGTTCAACTGAAAGGAATAAAAATAACTCTCATTTCAAGGAAGTGCATGGTTCTCCAAAGCTAAAAAAGATATAAACATTCAATGAATCTGTCATATCCTTTCTCCTTGATTGCAATAAATACTTGGGCATGGAGAAAGCCATGTCATTGGTGGGGAAAAGGCATGGTGAGCTCAATGCAAAGTTAGAGGGGTGGTGGTCATAATCCCAAGCCCCTTGTATTTTCCAAGTCAAATGAAAGTTGAAGCTTTCGTACTGCCGAAACCAGACTGATTATCTTACCACCCTGGTAAAGACCTTGCCAAGAACACCATCACTACTGAAATTCTGGGATCTTTTCCCTGTCTGTAATTGACAGAGCGATTGGAATAGCATTTAATACTTCACTGTGTGAAAAATACAGTTGTCAAGGAGTTGGAACCTAATTCTTACTCTCTGGTGACATGCATGAACATTAGAAAGAGTGGATGGTGAAGAAATGTCAAGTGCTCATTGATTCCCCTGAAAAGAAGCCTCGGAGGAATCCCAGGATTGAATTCCAATTGGCCATCTAAGAGGGGAGGTCCAAAAAAATGGTCACAAAATTTGGTGAACAGAGAAGAATGAAAGGGGTGGTGTTGATGTAGATGCATTAGACTCCCAAACTGTTGAACTGAACCCCCTCTGTGTAACTACTTAGGGATAGTTACTAAAAACAAAACAAAACAAAGTTTGCTCAGGACTGGTGGCTCGCGCCTGTAATCCTAACCACTCAGGAGATTTGAGGATCACAGTTCAAAGCCAGCCTGGGCAGGAAAATCCATGAGATGCTTATCTGGAATTAACCAGAAGTGGCACTGTAGCTCAACGTGGTAGAGTGCTAGCCTTGAACAAAAGAGCTCAGGGACAGCACCCAGGCCCTGAGCTCCACAACCACCAATAACAAAACAAAAAGTTTGGAGAAGTACAGGTAGTGGTGAGGATGTCGGAACCCCAAGAATGCTTTCCCTCCTGTATACCCCATAGCTCTCCAGTGTTGGATGCTTCAAGAAGGCATTGCCTAGGCATGTGCAGGGAAAGAGATGAGAGGCCCCTACTTCTTACTGCAGCCAATAACCTCAGAAAGATGCAAGGTAGAAGTGCAAGGTTTTCACGGCTTAAAAAGGAATATACACACTGAGATTCAGATTCTCATCCCATCACCCATCCTATTGACCAAGAAGACATTGAGGCTAGATGACAGGGCTTTCCTGGGCTCCGTCAGTACAATAAGCACCCGTGATCCATGACATTCTCTTCACAAGTCCAGACTTAGGCCTCTATGCCACGCTGTGTTTTTCCAGTTAATGGCTTTTACCAGTTTGCTTTGCTTTCTGTTTTGAAGGTACCAGACTCATACATAATGAGTCCTGCTTTCAAAGTTCATGGTTGTATTGCAATAATGCCCTACCTATTTTACTTGTTTTCTAAGTATTTCCTGAAGCATGTCAATCCATACAGTTTGTTGCGTGGTAATTGCTTTGGAGAATGACTTAAAAATAATAAAAATATAATTTTAACAATAAACATAAATAAATAGTTGTGAAGTCACTACTGAATACATAAGATAAAAGTGATTTTGTGGAACTATATTCATTTGAAAGGCAAGTATTCAGCTTTGGGTTGACACCGAGCACAAAGTGAGCAAGTCTCCTAAGTGTTCTTATACCTACAGCACCCTAGGCCCCACTCTCCAAACACTCAACGGATGGAGTTGCGCACCTTCTAGCAGCACTGATGGGAGTCTTCATATTATCCCTTTACTTCCTTTCTGGTCTGACAGTGACCTCCTCAACAGTGACATTTCCCTCATCTGTGTCCGCAGAGCACAGCAATTGGCTTGACCCTGAGGAAGTGCTTAGTAAATGTTTGTTAAGTAAATTGTTAGGATAACATCATTGCACTTTACAAGGAATCTGTGTGTGTGAGCATGTGTGTTTTGTAGGGACAGTATTGGGGCTGGAACTTGAGTCGAGCACTTGCTAGACAGGCACCTGAGTATTTGAGCCATACCCATAGGCCTTTTTGCTTTAATTATTATTATTCTTTTTCTTTTGACATATTATCTTCAAATAGTTCGGCAAAAAGGTTTCAATTCCCACGTCTGTTTATGTGTAAGATGCATCTTTATCAGAGTCAGACAAGGGGTCCTTCTTTTGGTCTGGGGCTAGCCTCCACCTATGATTCCCCTCCCTATGCCTTCTTCTAGCTAAGATTACAACCAACCATCATCAACATGTCAATCATGGTTTCACTCTTAAATGAGACATATCAGAAAACCAAGGTGCTACTATGATTTCTTTCTGTAAATGATGAATAAGAGCCAAGGGCAAATTCCTTAAGAAGGGCATCAGCAACATTAACCACAGGTGAATCTTAGGCCTTGTGCATCTTTTCAGAGTAATTAGTGGTTACAATTTGGCATAGTTACAATGCTTCTGGAGACACATTTTTTTTTCAATAGAAATGTCTAAACACTAATTAGGAAGATGAGGCAGAATCAAGAAGGATAACATAAGCGTTTAAATTCTAATACATGAGTCACTTTACTTCATCTGAGACATTTTCAGTGTCACCGTTCCCATAAAACATAGGGCCCTCTTTCACCTTTGAACTGCTGAATCTGCTTCTTCCTTGACTGGTTTTATGAGCAGCACACACACAAGGATAACTTCCCTGAGCCTTGCTTTCGTCCTCTGAGATCTGGAGATAATGTTATTATTAGCCACACAGGATTACAGACATGATGAGATAACATTCATGAGCTGCAAAATGTGTTTCCAAAGTTCTCAACCCACCAACTTCTTTTTAAATTCACTTTTCCACACCCTCACAAGGCACACAGTTCTCTTATTAGGTTGGCAAAGGGTAAACCAAAAGAGAACAACTCAAGTTGAAGGGGAGAGAAGGCTAACTGAAGATCAAATATGAAGAGTCAGGGATATGCCAGAAAAATACTGGGAAAAGTCTCCCTTCTACCATCCACAGATAGCTGTTCTGCATGCCCAATTCAGTGCCACAGATCAACTATTGTGGGAGAAACCCATCATCCACTGACCTGTGATATTGGGTTGTATTGTACTACATGCAGAGTCCCATCCACCCCTGCAACATTCCGACACTATGAGGGGGATGAGCCTGAAGAACCTAGATCATTTGTCATTACTGTTCTAGACTCCTAATTCTGGAGTCTCAAGGGGCAAACTCAGCAGCCAATGACACAGGAGCATGATACACACTTTACATAGAAATTAACATTCAGGAAAAACATCCTACAAATACCTCCTACTTTCGTGCTTCATCCCACTTAGTAATTCTCTCTTCAGGTATCAAGGTTTGAACTTGGGCCTTACAAATAACTCATCTAGCTTACTCATGCATGGCTGGTGCTCTACCTCTGGTTAATGGGCGATGAAGTTCCCTGGATTTTCTTTCCTGAACTGGGTTGAAACTTCAATCCTTTCAGTCTCAGGTTCTTCAAAACCTAGAATTATAGCCACTGGTGCCCAACTTCATCGTATATTTGTGATTAGTTTCATTGCCTTGGAAATATTGATTATAAAATGAAATATATAAACAAATAGTAACAGTTTTTATTTGAATAGAGGACTTCACAGGATTGTCCTCTGATGCATTATACAATGAACTTCCAACAGCAATATTACAAGCAAGTATTTCAGTGGTAGGTGGCTACTATTTCCTTTACCCAACAGTGGATCAGGGACTGAACTAGACTTGTCTTGAGTTCCAACATGCTGCAGACTTCCACTTTCCCAAAGAACTTATGCTGCACAAACTTGAGTGTGCCATAATGTTAAGGCCATAGCTTGATACAAAGAAAGAAACAGGTCTCTGTTTTAATTTTTATTTTTTGTTGAGCATGGCTGCTATCCTTGATCTTTTCTTTGCACAAGTCTAGTGCTCTACCACTTTGAACCTCAGCTCCATTTTCTGGTAGTTAACTGGAGATAAGAGTCTCATGGACTTTCCTGCCAAGGTTGCCTTCAAATCATAATCCTCAAATCTCAGCCTCCCAAGTAGGTAGGATTACAGGTGTGAGCCACCATCATGCAACAAGGCAAATTTAAATGTGTGTACTCTCAAAGGATGTGACACAGAGAGTGGTTCTAAGTGTTCTGTGAAACTCTCCTGGCAAACGAGCAATGTTTCTAGACAGTTTCTTTTCTCATGAATATCTAAGGGATCTAATTAAACATGTGTATTGTTTAAATGATTAAAAAATGGTCCATATATAAATATAGCATATTTTTCTACTATAGAGTAAATATTAAGCTATAAAGGTAGATTGTGGTATTGGTATAGAGGCTTTGGGGTGGTTGCAAATTTTAACTAGGATTTGTTTGAAATGAGTATCATTAACATTAGTTATAGTACACAATATCTGCATAACATATTTAGAGAAATCAACTCACTAATGGATGAGAAAGTGTGTACGTGTGTGTGTGCGTGCACACACGCTCACACATGCACATGCATGTGTTTGCAAAAAGCTGGAAAACCTACTCCATGAGAAAACACAAAGAAAATAGTGGGCTTGAAAAATAATGATAAGCATGATGATGGTAACAACATTAACATATTTCTATCCGAATTTCATTGCAGGTGTCCTTTGATTTGAAATAGAGCAAAGATGAATAATCTCTCTGAGTTCAAAGAAACAACAGCAATCCCGCTTTACTATTGCCTCTCTTCTTTGCACAAAAGCACTAAACAGAGCTAATGATTATCCCAGTCTTAGGAAAAAGGCTGGGGGTTAGGCTTTAAGTCTATACCACAATGACCCCACCCAGAACTGAAGAGGGACGGTAAGGCAGGAAGATCAGTCAGAGGGGTAAAGTGGTCTCAAACTCTCCCGGCCATTGTCATCAAGTTGATTTGGGAGTTTCCCTAGAGCATACTGCCTAATGAAAGAAGTAATCTCTCCATCACACTACCCCCTTCCCCAGGAACACACAAGCCAAGAGACCTTGAGCACCAGAGCTGTTTGACTATAGCCTTGAGGAAGAAAGCCAGCTGAAATGGGTATTGAAAGGCATTTCCACCTCTAAGCCTACGCAAGTTTTACTTAGCAACTATAGCAAAAGGATGGTTGACATATGGTTTTCTTCCTCAGACTTTGTCCCTGAGCTGTGGGGGCTGAATGATACTTTGGGAGGTATCAATATGCCAATTTAGTGACAGTGACAAGATTGCCTCTTGTTTGCCATGCTTACTGTGACAAAACTACACTGGCTAGAAACATGCCCTGAACAGGTATATAGATACTGGATACCACTGATCATCTGACCCAGAAGGGAAAACCATCGAGGCCGGAAGCCATAGCCCTATTCTTGTTTTTTTTTCTGAGTGACATATATATTTAATTTGATATGTAATATGTTATATATCAGCACTTGGAGCTATACCTACTACTATTGTCCTACTTAAGGCACCCAGAAGAGAGAAAACATTGACTTTATTGTGTAACTGATAGTATTTTTGACACAAGATTTATTTGATCATTTTTTAAAGCAATCTGTTCTGATAGGCAGATTTCAACCTTTGATCGAGTCCTTATCAAAATGGAAGTCCAAGAATACGGTGTACAAAGGAGAAAACTCTCATATATAAGCTATTAAATACTACTATTCCCATCAGTTGTTCAGTGTGTTTCCCTAAGGGATAATAAGAAAGGGAAGATTAATGAACAGTATGGCTGCATATCTATTATCCTGGAACTCAGAAAGTCAAGGCAGGAGGATCGTAACATTAATGCCAGCCTAGGTTATACAGCAAGACCAGAAGTGAGAAGGAAGGGAAGAAAGGAGGGAGGGTGGGAGGGAGGGAAGGGAAAGGGGTTAATGGTGCTCAGGAGATGAAAAGGCCAATGTCAACCTTGGAGAGAGAGTTCAGCCCTGAAACACAGGATGGAAAGAAAGTGTGTTCAGTGAATTGCCAATCTGGTGAACATGGAATTAGTGGCTCTTTATACACGCAAGCTACCTTTAGCCTTGGGTGGTATTTGGCAATTTAGCCTGATGTTTCTACTCAGGAGTATAGGGGACCAACATGTAAGCATCTAATGCTAAAAAGTATATCACTCTTTAACCATTCCACAAGAAAGAAAACTCAATGTATAGGAACTAAAAAGACGAGGAAAAATCCAAAAGTCTGAAATCTTCTCAACAAGACCTGACCCAGTAGGTCCTCTCTATCCTGCCCACAACCCTCTGTCACCGCTTCACGCCAGGCTCTATCCCAGTCATCCTCATAGCCTTCCCACTTCCATCTCTTCCCTTACAGACATCAGATTAGCAGTCCCACATTCCCCCGCGAGTCCAGACATTTCAAACACCCACCCACCATGCGCCTGTACACCTCTCCTCTGAAAAGGCATTGCATTAGGGTCACAAGCTAGTCCAAAGGTGAATCTGAGGACCATAACTGCAGAGATTCCAACTCCTCAATGCGATCCCCTCCCCTCCCCAACACTCATAATTTAAGACTGGCTGTTTTGATTGTGTGTTCTGATGGCACCATATTTTGTAAAGCATATGAAATTTAATATCGTAAAGGTATTCGAATCTAGTTCCAGTATACAAACATCCACTAAAGGCCATCTCGGCTGAAAAGATTGAATGGACTAAGATTTGTTTATTATGCAATATTTTGCCTTCAAACAGGATATTGTGTCTACATCAGCAAAGAGATATTAATATAAGTATCAGCTCAGCACATCTCTAGGTCTCCTTCCAATCCTGATATTCTAAGATTTTTATATTCCTCTACAGAAATTGCCTTTTGGGGAAGAGTAAGCTGCTGTGATACTTGGTGAAATGAGGCTTTGCCTCTGTACCCCACATTTAGAATCCAATGTGCACCTAATAAAGAGAAATTCAATCAATCTTACAAGAAGAAATTAGACACTCATTCTCACCTCCTTGCAGAGAAGAGTCTGCTGGAGAATAAGGAAATCAGAGAGCCTGTAAATGCATCAGACAAACTTTTCCATTCCTAAATGCTCCCTGATCCCTGAAAGACACATAGTAAGCCCTTCACTAAAAAAGCCACAAAAGCCTCATCATATTTGCCCTACATGGATTTGTGGAAATTTTTCTCTTATAAATCATTCCCCACACAAACACATACAGACAGGAAGTTTGGAGGAGAGTGGTAAGAATCTGCAAAAATCTCTCAATTGTCCATTTCTATGATGTTCCAAGAATACAGAGAAATACCCCAGGCGAGGTGAGATATATAGTAAGTATTTAGGCTTCCCAGTCCATCACAGCTCTGCCAGAGTTACTTAGCTCTGCTGTTGTCCCACGAAAGAAGCCATTGACAATACACACCTGAAAATGGGTATGTTGTATTCCAATGAAACTTGATTTATGGAGGCTCAAACTGGAATTTCATGTGAAGCCCTCGATACTGCTCATACCACTCTTCTGGTGATTTTTTTTTGGGGGGGGGGGGTCCGGTCATGGGGCCTGAACTCTGGGCCTGGGTGCTGTCCCTCAGCTCTTCAGCTCAAGGCCAGCACTCTATCACTTGAGCCACAGCGCCACTTCCGGCTCTTTTTTTTTTTTTTTTTTTTTGCTTATGTGGTGCTGAGGAATCGAACCCAGGGCCTCGGGCATGCAAGGCAAGTGCTCTACCACTGACCACCTTCCCAGCCCCATCTTCTGGTGATTTTTTCCCAGCCTTTCCCCCCCCCCCACCCCTAGTCATGGGGCTTGAACTCTGGGCTTGGGCACTGTCCCTGCACTCTTCAGTTCAAGGCGAGCGCTGTACCTCTTGAGCCATAGTACCACTTCCGGTTTTCTAGTGGTTTATTGGAGATAAGAGTCTCTTGGACTTTTCTGCCTGGGTTGGCTTTGAACTGTGATCCTCAGATCTGAGCCTCCTGAGTAGCTAGGATTATGGGCATGAGCCACTGGCACCCAGCTCCTTTTTGAAAGCATGAACATCATTGTCAGCTCACAGGCACTATTGGATTTGACCCATGTATCATGTGTTGTCCCAGTGCTAGAGAAGGAATGTGTATCTGAGTACACTGCTTTGAACTGATAGGGTGATGCTGAGTTAACTTCAGTCTCTTGGTGGATCTTTGCAGCTATGAAGTTGAGACTAGTTGATGAATAAGGAAATTGAGGCATGTGAAAGGTGTAATGATTTGTCCAGAGCTGCCCAGTTAATTAGCAGTCAGGAGGAGAAGCCCGTGACTGACTTTGAGTGACAGATTCTAATACCTATGCTTATAAGTAATACATATATATATATATGTAAAGATTAAATGGACTAAGACTTGTTTATTATGCAATATTTTCCCTTCCAACAGGATATTTTGTCTACATCAGCAAAGAAATATTTGAATGAGGATCAGCTGCACATCTCTAGGTCTCCTTCTAATCCTAATATATATAATTATGTATGTAATTATACCAATTACTTATTGCTATGGAATGGTCTTGCCAAGTCCATATTTATTAAACTACCCAACAGTACAAAACCCATTTCAGAAAAACACAGTTACAACAGCTCCAAATGAAAACAACAACAGGTACATGAGTTTAGGGACTGAGAGAGTCACATTCAGCTAATATATGGAGTTGAAAGCTGATTTTCATTGTTTTGAGGATGAACTCAGGGCCTCATGCTTGTTCAACTTGCTCATTTGGCTGGTGCTCTACCAGTTGAACTATGCCACCAGACCTGCTTTTTGCTGATGGTTTTGGTGATGAAGTCTAATAAGTGTTTCTAGTGCCTATAAGTCTACTACATACAAGGCTGAGATCTGAGGATTGTGCTACAAAGCCATGCCAAGCAGTAAAGTCTATGAGACTGTTACCACCAAAAAGGCAAAAATGGAGTGATGGCTCAAGTGGCAGAATGCTTGCCTTGAGCACAGAAGCTCAGGGACAATGCTCAGGCCCTGTGTTCAAGCCCCAGGACCAGTACTTTTAAAACAAACACACACACACATTGAATATATTAGATGGTCTCATAGCTGAGATGAAATAATAAAGACAGCCTGAAGAGAAACAGAGCTAAGTAAGCAGGGCTGAACACTGGATGGTGGCAGTGGACAGGCATGGGGCAGGATCTCGTGCATAGAGGAGCTCATTTCTGTCTGTGCTCCCTTGCCATTAGCCTTTATCAAGCTGATATTAGAGCAGGTGTCATTGATGAAGGTGACAAAATTGAAAATGTTAATACCATCAGAGACATGAAATCACACACACACACACACACACACACACACACACACACACACACACTGGGAGAATCAATCACAGTAGCAACAGAGAGGTCACAAGGCATGATTTTGGCTGAAATGTTGGCAATGCAAAAGGACAGGAAGGCAGAAAGTGCTGGGCATCCTTCACGCACCCTAAAAGGCTCATGAGAAGCGGATGTGACAATGAGTGCTTTGGCTTGCAATCCCTTCCAAGGCCTGGCAGAGACTCAGTATCAATGGTGAGCACATTTGCTTCCAAACTTCCTGAAGCCACTTCTAGGAGAGGGCATGAGGCTTCCCAGCCTACAATTAAAACTTGCCTAGTTTGTTGCCATCGCTTTCAGTCCATCAAGGGTTCCTGCAGCCTTTTTCTCTAGAAAGCTTACCCTGGTGGAGTAGTGTAGAAAATTCCTTTCTCTACATCCTTGTTGCAAAAGATCAGAAAGGTGAATGAAAGTCATTCTCTGAATAAGAAGCAGGATGCAAAACCACAGAAGTGATAGATACAAAGGGAATATTTCTTTTCTTTTTGTGCTGGTCTTTGGGCTTGAATTCTTGGCTGACAGGCTGTCCCTGAGCTTTCTGACTAAAGGCTAGCGATCTACCACTTGAACCAAGGCTCTTCTATTGGCTGGAGGAGGAGAGGAGGAAATAGTTAATTGAAGAGAGTCTCACAGGCTTTCCTGCCCAGGCTGGCTTCACACTGTGATCCTCAGAACTAAACCTCCTCATGATCCAACAGCACCCAGCCACGTGAAATATTTCTAAAGGCCACATGGCAGATGAGATTGTGATGTTAGAGTTGTACAGTTCCTTGTACCCTCAACCCATGGTGCATCAAGAGGATGCTATCCAGTGAAACCATTCACCAGGATTCTTGGCTCTTTTGCCCAAATACTAGTATTTGGCAAAACTGATATGTTGAAAGACACTGGTGAAAAAGACATCTGGGATCACGTGGTAGATTACAGAATTCCAGAAGATGATAATGTGATGCTAAGTTTTAATCCCTTCAGGAAAAATATACCCAAAAAAGTGGCAAGTGAGAAAATTGAAACTAAATGGTTAGTCGCTAGATAACTGCTCCTAGTTACACACATGCACTATTCTGACAGGGGTAGGTCTGTCTCATGGTGGTAGGTCGATGCACTGAACGAAAACCTTCCATTTGATAGCTCTCTTGGCTGAGACAAGCCAAGACAGTGGGAATCACAAATAAGATTGTATTAGTGACAGAGACACTATTGCTCACATTTCACAAATGGACAACTTTGCTTTCTTAAGACATAGATGGTGCGACCTAAGAATCTGTGGAGGATTTAGATGCAGATGCTTTGGAGACCACACTGTGAAGAGGATCCAATTCAGTTGGAATCTCTAAGACTGGATTCCAGAAATCAGAAGAAATTCATGCCACAAACACATAATGAGCCCTTCCTATGTCACAGGGATGGTGGGTGGCATCAAGGATATAAGAATGGCATAGTTCCTGCTTTCAATGAGCCAGAAAAATACCTGCAGGCCTCAAATATTTTTTAGGTGGGGAAGGGGAGATGGACACTGTCCCTGAGCTCTTTTGCTCAAGGCTAGTGCTCTATCACTTTGAGCCACAGTGCCACTTCCAGTTTTCTGCTGTTCATTGGAGATAAGAATTTCATGGGGACTTTTCTGTCCTGGCTGGCTTGGAACTGTGATCCTCAGACCTCAGCCTCCTGAATAGCTAGGATTACAGGCAGGAGCCACCAGCATCCGGGTGAAATCCTACATTTTACCTGAGGATCCAAGGGTAGGGAGAAAAAAAATACCATCTCATATAACTGGCTAACTAATGAGTTTCTTGTCATGTCTCCCCCCTCCCCCATTCCTGTCCACATCCAATGGCTTATATTACTATTCTAAGAAGAATAGTAATAGTCTACTATTCTAAGAAGAATAGTAAAATTCTTCTCATCCAAACAGATTCAACTTTATGATCCTATCACATGCCTCATAAAGCACCTTGATGCTTTGTTTACAGTACTATGAGCTTCTCCAGGCCAGAAATATATATTGTAACGAGCAGCACAAAACAAACCAACAGACCCTCTGATCAGCACTGAAAAATGCCCTGATCAATTTTAATCCAGCTGCATTGTTCTTTGTAGTAAGTAAATGACTAGATTAGATTGTCTGAAAAACAAACATAGCTTTAGTTGAAGACACACCAAGTCAGGGAAATCATAAGATAGACTTAAGAAAAAGAATGAGTGCATTCAAGCCCCCATTTTTCTGAAGCTTCCTTAATGTCAGTTCCAATTTCAGTGGCAAAAGGCACTAGAATAATATTATTGAAAAATGTTGTCAAAGATTCTCTTGTATTGCAATCATATTGGGATGCTGGCAAAAATGCAAAATCCCAGACTTAATTTAATCTGTCTGGATTTCTTCATTCAATTCCTTCAGGGACACACTCAGAAGCAGAGTTATTAGATCAGATAGTAGTTATATTTTTAATTTTTTTGAAGAACTATCATATTATTTTACATTCCCTCCAGGAGTATACAATGGGTTCCAATTTCTCCACATGTCAAAAATACTTATTTTCAATCATTTAAAGAAATAATAGCCAGCTGGGTTCCAGTGGCTGAAACCTGTAATCGTAGCTACTCAGAAGGCTAAAATCTAAGGATTGTGGTTCAAAGTCAGCCTGGGCAGGAAAGTCTGTGAGACTCTTATTTCCAATGAACCACAAAATGCTGGAAGTGGAGCTGTGGCTCAAGTGGTAAAGTGCAAGCCTTGAGTGAAAAAGTTTAAGGACAGGGCCCAAGCCTTGAGTTCAAACCCACAGTACTGGCATAAAAAAAGAATAATGATACCATCCTAATAATACCTAAGTGTTATTATATTGTGGTTTTCATTTGGCATTCCCTAATGAATGATGATCAGTTTTTTTTTTGTGGAAAATGTCTAATCAGAGTCTTTGTCCATATTTGATCTGAGTAGTTTTCTTTGTATTATTATTTTTTAGAATTTCATCTAGTCCTGATTCTATGCACTGTGTAGCCTCTATTAGTCACTCTATTTCGGAGGAAGTCCTTAAGTCAACAAATAAACCGCCCTCTCTGTTTCTCTCTCCCTCTCTCATGAATATTGCATATCTCCCCCATCTTTCAAGATCTTCCTTTAGCACTTGTCCTCCTTATCTCCCAACCCCTCTTCTTTAAGATGCCTCTTTACTATTCCATTCCTGTTCATTAAAATACTCTATTTTCTCCTTCAGAAAGAAAAAAAAAACAACTAAGGTATATTTTCTCTGTTCAAGATTTTGCTCTCTACACCTTACCAACCAAGTTTCTAGAATGCGTAGTTTGTAACCATTGTCTACAGATCTCCATTCATTCAGGTTTCAAAACAGTAATACGATTTGCAGCCATAATATTCCACTTGATCTGCTTGCAACAGCTCAGTAATACTTTTCTCAATCTATTTGAATCAGCCACCCTTTAGCACTTGGCAAGGGTAACCATCAGTTCTTTATTGAACTCCCTTCTCCCAACTTCTTCCACAGAAATCTTCGCTCACACTATCCTTCCTACTACCTCTTCACATGCTACCTCCTGAGTTTGGTTAGCTCCATTGCTTTGGCCCAGATTAGACTTGTAAATATTCCCCAGTGTTCTGTCTTTGTTTCCACCCAAGCATCAGGCCCATATGCTCGTCTGTTTACTGGTCATTTATACTTGAAGGACTCAGAAAACGTTCATCTGTGACAAATTGAACTCACTTGCCTTCCATCTGCCTCAGCATCCTAATCATAGAAGAGCAATTTAGTCCACCACAAAATGGAGACTGCATGGAAAACCATGGCTTTGTTGTTGACGATCACAGTTGCCCAGTGCCCATCGGGTTGCTTGTGTCTCTTCTTTCATCAACCTCGCATGTATATACAACTCTTCCTCTCTATGTTTGAGGCATTATTAATGTCCTAGGCTACCTACCAAGAAGATCTCCGAAATGTATTTTTCTCCCTTTTTGCATCTGATCTCTCCTCCATTTAAGCCGTCTGCTACACTACCATCGGAGAAAGCAAAGGAAAAAAAATAAGCAATTGACTCAAATAAGAGAAACATGCTTCCTCTATGTTCTAGAACATTCGAAGCCATCATTTTCCATAAAGTTCAAGCACAGGCCTAGGGATTGATTTGGTACATGGAGAGATCATAGAAATTAGAGCTAAAAAGAGACTTAATTTGAATTTAGACTCTGCCATGTGCTAGAAGCAATAGCAATCAATTAATTCCACTTCAGGTTGAGGAAAGAATCCAATGAGTTTCCTGTACACCTTCAGTACTTGTTCATCCTACGGAGCCTGTTATATAGAAGGTGCTTAATTGGTTCTCTCCCTCTCCTAACTGAAAACAGAAATATTAGTTCTTATAGATGAAGCAACAGCACCAACATCATTTTTAGTCTCACCTCCTAGAACATTTCTCAGAACTCTATTTCCTGGACACATTCAATACTTCCCTTTTCCCAACATTGGCAAATATTTGCTTCTGCTTCAACTGTTACTCAAGCTTGGAAGGCCTTCTCTCATTCTGTTTAGTCTGATGAAAATCGATTCATATTTCAGGTCCCAAATGAAATGCCACTGCCTCCTTGAAGGCTTTCCAACACAGTCTGTGCTTCATGTGCATTTCCTGTTGCCTGCCTTGATTTATAAGGGTACATATCTCTTCACTTGTTTCCTTTGACTTTGAATTCCTTAAGTGTACAGACACTGTCTTCAACATTTTTTCTTTTTTTTTCGTCAGTTGTGGGGCCTAAACTCTGGGCCTGGGCACTGTCCTCAGCTATTCTGTTCAAGGCTAGTGCCCTACCACTTGAGCCACAGTGCCAATTCCGGCTTTTTTCTGCTTATGTAGTGATGAGGAATCAAACCCAGAGCCTCATGCATGCGAAGCAAGCACTCTTACCACTGAGCCAACTTCCCAGCCCGCCCCCCATCTTCAACATCTTTTTATAACCAATAGCAAAGTCTCAAAAATATGTGTTGGCTCAAAGTAAACAGAAACAATGCATGAAGTCTATCAGATTTTAAGACCTGAAGACCAAGTCTTTAAAACCAATGTTGGGATAAAATAAAATGTATTCAATAACAAGAAAATAATAGCAACCTCTTAGGTAGTGATTATTATACTAGCCAAAACTCTTTCCGTGTAAATACATTTAATCCTCCTATAAAAATCTTTACAGTCCTATAAAATCATTACAATTGTTAGGAAACTGAAGCTCAGAGAGGTTAAGTTAACTTTTCTGGCATTGCAGAGCCTTGAAAAGGTGGCTCAAAGAGATAAATGCAGATATTTTAATGCTACAACCCATGTTATTAACTTCCCTTACACTCTGCAAATCTGTGCCATAATTAGCATGGTAGGAAGGCTAAAGATGGAAGGATACATAAATTCTACTCTTGGTTCTATTAGCCTTGTTTACTTGGGCTATCATTTTCAATCTCTTAGCCTCAGTTTCCCCATATATCAAATAAAAACATTGTATCTGATGATCTGTCAGTATCAGTAATCTATGATGGTCTGCTAACTTTGCTTTGTCTTCTGGTGTCTCAAATTGTGTGTTAACCTTTCAGTGGTTCAGTTAAATTTGTATTCCCAGAGGGGCTGAACAGGGCAAAGGGAGATGAAGGAATTGACAAGTGATCACCAAAGGATATGAAGTTTCTTTCTGGGGTGATGGAAATGTTCTAAAATAGACTGTAGTGATGATTTTGCAACTATTAGTACTATGCTAAAAACCACTGAGCTGTAGATTGTAAATGGGAGTATTACACGGTATAGTTATTAATCTCAATAAAGCTAATATCAAAAAATTGTGTCCCCAGGCTCCAGCATATGGTATTGTTGAACAAATGTTTTTTTCAAGTGATAGACAGTCATACTATATTGTTTTTAACCTTCACATTCGAGGAGGCTACTAATGAGTATTTGTATGCATTTGCCAGTTCTGGTGCTTGTAAAGTGGCAATGTTACGCATGTGCCAATTGGCAGCTTAAATAACCACGTAAAGAACAAACTCTCTCCTTGTTATAGATACACCAAATCTGTTCTTCATAGGGTCTGCATTATTACCTTTTTAATTAATAGGAGCTCAACTAATGGGGTTTAACTATCACTGATAAGAATGTTCACTGTTCTGTAGCCACAAACAGACTAGCCCCTAAGAGTCAGGTTATTAATTGTGTTGAGTTCCTCAAATGAGAAACCTACATGAAAAAATCAGTTGTCATTTCTGTAATTAGTCCTCACTTACAAAATGAGTTATTTGAATCAAATAAGTAGTGTGCCAAGCCGGGCACTGGTAACTCACGCCTGTAATCCTAACTACTCAGGCGCCTGAGATCTGAGGATCACGGTTCAAAGCCAGCCTGTGCAGGAAAGTCTGTGTGACTCTTATCTCCAGTTAACCATCAGAAAACCAGAAGTGGTGCTGTGGTTCAAAGTAGTAGAGTGCTAGCCTTGGGTGAAAAAGCTCAGGGACAGCGCCCAGGCCCAGAGTTCAAGCCCCACAACCGACCATCGCCCCCTCCCCCCACAAAAACAAAAAACAAAAAAAAACCAGAGCAGGGTGTCATTGTCAACAACTGTTTGCTACCTCACAGGAAATCAAAGCAGTATATTAAACAGGAAATCAAAGCAGCATATTAATTACTGGGAAAATAGCCTGTAGTTTGGGAAAGTGGTACTAGTAAGGGCAGTTTGCTTAAAATATTTCCTGGATTATAATTAGCTCATGCAGCAGATTAATGTTGAGAAAAAAAGGAGAAGAAATGAAAAAAAAAAAAAAAACCTCAGCTTTGGAGACAAAATGTTAAGCTACTGTACTTGATAATAAAAGCCAGCTCCAAAGCCAGTAACTTTGGAGTTCATGGTCATCAAAGAGTAATGAAACCTGTAGGCCCTAGGCAGTCTCGTCACCAGCTGGGTTTTTTGCCTCAGTACAAAGCAGCCCATCATGCCGAGAAGAGTGATTAGAGAAGAAAATGAAAAGTAAAATAAGATCACAGTAGGTAAAATTAGGGGAACAGTGGAAGCCACAAAGTTTAAACCTTGGAACATGTAATCAAGGTGATTAAAAACTCCAACTGCTCCACCTTACTACTCACCAGCTCGCCAGCTCACCATCTTCACAATCATAGCCAATTGTTCTGATGTTTTAAGAACTCTCTATCCTAGAAACTCAACTGCAGTGAATTGCAGTTCAATTGCATTGATGCAGGTCCACCCTCCCTCCTGCCCTCAATCAACCTGACAAACCTCAGAAAGACCTAGATTTGAGTGGGCCATATGCAATGAGTCTCAGTGGATTTCTGGATACTCACTTGGAAATCAGGATCAGGAGGGATGACGCATAGTAATCAGAACACAAGACAGCACACAGATTCCTAAAGGCAGCAATGTTACATAATCCATACTAAAAGCACCTTAAGGCAATTTGAACACTCCAGTGAGCCACTTGGGAGAAAAATGAACTTGGAGTTTAGTGCAACAGCTCTCCAGGGAGCCCTGATTGAAAACAAAATATCTATGCTTTTCCAAGGCACCTGTGTTGAAAAACTCTGATAAAGTATCATTTGATTGTGTTGATTCTTTTCATTTATCCACCCAAGATTAATGGAGCAACTTCCACTCGTGTAAAACTGTTGAGATTGATTCCTAAGGAAAAAAATCTACCATAAGCAATTCAAATCAATTCAACAAATATCAACAAACACCCACTGGCACTGCCCTACGAGATGAAGAAATGAATAAAAAAAAAGAATTTGCACTCAAAAGTGACTAGAAGTAATGAATCAGCAGTAGAGTAGCTTCAAATTCAAGTTCTGCTTTGTAACCTGGGGCATGTTGTTTTTCTTAGACTCAGTTTCCACCTCTCTAAAATGGGCGTGTTAACCATATCTACTTCCTATAGCTGCGGTGAGAATGAACTAAGTTGGTTTACATCAATGCCCATATTCCTGCATACATTCACACAGATATATTGATGCGAATATTCATGCCTGCCACATAACAAGTGTTGCATGCACCTTAGTTCTGTATGAAATTTATTAATCATCTTTGTACCTTTGAACTTCTTCAAGAAGGTGAGGAACACATGTATGGTGTATAGTGTACACCATTATATGTTATATACTGTGATAGACAATTTGCTCCAGGAAAGTTAGAACGAACTTGTGACTTTAAATAAGCATCATTATTCCACAATACTGGGAAATTTGGGAAATTATATAATCACTTAACCACAGTTAAAAAAAAAAAGAACCTCGGGGAAGGTAGGGAGGGAAGGGATGGTAGGGGGAAAACAATGGAGGGGGTAACAATGCTCAATAGGAAGTGTACTCATTACCTTGCTCATGTAACTGTAACCCTCTGTATAGTATCTTTACAATAAAAAATTTTTTTAAAAGGTGAGGAAAACTCTAGCCCTTATCACCAGAAAGCATACTTATGCTTCAATTTTTCATTAGCACAAGTAAATTTTACAAAGGGGGAGGGGGGGTGTCTCATGGTGATAATGCCACCTGTGCATATAATTGGACCAAATTCCCCTCTTCTATGTTTCTTATCCTCAATCCCTCTTCCTCTATCTTTTTAAAAATAGATTTGGTAGGTTTCCTTGTGTGTTTTTTTCATTCATATGTGTATGCACATATAAACATTATATATATATATATGTTTGTGTGCATCATGCATATATGAAATGGTACTTCGATAATATTGCCCCATTGCCCTCCCTCTCTCTTCCCACCCACTGATTTCCTTCCTAAATAGTCCATTTTTACATATTCATATGTTTAGGTGTAGATTCTACATCTGAGCAAAAAAATGCAATATTTGTCTTCCTGAGTTTGCCTTGGCTTGCTTAACATGATGATCTCCACTTTTGTCCATTTCTTACAAGGGACATAAATTCATTTTTCCATATAGCTGAATAATATTCAATTGTATATATATAATCACAGGTTTCAATCTAATAATCAGTTGCTGAACAGCTCCATATTGGAACTATTGTAAATAGTGCTTGTATCTGGTTTTAAGGGCTCTGCAAATTTTCCCAGAACCTATAGATTGTGCTTATTCCAGTTATTAATGATTGTACTTGAGTAACAAAACCTTTTAAGCTTTATAAGGGGATAATTCAGGGTACTGGTTAGAGCATGGGCTGTAGAGAAAAAGGGGTCTATGTAAGAAGTTAAATTTACCATTTTCTGGTTGGATGGCTTTCCAGTCTCAATATTCACATCTGCTCAATGGAATATTAACTACATCTCTCCCACATGCTATCAAGAAGGATGATACATATAAATCATTGGTATATGTCTGGCATCAGGTAAACACTGCATAACTGTCATTAATACTAATAAAAATCCATGAAGGGTAAGCAGTGACTCGTACTAAAATAAGAATGATGGTCAGGAAGCAAGCATTCTGCATTAGAATGAAAATGAGCACCTCAATGGTGGTTTTATTCTTTTGAAAATTACAAGCTAGAGTTTCCCACCTACAAGTAAATCTCTATTCATGTGCAATGGAAATGTGTGCAAAACTCAGTCAGGGCTCACTGTGGAAGAGCAAAAGGCAAGAGGTTGGTGTCCACTGACTTTTTTCAATACATAAGAGAGGGCCTATTTTCTGTATTATCAGAGCTAATGCAACATGCCAAGAGAAATAGGTAGGTGTGACCAATTGGGAGTTTCTTTCCATTCTACCAGACTGTTGAATATCTCACCATATCTTTTGTCATCCAAATCAGCGGTGAAAAGCACTGTCAGCCAACCCCCAGTGCATTCAGCAGATAGGTTGCTTAATTAAATATGCCACTGAATGGTCTATAGAATTCTATTGCTTACGCTGACAGGTGAAAGACAGAAGGGACAATTTCCTGGGTTTTTACTTAAGATGTATTTTCAATGTATTTTCCACAAAGGGTGTCCCAGGCTGCATTAATTTTTATAAGACTTTTTTTCCCCTATACTAACTCTACACAGAATAAGCTGGTTGGTGAAAACAAGTGTGAAGCAGGAATGTCCTCATTGTCTGCACACTGAGAGCCAAGGGGTAATGGCTGGATTAGGCCTGTATGAATGCTTTAGGCAATGTTGCCAACTGGTATTGGGAAATTGCCTTACTTTTCACCTTTAAGTGGTAATGCCCTTAAACTTGGGGCTGAGGAACATTCCTTAGGATTCATTGGGAAATATGGTATTTGCATGCAGCAAACAGAACAATTTTGAAGCATACTGAATTTAGAGGTTAATTGAATATTGTTAATGAAGACTTACTTAAAATACAATCTGCCCAGCTTCCAAAAGAAAATGCTAATGCTAAAGACAAACACACACAAATTCTCTCTTTTCCTCCCTCCCCTCCCTCCTTCCCCTACCTCTCTCTCTCTCTCTCTCTCTCTCTCTCTCTCTCTCTCTCTCTCTCTCTCTCTCTCTCTCTCTCTCTCTCTCTCTCTCACACACACACACACACACAAACACCAGCAGTGCAACAGTTTGACTTAGGGCTGGCTTTGCAGACTTTCTCAAACAGGAATTTTGCTTACACCAGCTGATGTCCAGCCTTCAATCAGAAGCCCCCATTGCATGTGATGGGGTACCATGAGCAAGGCCTAGAGAACTACAAGTGTGACCCAGGCTTCCTCAAGAGTTGATCTTTCTGTCCAAAATAAATAGAAACAAAACAGGGGGCCCCAAATCAACACTGTCATTTGGAAGAGTACGAAAATTGAAAAGACAGCCTCTTTGCCATTTTCCCACCTGGAGACGGAATTGTAGTGGACAGGCTCCAGGTCCCCTGCATTCTCACAGCCAAGCACTTGACCTCACCAATAATTGAACTTGAAAAAGAGTCCTCTCCAGCTTCCCTTTTCCTTCCTTTTAGTTTAAGCTGCTAAATAGGTGATAGCACAAGTCTTTGATGCTGGCATTGCAACAAAGCACACCAATAGAGCCCACCCAGTAGCTTAGCAACTGTTTTGATTTCTTTAGGCTTTTCCTTAAGACGTAGAGAAAAGAAAATGAGCTTTGTCAAAGTGAATGTCACGCCGCCATCATCTTTCATTCCGTTTCCTGGGTATGGGTACCTTAGTCAAATGTTCATTGTGAGCTACGAAGGATTTCATGTTAAGTCCCAAAGTAAAAGGCAGTAGGAGGTGTCTCTGCAGTTCTTGTACAGGGCACTTTGCAAAGGCTAGAAATGTGGCTCATGTGGTAGATCACCTGCCTAAACAATCATGAGGTCCTGAGTTCAAACCTCAGTATGAACAAAGAAAAGGCACTAAGCAGACTGACTGCCTCTGTCAGATACTCTAAAGCCACCTACCTTGAGAGCTACTGAAGATAAGCAGGTTGCTTCTTAGGCATTGTGAATTCTTGGGCATTAATCCTGTCAAATTAAAAGACCCCTGTTTCTGTGCTATTGAGCATGATATGTGAAAGATTCCAGTAGACAAAAGGCCAGGACAAAGTGACCATCTCTGCCTCAAAGTGTTCAAAGCTGGGCAGTACCAGTCATAGGACCATACTAAAGGCACGATACACAAAGGTAGCTAAGTGAGTAGAGGGAACAAAGGATGGTCCCAATAGATGTCTGAACCAGAGACAAGAGATAGGAAGAATAGGGAAACAGTATTCCTTGTGAATATCTAGGAAAGTCTATGTAATATGTGGTTGAGGGGAACAGAATGCAGGAAGAAAACCAAACCACAAAACTAGCATGCAGAGAAAGAGCAGAGCTATCTAGGGAGGTGTGTACAAATAAGGCTTCAGAGTAACGCCATACCAGGCTTAAACTGTGAAGCTGTCTGCAACAATGTCCCTTCTAGCAATTGATAGGTGTATTTGGAGTGATGGAGCAGGCTCATTGGCTGTTAATCAACTATCAGTTCACTGGAAACTATTCTAGGTTTACATTGTTAGTGTGATGGCTCAACAGATGGGACATTTGCTCCAACATTCCCCTGTTAACTGGAACAATAATGCCCCATTATTATGTTCTTACAGCATAGAGAAAGTGACACTTTAAGATGCCAGAAGCATCTTTCTTTCACATTAGTTTAAATTGCCAAATTAGTGTTTATTTTGAAGTTCAGCTGGGTGGCTCACACCTGTAATCCTAGCTACTCAGGAGGCTGAGATATGAGCTTGTACAGGAAAAGTCCATGAGACGCATCTCCAATAAACGACTCAGAGAAAGTCAGAAGTGGCACTATGGCTCAAGTGGTAGAGCACTAGCCTTGAGCAAAAAAGCTCAAGGATAGCGCCCAGGCCCTGCTTATTTTGGAGTTGGAGTCTGATAGTTTCTATTCAAGCTGGCTTCCAACCCTCCACCTCCTGATCTCAGCCTCCTAAGTACTTGAGGCTACAGGCGTGAGGCACTGGTACTTGTCTTGTAATAATTGAGAGTTCATCAAAAGCAGCTTCAATACCCCATTTCCATGCTTTGATGGTAAAAAGAGGTGTGTAAATACCCCTTAACCACACAGAGCCTCTAGCTTTCCGCATTTCATTTCTTAGAACACAACACCAGGACTAGAGTATAGTAACATGAAATTCTAAAGGAGTCCAGTCCTAATCAAAATAACACCTAATCGTTAAGAAGTGTTTTCTATATACCAAGCATCATTGCACCATTTGACAATACAACCTCCTGTAACATTCATGATCAATCTAGGATTGAGGCACTATTATTGTTCCCGTTTTTATAGATGACATATATGAGTTCCAAACACACACACACACACACACACACACACACACACACACACACACACACTTCTATATATTGCTCAATGTCACAGAGTAGCCAATATATCAAGAACTTAGCTCTGGTGTTCCATGCTGATGTCATGGTATGCTAACTATCCAGGCCAAAGTGACTTCTATGTTCCAGTCTTCCACGGGCCTATCTCTACCTCCATCATTACCCATGGTCTCAGACAGGACCACGTCTCAGCATCTCAGCCTTGTACTAGGAGATGGGGCAAGCAGAGGCTATGGAGGAAAGACATGAGCAAGGCTCACTGCAAATGGCCACTGTGCTCTGGCCCACAGAAGGGGAAGCTGGCAACCTCCCCAAGCTCTGTCTGAGTTCCTGATGTGTGCTGCATCACTTTCAAATAGATCCAGATTATTACACCAATATTTCACCTGAACCGGCCTCATGAAATACGAGTGGATATTAGCTAAGCTGTAAAATCCATAAAAGTGCTACTTTACAAGAGACATTTACCTATGAATCAGCAGTTGGGTTAATTCATTATTTAGTAGGCTTGTTATTTATAGCATATTACAGCTGGGTAAATTATTTATATGTGCTTGTTTTTGTGCATGATTTTCTCCTTAAGAGAGGGAAAATGTTTATCAACTATACAGGGAGGTTGCTACAGTCAGAGGCCTGTGGTTGAAATTGCTTGGGCTAGTTCTTATTTATTACTTCCAGCTCAAGATGAATCTGGAAGCTCCAGGAGTTGACAAAACTGTAACAAATCATGCATGGAGCCATCGTTAAGATTTGAAAAGGGACTTGGATTTAGAAAAGTCGGAAACTACCTAGGCACCAGTGGCTCACACCTGTAATCCTATTTAGGAGGCTAAGATATGAGGATCATGGTTCAAAGTCAGCCTGGGCAATAAAGTCCACGAGACTTTTATTTCCAATTAATCACAGAAAAATGAGAAGTGGGATTGTGGCTCTCAGGGATAGCGCCTGTGCCCAGAGTTCAAGCCCCACAATGGGCAAAAAAAGAAAGAAAAGTTGGAAACTCAACACACCTGAGAAAAGTCAAAATGGAGTGGCCAATTTGAACTAATTGACTGAAGTAATAGAGAAGCAGTGTAGCATAGCTACGCCTAATATACACATGACATGCTACACAATACTGTTTGTTTTTGAGAAGGGTTATTATTGACAGGTCAAATGTGAAGCATGTGCCCAGCTCTTTCTAGCCTTAGATTTCTTTTTTTCTTTTATTTTCTTTCTTTTTCTTTTTTTTTCTTTTTTTTTTTTTGGTTGTGGGGCTTAAACTCTGGGCCTGGGCCCTGTCCCTCAGTTCTTCAGCTCAAGGCAAGCACTTTACCACTTGAGCCACAGCACCACTTCTGGCTTTTTCTGTGTATGTGGTGCTAAGGAATCAAGCCCAGGGCCTCATGCATGAGAAAGAAGCACTGTACCACTGAGCCACCTTCTCAGACCAAGCCTTAGCTTTCTAAGATGTCACTTCTTCCAAGGAACATTGAAAAGCAGACAGCAGTACAAGGGACAAAGACAAAGATGGCTAAAGAAAAACCAAAAAGTAGCCGAGCGCCAGTGGCACACACCTGTAATCCTAGTTACTCAGGAGGCTGAGATCTGAGGATCACGGTTCAAAGCCAGCCTGGGGAAGGAAAGTCTGTGAGACTCTTATCTCCAATAAAACCACTAGAAAACTGGATGTGGCGCTGAGGCTCAAGTGGTACAGTGCTCACCTTGAGCTGAAGAGCGGTGCAGGGACAGCGCCAAAGCCCAGAGTTCAAGCCCCATGACTGACCAAAAAAAAACAAAAAAACATAAAGTTAAAAGCAGGAGAGGAGCCAGAAAGAAAAGTATAAATCAATCTAAAGTGTTAGTACTTTTAATGCCATTGGCAGCACTTTGTCAGATAAGAAAAGCAGCTTGAACAAATGCCAGAATACTGGGACTCTACTCTGATATACTAAATGTTATTTTTTAAGTTTAAGTATTGTTTAATGCCAATCCTGAGGTTATGAACTCCTGGGTCTGGGTTCTGTACATGAGCTTTGTTGCTCAAAGCTAGAGCTGTACCACATGAGGCACAGCTCATTTCTGGCTTTTGGGTAATTAATTGGAGAAAGTCTCAATGAGACTTTCTTGCTAGGGCTGGCTTTGAACTGCGAGCCTCCTGAGCAGCTGGAATTACAGGTGTGAATGCAGTACTTTTACTATGTGGTTCTTGTTTTTGTTGTTGTTGTTTTGGTCAGTCCTGGGGCTTGAACTCAGGGCCTGGGCACTGTCTCTGAGTTGATTTTTTTTTTTTACTGAGGCTAGAACTCTACCACTTGAGCCACAGCACTACTTCTGGATATTTTTCTGTTTATGTGAACTGAGGAATCAAACCCAGGGCTTCATGCATGCTAGGCAAGTACTACTAAGCCACATTCCCAGCCTACTATGCGGTTTAACCTTCAGCTGGAACCAACATTCCAAGTAAGGGTTGGCATTAATGTTTAATTTTAAAAACCACTGCTTTTCTTTTAAATATGAATTTAAAGGCCTTTCTGAACTCCAAAGTGCATTGGAAGGGGTCAACAATTTTCCCATTTGAAGAACAGCTGATTTTATCAAAAATCAGTGTCTCAACACTGGAGACTCAGCTTACTAGAAACCGATTTTATAGCAATCATTACAAAATCCAGTGTCTTAATCTGGAGATATCTATGATCCAGGATGAAATTTTACAACTGTTAACAAGACACTTAAAATAATTACTCAGAATAACTGGAATACATACCCTAATCTGAATTTCACTTGGCATTGAGATGGCCTTTGTAGAAGTATATGCCACCATTCCTGGTTTCTAAATTTGCTTTTCTATGAAACCAGGACATTTAACTATGGTCAGTTGGATTTCAGTATTTTCGTATGACACTGGAGTACAAAAGAAAGTTGGAGATCAACTAGAACACTGGATTATAAAAAGCTGGGCTCCTGACCTCAGTCAACAATAGGAATTTGACTGTGCCTATTCGGGTCTCTTCAAAAGAAACAAACTGCAGAGAATCCATGGCCTAGACTATCTCTGGCACATGGTACCTCAGAACCTCTGCAGCACCTTTGTCAAGAGGGGCAGGGGCCTCTGATTACCCAAACACACAGATTACTGCTCCCAACATGCTTAGGAGCATATCTACTAATAATTAAGGTATGTGTTCTCAACTCAAACAGGTGTGGATATAAATTCTGCTCTTCTTACTTGGAGAAATCATTCAACCTCTATCAATACTTAGTTTATACATGTTTAAAGTTCAAGCAAAGCATTTAGTACAGAGACTGACCCCTGATAAGGTAAATGCCATTTGTTATTATTATTTTCATCATAATTTTTAACTGAAGCACCTTAGCTACTCCTTATACATTCAAACTCTATGCAATGCAGCCCAGACAAATCCAATCTGTTTCTTCTTTCTCCAACAATAATCTTGATGTGAATTCTCAGACACAAGTATGAGTATCCAGAATACAAACGATGAGCATTTCACCACCCATAGATCTTTGCTTGAGCTGTATCCTCTACCTGAACAAATTACTCTCTTTGTTACCCATCACAGGCAAATAACGCACTTTGACCAATGTTCCTTATCCCCAATGATCACCTCAACTAGCAAAAATTACTTTTCTTCTAAGCTCATGTTTCTTCTATTGGGCACACAGCTCAGTGGTAGAGTATGATGGTCAAGGACTTATGTCCCATCTGAGCCCCACCAAAAAAATAAAATTAACTCATGGTGCTATACTGCTTGAACCATTTTCTTTTTTCTTTTTTTGGGGGTCCAGTCGTGGGGCCTGAACTCTGGGCCTGGGCGCTGTCCCTCAACTCTTCAGCTCAAGGCTAGTGCTCTACCACTTCAGCCACAGTGCCACTTCCGGCTTTTTTCTTTTTGCTTATGTGGTGCTGAGGAATAGAACCCAGGGCCTCATGCATGCAAGGCAAGCACTCATACCACTGAGCCACCTTGTCAGCCCTTAGATTAAAATTTACTTGGGCCTATTTTATCTCCAATATGATAGTCACCTATTGAGCACTTGAAATGTGGGCCAGTCTAAAACAGGATAGGCTGTATGTATAAATTATATACCAGATTTCCAAGACATACTTCAAGAAAGAATATATTTTTAATACTTTATATTATTTATCTACAGCAATGGTATTTAAGGTATATTCAGTTAAATAGAATATATTGTTAAAATAAGTAGCACATACTTTTAACATTTTTAATGTGATGACTAGAAAATTTTACATCATTTTAATGTGACAAGAAAATTTTAAATTCAGTATGTGGCTCACATATTTCTATTACACAGCTCCACCATGCTGCTTTGGAAAACATAAAGCATGTGAGCACACTGATAATTAGATGCACTAATTCTTTTTCCACTCTTCAGAAAACACCTATAACAACATGCTGACAAGGGAAGTGCATGTCAGCTCTAATGGAGCACTGCAGGTGTGAATGTTCCCAAGTCCTTGGAGAGACTGGGAGCTCCTGATGTATTTGCCAGATGGGGTACACAGTAGAGGAATACGCTGTGATCAAGCCATCTCTTTCTTATTTTGTTATATTTTGTTATTAATTATGATGCTTGAACTGAGGACCAGTAGATCACACCTGTAATCCTAGCTACTCAGGAGATTGAGATCTGAGAATCATGGTTCAAAGCCAGCAAGGGGAGAAAAGTCTATGAGACTCTTATGTCTAGTTAACCACAAAAGGCTGGCAGTGAGCAGTGGCTCAAGTAGTAGAATGCTAGCCTTGAGCAAAAGATATGAGGGACAGTGCCTAGGCCCTGAGTTCAAGTTCCAGTACCAGCACACACATACACAAACATGGGGGAGGGAGAGAGAAGCTTGAATGATTCCTGATGAAACACTAAAAAGAAGAAAAGGACAAAAAGGTGTTTGCATGCCAATAAAGAGATTCAGTGATCAGTACTGGGTAAGGATATTGATTTTAAGGCAGAAGTTGAAGTAGAAAGGTGCTTCTGTTGATCAGAAGTCACTCAGCACTCTTAGTCCAGTCACTAAGACCATATGTACCTTTATGCTAGCAGTGGCTGGAGAAGCCATCTTTTGGCTTAGAACCTCATGTCTGTCCCAGTATCCTAGCACTATTCAACCCTGAGAACTGTTAAGTGCTCTGTGCATGCAACTTGCATAGGTATTGTGTGGGCTGCATATGTAATCACAGACAGAGCTCCCACCCTCAAGGTCCACAGTGGCAGGGAGGCACCCTGAGAGGGTGGAAAGATAGCATTGAACCGGCTTCTGAAGGGTATACCACAATGGACAGTTTGTTATGGCCCAGGATGTTGTAGCAAAGGATGAGAAAGATGAGAAAAGGTTAAAGGGGGGGAGTGTGTATACTGAAATATATCAACAGTGGGAAAAGAGGGATTGGTCAAGAAAAAATGCACCCACTGAGACTTTGGATATTTGCAATTTGGACATTTGCAATTTCATTATTGCCAAGGGGAGATATCATGCTCGTGATCCTGTGAATATTAACTGAGTTTATATAGATGAAAGCACCTAACATTGCTCCTAGACTGCAGGAGACGCTGCTTCATTATTAATTTTCTCCTGTTCTGTTTTCCATTTAGTATCAGGCCTCTTAGTGGCTGTTCTGGATACTTCAGTCTATACCAGTAACCACTGCTCTGTCGCATCCATGACATTCCTTCTATCTTGGCTTTCACATCTGCTTTGCTGCTAAAGAGGATTTCAGATGCTATTAACCCATAAAAAGCCAAACTATTTCAGTAAGAATGAAAGCAACTCAATATATTTCTTTTTTTTTTCCTTTTGCCCGTCTTGAAGATTGAACTCAGAGCCTGAGTGCTACCCCTGAGCTTTAGTGTTCATGGCTAGTACTCTTCCACTTGAGCCACAGCACCACTTCTGGATTTCTGGCGGTTTATTGGAGATAAGAGTCTCATAAAGTTTCCTGCCTGGGCTGACTCTGAACCATGAACCTCTTATCTCGGCTTCCTGAGTAGCTAGCATTACAGGTGTGAGCCACCAGCACCTGGCATAAATACAACTTTTATATAAACTTTGAGAATCATCATTTTTAATAAAATCAAAGACAAGATGAAACTTTGTTTCAGCAAGGGAATCCTTGCTCTCTGAGTTCAGACTCTGAACTACATTGACCCACATAAACACAAGACTTATGAGCATAATCCTTCTTGCCCTGGGAGACTTGACTTTAAATCTACTTCCTAGAGAATGTCCATACAAGTGTAACTCTGTTTTGGCAAAGTATTGTAGGACTGTAGGATATGCAGAGCAAGCATTTCACACACTCTGTTTTAACTCTAGTATAGGAAAAAAGACAGCCAGGAGCATTTGGAGGAGGTTGGGTTGAGGTTTGTTGTGTTGGTTTTTTTTTTTAATGTCAGCATTGCTTCTGCTTTATTTTTGTAGCACACCTTTATCATCACCCCTATCTGCTACCTCACATAGCTCAGAACAGATGGCAGTGGTTTAGTTAATTCTTGAAGAAAAAAAGGTAGTGAGTATGTTACGCACAGTCACAAAATGATCCCTAACACCATCTGGGCAAACCTCAATATCAACAACTAGACAGGAATGAAATAAACAGCCTGCGAAGTGACTCAAATCTGCCAATCTGAGGTGGCAGAAGTCTGGGAGATGCCAACGACATGAAGATCTTACTTCAGAGACCACCTGTCAAGTCATTTTTACAGGAGAGAAGAAACTGTCAGATAGTACTCAAAAATGACTTTTCTGAATAGTAATTATCTGAGATAAAATCCCGACTGGTATAGAAGACAGTCTTCTGAGGATGATGATAGAAATATATGAATATAATATACAGAGATCTATATATCTTATGTCTACATGTCAATCTGAGTAGCACTTACATGGATATATATATGCAAAAATTCATCAAGTTGATACATTGAAGATGCACTGTCAATTATATGTAAATTTTACCTATATTTATACCTATTTTAAAATGTTATCTGTATCTCCTATAGGCACCAAGAAAGACTCAGGCCTTGCTGCTTTGTCAACTGGCAAACACTTATGAAAGCAATTTGCCACTGTGTATCAAAGGCCTTAAAATAGGTTTAGTGCCTATGACTCGGTAATCCCATTTCCGGATATCTCTCTGAAGGAAATGCTCTGAAATATGAGAAAACCCTTGTGAAGAATGATGGCCCAACAAATGAATAGATGTACTTTCCTGTGTGTGGCTTGGTTAGGCTCATGATTAAAACTCAGTACACTATCACCTGTTTTTTTGCTTGTTTGTTTTGTTTTTGTTTTTGTTTTTCAGTTATGGGGCTTGAACTGGGGGGTCTGAGCGCTGTTTGCACTATTTGCTCAAGACTAGTGCTCTACTACTTTGAGCCACAGAACCACCACTTCCAGTTTTCTGGTGGTTCATTGGAGATAAGAGTCTCACAGATTTTCTTGCCCAGGCTGGCTTTGAACAGTGATCCTCCGATCTCAGTTTTCTCAGTTGCTATGATTACAAACATTAGCCACCAGCGCCCAGCTCACCAATTTGTATATTGCTATTTGTCTGGATCAAAAAAAAAAAAAAGATCAGAGAACAAAGAAAATAGCACAATGTTTACATTGTGATATAAGGAGATTTGGAGTGATTTCTTTTAGAATCACTATTATGTCTGGTCAAAACATATCCCTGGAATCTCACAAGACAGATGTGGGACCAGACAACCAGGAGAGGAAGTGACCACAAAAGAAGAAATGTTTGAAATACCTACATTGTTCCTGGAGATTTCTAAAATTTCCTCAGAAATGTCAGTCTTGATATACTTTGTATAGAGGCCAGCAGGTTGAAACTCACATATTTTTTCCCCACTGCCTATAATAAAGGCAAGCATTTTTTTTCAAATGATCTTTATCATTCTCTGCTGCTTCTTGCATTTCAAACCAAAAATGTTCAATTCCTGTCACTTCTCAGAACTTCAGGAGATTTTTTTTCTCCTTTCTACCTGTAAGAAATTTGAAGATGATTTCACTTTTCCCCTCCAGGTTTTCCATTAGCTAAAGCCATTTAGAAAGCCTGAACCTTGTCTTTATGAGACCTCCTTCAAAGTGGGCTGTCAGTGGGGTTGATGGTCCGGTTACAAGATTGAAGACTTGTGCTCTGTAAAGAACTGCTCTTGAAAAGTCATTAGTATGGTCCCCAGGCCCATGTTTTTATACTCAATGCAGGAAATCCCAGGTCATGTCACCCCCGGTGAATACATAAATTCCATTCATCCACATGGCTTTTCTACCACTGTGCCAGAAATTGTGACAGAGAAGGCAGGGCCAGGAACTAAGGGGGTTATATTGGGGTTGTTTCATTTTGAAGAACATGTACCAAGAAGCCTATTCAGAATTCTCCTTTTTCCAGAATTTTGTTTCCTTTCAGTTCTCTGAAATCTAATTATAAATCTTATGCCCAGTAGAAACTATGTGTACCTATACTTTTAATACACTAGATTAAAGCTAAAATAATAAACATGAAGAGAAAGATGTTTCCCTGATACAAACAGACCAGGGAACAAGATGTGATGTTATTGTACATAATCCACAGATTTGTAGCAGAATGAGCCTGGGCACCAGTCTTTGAGAGGTTCCAACAATAACAACAACAAAGCCTTCCATTTTTTTTTTTTATATATAGTCTGATACGAAGATGGGAGCCTCCAAGAGCTTTGAGTGGAAGGTATTATTCTGGTGAGAAGGGGACAATATGGAGGCCTCTCTGTTAAGTCTTGGCTACTTACAAACATTCCACAGCATACAAGCCCTTCTCCAACCACATTCTGGACACTTCCTACCCCTCAGTTCTCACCACAAAGACGCAAAGATGTTTCCGAAATGGTTCTGATCTAAATGTACCCAACAGCTGTCCTTAATGAGGGCTGCGAGGAACGCACACATTCTGTTCCAAGGAGCAAACAAAGGGTCAAGCTTGTCTTAGGCAGAAGCCACCCAAGGCAACAATAATTCTCTTCACAGTGAGCCTTCCCACCTGTCAACAGATGCTCAAAGCTACAGGATGAATATGAAACAGCTGAGCTGGACACCAAAGTAGAGAAAGACAGCTGTTCCTTGCCTTTCAATATAAAAAGCATGGCAATAATGTTGAAAAGGGTCTGGTGGTGAATAAACATGATCACTTTGCACCTCCTTCCCTTCTCTGTAGTTTTTATGACTTGAGCTGAGAGAGAGGCACGAGTCCCTGAACTTCAAAATTAAGCTAGACAGGCTAGATTTTTATCACATTCCTCACTTGATCAAGTTCATCTCTCACCACAGAAGATCATATAATCATACGAAGAACATTTGCCTCAATGTTTTGATGCAATCTAACGCACTTCCTGTTTAAAACGATAAAAAAAGAGATTAAGATCAAGACCTACACGGGGCTCGTTAGGATTTTTATAGCATGAACCTTTCCAAAGCTCTCATCTGAAGCCAGGATAAAAATCAATTCTGAGAAATGGAAAATATTATGTTATTTACCACTGATTTTCCAAAGCATGTGTTCCATTTTATTATGTCAACATGTTTGGACAATTTTATCAAAATCTAAAAGAATTATGAAAAGGGCATTTATTGATACTTAATTCAGTGTATGCAAGTCCATATACTTACATTTTAATTTAGTATAAAAAATTTATCCTTCATTTTTATCATTTACCTTTTCAATTATGTGAACTGGAAAAGGTTAACATCAACCCATTTCCCTTACTTTTCAAACAGTTTCATCTTTCTAAAATATGAAAGGACATACATGAGCACCATGCAAAATATAGAAAACTACAAAAAAAAGTCAACCATAGTTCACCACTAAATTATATCTATTATCCACCTTCTGAAAACTTTTTTGCTTTTTTTTTCTGTTCTTTTTTTTTTCCTTTTGTGACAGTCCTGGGGCTTGAACTCAGGGCCTAGCTGCTGTCCCTGAGCTTCTTTTCCTCAAGGCTCGTACTCTACTACTTAAGCCACAGTTCAACTTCCAGTGTTTTTGCTAGTTTAGTGGAGATAAGAGTTTCACATACTTTTCTGCCTGGCCTGTCTTCAAACTGAGATCCTCAGATCTGACTTCTGAATCACCAGGATACAGGTGTAAGCCACTGGTTTGTGACTGCATTCTGTTTGTCTACAGATAAGTTCAAATAATCTTCTTTTTGGATCTGGTGACAGCTTAATTGAAATAGAATTCACATAATCAAAAAAACTCATCCTTTTACAATGTATCATTTGAAGGTACAATCAACTTTAAAATATTTTCATCACTTTCAAAAAAAGCCTTAGACATATCTCATCTCTCCATTACCCAACCTGGATGTTGTTTTAAGTGTTTAATTATATTAGATATTTTTATCCATTCTTCACCTAACAAAGCTTTTTATTTTTCTGTGCATGTCCTGAGGCCTGAACTCAGGGCTTAGGGGATGTCCCTGAACTTCTTTTCCTCAAGGTTAGCACTCTACCATCTGACCCAAAGTGCCAATTCCAGCTTTTTTGGGGGGGCGGGGGGATTGAGGGCATAGTTTACTGGATATAAGAGTCTCACAAACTTTCCTGCCAGGGCTGGCTTCTAACTAAGATCTTCAGAATTCAGCTTCCTGAATAAGTAGGATTAAAGGTGTGACCCACTGGTGCCTAGAAACATTAAGGATTTTTAATGTTAATTTCCACTTTTTTTCACCACTGGTCCTAAGCAGTGTTCTCAAGCTTTTGTGAGCAAGGCAAGTGCTCTACCACTTGAGCCACAGCTCAACTTGTGGTTTTCTGGTGGTTAATTGGAGGTAAGAGTCTCACGGACTTTCCTGCCCAGGCTGGCTTTGAAACGAGATCCTCAGATCTCAGTCCCCTGAGTAGCTAGGCGTGAGCCACCAGTGCCTGGCAGTTTCCACATTTTAGTTAAGCTGAGGGTGTAGTTCACTGGTTAGAGTATCTTCCTGGTATGCATAAAGTCCTGGGGCTAACTCCCACACTGAAAAAAAAAATAGACTAAGTAATAGAACATAAGTGGATTTAAGATGACACATTTAACCACTTCTTGTTGGAAATTTAGATATTTTCCCATTCTCTTTATTCTGATTTGTTTATACTTCATTGCTTCCTGTACATAAGCCATTGATGAGATTCATTCATTTGAATGCAGGTGCCAGCCTGTGGCATTAGGACAATGCTGCTTTCCCTTTCTCTTCTGTCTGTCAAGGTTTCCTGCTTGGCTAGAATTTTACCCACAAATATGCTGGCAATGAGTGACCAACCTTGTCAAGGGGAAAGTAGGACTCCAAAGTGACCCATGTGATCAGTCGTCAGATGCCGGATGTCTAGTATTCGGTTATCTTCCTGATCTGACCACTAGCATGCCCTGAATTCAGTTCCTCCATTCCACACTGCAATCTGATGCCCTCACGTTGCAGCCAGAAGCACAGAGCAATGAGGAAACCTCCTGGAATCCAGTTCCGTTTGGTAGGACGGAAGCAGGCGCCTGCCAGGCTCACTTGTAGGGAGAAAAGGTGCAATCTGTGGTCATCTTGTCTGCACTATTATAAACCTGATACTGGCTGCTGTTAAGGACATAGTATGAATCACTCTTGGTGGTACTTGAAAGCCACTGACATACCCGCCTGAGACAGCTTCGTATTTCATCCTCACAACATAAGCTTGGAGGGACTTATCATCTATTCCTATTTGACGGGTAAAGAAACTGAGACTTGTAAGTGGAACTATGGCTCAAGTGACAGAGTACTGGTCTTGACTGAAAAAGCCAAGGAAAAACATAAGAAAGAAAAAAGAAAGAGAGGAAGAAAGAAGGAAAGAAAAAGAAAGAAGGAAAAGGAAAGAAAGAAAGAGAGAGAGAGTGAAAGAAAGAAAGAAAGAATGAAAGAAAGAAAGAAAGAAAGAAAGAAAGAAAGAAAGAAAGAAAGAAAGAAAAAAAGAAAGAAAGAAAGAAAGAAAGAAAGAAAGGAAGGAAGGAAGGAAGGAAGGAGGGAGGGAGGGAGGGAGGGAAGGGGGAAGGAAAGAAGGGAGGAAAGAAGGAAGGAAAGAAGGGATGAAGGAAGGAAGGGAGGAAGGGAGGCAGGGAGGGAGGCAGGGAGGGAGGGAGGGACGGGGAGAAAAGGCAGGCAGGCAGGAAGGAGAAAAAGAGAAGGAAGGAAAGAAAGAGATAGAGAAAGAAAGAGAGAGAGAGAGAGAGGGAGGGAGGGAGAAAGGGAGGGAGGGAGGGAGGGAGGGAGGAGAAAAGACAGCAACTTCCAAGTTAAGTAATCTGCTCATGGTTACACAGCATTCTGCGTCCCTCTGGAAAAGTAGCAGAGTTCGAATCAAAACGAATGCCTTTTTCATGCCAAAGTTCAAGGCTTTTCTTTATTTGAAAGTCACCCACTTAGCATAAATGAAGAAAGGCTGTACATGTTTGTTAGGATATCTATCATATCCCAAGCCCTAGGCAACATTATGTCCTCCGACATAAACACCCTATGAGTTAAAGACATCTGCAGTTTACAGTTAGACAAATGGAGATTTTCAGTGGCTAAATGATTGTCTGATACTTCCTAACTAAAACAATGAAATCCCAGATGAACAAAAACATGGTGCTACTAAATCTTCGAGAAAAATCTCGGTGTTTCAGATGACTGATGAGAGCCCCATGAGGATCTTCATATTTGAAGTCCCAAGGCTCAGGAAATTGTGCTTTGACCAAGTGAAAGAAAAGCAGGTTTAAACGCGTGTGTAGGGGCTATGAGTTTTGAATACATCGTTTTCCAAATGCAAGATAAACTTGATGCAAGAGATATAATTTTCTTCCTGATTTGAGAATTGCACATCACATATAAATGTGCACTTTGTCAAAGCTTTGTGGTTCACCTTTACGCTTAACAGACCTCTTGGGAAGCAGAAAAATATGGCAATTATGCAAATAGCAGTGTTGAGCCAATTACATAGGAAAGTGGGTGTACTTAGAGCAAAGAAGGGTTTGGCAAAATTTAAGCATCCCTTCTTAACAATAAAGAGTTTAAATTCAAAGACATTTTTGGCAAACAGGGGGGCCAAGGTTTTCCCTTTTTCTCTAGGTGTTATTAGCGCCAGAGGGTTGCGAGTCTTTTGTTTTCAGCTTTTAATAACCCAAGTGCTTTCTAATGGTATTTTAAGTGAGTTGCTGAAGTGTTCAGGATCCATTTCCCCATGTTGAGCTCCACAGAGATGATTCTCAGTGAGCAAATAAAAATAAGCATTTAAAAAGATTCTTCTCTCATCAAATGGGTAGGAAATCCATTCCTTTTAGCCTGTTCCATGCTTGAAAAGGTTAGTGTGGCCTTTGGCAAATACCAGGCGGTGCGTTCCATGCACTGTTAATGATTCTCAGGCTATGCTGACACTTTTCAGGACATCTTAACCTTTTTAAAATGGGGCTTCCATTGTCTTACCTTAATAAGCAGTTTGTTCACCTTGTGTCTTACAAAGGCCACCATGGTGGAAGATACCTCAGAGATGTAAAGCAGCAAGGATGAGCGGTGGCAGAGGAGGAAGAGACATCAGCCAGTGACATAAAACAGAACTTGCAGAGCCTTTCACCCCTGTCTGTGCCAGTAATGCCAACTGAGCACATAAACGATAACCTGATCATGCTTCACCCTGGCCATATCTAACTGGGGGCTTTCCTTTAAGTCATAGCTATAAGAACTGAATTCTCAGGTAGTCATGTGTTCCACAGAGCCACTGGGCCTATCAAGTAGAAGCATGGTGAGAGAAGCAGTCTGCTTTCGGGATTTCAGTGATTCACAGGTTGTGCTGGCAAAAACCCTGCACCACCTGGGGCTGCCTCTCCAATTCCTGACTTGATGAATTCCTACACATTTCTTGGGCCCAGCTCCAAAGTCCCCTACTTGGAGTTAACTTTCCCTTCTTCCAAACTCCCTGAGCATCTTTTTACTCCTCAGCAGCTGGACATAGTTACAGAAGATGAAACCCGTGCGACACTGTGCTGAGTTACAAATGCAATCTCACACGGCTCCCGCCTTCAAAGAGCTCCATACCAAATTCCGCAGAATTTCTGTGAACTGACAAGAGTTCCTTTTCAGGAGTCTTCTTCTTCATGTCTATCCTTCCTTAACCATTAGGGACTGGCAAGGATCCTAGCAACAAAGGACCTTAAAGTTTGCCAGAAGAAAGCTAGGTATCAGTGGCTCATGCCTGTAATTCTAGCTACTCAGGAAGCTGAAATGTGAGGATCGTGGTTCGAAATGAGCCCAAGCACGAAAGTCCACAAGATTCTTATCCCCAAGAAAGTACTCAGAAAAAGGTGGAAGTAGAGCTGTGGCTCAAGTGGTAGATCATTAGTCTTAAGCGAAAGAAGCGTGCCCAGGCCCTTGAGTTCAGGCTCCAGGATCAGCACCAAAAAAAGAGTTGCTGCAAGTGTGCAAGTAGCAAGTTTGTAAAGAGAATGTATGAAGATAGAGAAGGCCTTTTGGGATCTTCTTTGGTCTCTGTCTCTTTCCCAGCCAATTGGCACACCCCGATTGTATGAAAAGCAACTTTCCTCATCTCCAAAAGCTACTGTATACACTTCAACACACACTGTACCTATCTTACACAAGTGTTTGCTTGCATGTCAGTCCTACCCAAAGATCAGAAAATTGCCTAAATGAAGTACCTAGATTTATTCCATTCCTCACCTCTTATTTTAGGGGAAAGGGGGGCAATCCTAGGGTTTGAACTCAGGGCCTGGCACTGTCCCTGAGCTTTTTTTGCTCAAAGCTAGTGTCCAACCACTTGAGCCACAGATCTACTTCCAGCTTGTGGAGTGATTAACTGGAGATGTGGGTAACTAATTGGTGATTAATTGAGCTTTCCTGTATTCAAACCATGATTCTCAGATCTTAGCCTCCTGAGTAGCTAGGATTACAGGCATGAGCCACCAGTATCTAGCTCATCCATTTCCTTTCTAATAGGTAGCACATTTCCTATTGTTTCCAATGAGCAAATAAATAAAAGCAGGTGAATTGAGGTTGGTTACTGGCAAGGCTTGGTTATAAAACTAAGGAATTTGAATATGGGTAAACATAGTTTTTGCATGAGAGAAATCAGAATTTAAAAAAAAAAAAGAAACCAAAAGCCTGTAAAACATCATGTATGCTAATTTGTGCTTCCTATAGAATTAATAATTCTCACTTCAACAGCCTAAAACCAAGATATGAAAAACTCCATTGGACAATCTGTTTGTGGAAAATGAGAAGCCATTTAGGATTCATCAGAGCAAAGAGGTTTACTTGAGCCTTGAGGTGGAGAAAAATAGTATTATAAATCCATTTTAAAAAGAAAAGCCAAAAACGCCTAGAAAGCATTTTGCAGTACAAGAGAAAAGCAATTTACTTGTTACTGCTTCAATTTCTTAAATCATCCGGCTTCATAGATCAACACTAACTCTCTTTAAATCTACCAAATGAAATTCCATCCAATGACTCATTACCCAGGGCAAGCAACAAATTGTGATTTGTGATTCCAGCAGTTCCTCCAGGAAATGGGGGGTGAGGGGGGAATGATTGTCCAGGAAAACAACACAGCCGTGCATGTGTGTGTGTGTGAATAGATGCCGTTCACGCACCTACCTGCTTCTGCTCCATTATAGCTAGTACTGGGAATCAAAAATGGCCCTCTGACTTCTTGAATGGGTGTTTCTAACTGAATATCGACTCTTTGCCATAGTGGGACTATGACTTGCCTTATTAGTCATGGCGTAGAGTGAAAGTAGCAAAATGCAGAAAGCCTAGCTTCATTCTAATTGAGTTCCAAGCATTAACACTAAATCCTTCACTCAAATGTGAACAGTCCTTCTTGGCGTTGGATTCCATTAGCACTTTTAGGTATCCAGGCAATCTATCCTTCACTGCGAAGCATTGCAGAAAAAGAATCGCTAAATGAGATCTAATTTCTTATTCAAACGGTTCCAGGCACTTCTGGAACTCGAACTGCAGGTGCGTGATGGTACTTCCAAAGAGATTTTGGCTTGACTCTGTTTCTCAGAGTCTTCCTCTCATTTCAAGTTTTGGGGGTTGTATTCCAGGCCTAATTTGGCCCAGTCTCTATCTTATATTTTCTTCTTGGCTTTTCTGTGAGCACCTAACAGAAAATACAAATAGACATAATACACTGTTTACACAAAATACACATAATACATTGTTTTTTCCTCACACAAGCACAGATTTCTTACAGGTTTCTTTGCCTAGGTGCAATCACCAAGTCACTATTGGATGGAATATGGCATACTTTGCAGTAATCATGCTTTAAAAAAAAACAGCTATACCTTTCCACATTGACACAAAACTATCATTGTAATGATCATGAATGCTTTATTCATCTGTCTATGAATACTTGGTTCTGTTGCCTTCACTGGACCCTGATAAGCCTATAGCAAAACTTTACAACACACTCTTCTTCTTCATGCCCACCAAACATATCTCCTCTGTCCTCTCCTACACTTTTCTCACCTGAGGGAGATTTATCACTTCTGTTCTTAAGAATGTCTATCATTCAATGAGAGCCTAAACCCTACTTTCCGTTTATCCAAAAGCTAGCAGGTTCATTACCAAAGGATCTCAGTTCCACTATGTAGCACCAGATGTTGCTTACAGAGTAAGGAATTAAGAGATCTCCAAATGATAGGCCTGGATTTAAGGGGTGGTCTAAATTGGGCTCGGGTTGCTCACGCCTATAATCCTAGCTACTCAGGAGGAGGCTGAGATCTGAGGATGGTGATTCAAAGCCAGCCCGGGCAGGAAAAAAAGTCTGTGAGACTCTTATCTCCAATTAACCACCAGAAAACCAGAAGTGGCGCGTGACTCCAGTGGTAGAGCCCAGGCCCAGAGACAGACCAAAAGAAAAAAAAAAAAAGGGGGGGGGGGTGATGGTCTAAGGGGCTTTGACTTCTAGGATTCACAATCAGAAATGCAACTATGTGAATGGAAATTACGCTCCATTTAGTAGTTTATCATTTTAGTATTGTGCAGTTAGTATTTTATCATTTAATATTTTATCTTTTAGTATTTTATCATTTAATATTTTATCTTTTAGTATTTTATCATTTTAGTATCTCGTATGAAATTTATTAGCTTCACATTTTAATTTGGATTTGATTCCCCGTCCTCCCCGCCACAAAGAAAGTCTTCCACAGATATTCTGAAATGGCATGTATTACTTCCACACAAATTCAGAAAGGTTTTCTGCTTTTCCACATCATACTTTAATGTGCATTTGCACACAGGAACTGGGGGAAAAAATGCAGTAGTAGAAAACAAGGCAAGTATGACGAGCAACCCCATTTTCTAGTAGTAGTAAATGTGTTGTATGTAGCATGCAATAGTTGTTCAATGTGATAACGCACTGGGACTGAAATAGACTGAAAAGTCACTCAGAGGGCTATGAGACTGTGGGCTCCATCCTCAGTACTGTCAACGAAATGTGAAAATGAAGCGACTACAAATGAAGATCCTGTTCTGATTGTGGCCTCTACTGGACTAATAGGAGCTACTGAAGAGCCGGGAAGTAAGCCTAGTCCCTTTGCTCCAGCACGGAAGCAAGTCCTTGGTAGTTTTTTCATAACCAGACTTAATGAAGAATACAGAGAGCTCAGAATAATGCAATAAATAATAAAATTTCCAAAACTCCAGTCCAAATATTCTGTACGAAGATCACGTTTCTGCTCCTATTCTTGTCTCACTGGTGTCATTAAGTGTTTTGTTTGTTGTGTTCTGGGGCCTTATTTGGTGGTCCTATCTTTTTTTTTTTTTTTTTGGTTAGTCATGGGGCTTGAACTCAGGTCTGGGCTCTGTCCCTGAGCTCTTTTTTGCTCAAGGCTAGCACTGTATCTCTTTGAGCCACAGCTCCACTTCTTGTTTTTGAGTGATTAAAGAGTCAAGTGGGGACTTTTCTGCTCAGGCTGGCTTTGATCAGATCTCAGCCTCCTGAGTAGCTAGGATTACAGGCCTGTACCACTGGCACCAGGCTAGTGGTCCTGTCTCAAAAAGGTTTTCCACCCTCCTCCTTGGCTTTCCTATAAACACTTAGCAGGAAATGCCCAAACAAATCCCTGCTGCTCTCCATATCCTTTTTATCCAGGAGTAACTTGGCAGTTCTGTTCTAAAAGATGTCACTCATATGATGCAATCTAAGATCTGAACTCAAGGCTGTGTTTTCAAAAGCATGTCTTCTCTTTTTCCTCTCCTTTTCTCTCGCTCCTTTCCACTCTCTCTGCTCTCTCCCTTCTTCTCTTCTCCACCCCAAGAGAAAGCACCTGATACATTTTAAGTTAATATTTTTGCAATTTTTAAAAAACTGTTTACATTCCAAAGGTATTTGGGGATTAAATGAATTTATCTGCGTAAAAATGCCTAGCCAGGTCCCTCACACATTTGGGGAGCACATATATTTATTTTACTCTCTTTTTCATTTTTTTTAAAGACTTCCTCTTTTTCCTCTATTCCTTCCGTAAGTATTTTCCTTACCCGGAAGTCAGGGCAATGCTAACACATCCATCAGGTAAAGAACTTCATAAATACTACCACTGATTCTTAAATCAAGCTCTGTGTTCCCTGTCCTTAATGACCAATGTGGTTATGTTTAACATTTGTATCTCCCTCTCATATATAATGCATATTCTGTTTATTTTTTATGAACTTCACGGGATGGTTCATAAAAATCCCAAAGCAATTTTAAAAGAGCAGTGGGTCAGTGGAAAGCAATAGGCTTGCAAAGCTTCAATTTTTTTTCCAAGCACAACAAACTTGCACTTAAATTCTAGTTATAAATGGTGAGAAAGCTCAAACGGAGAAAATGAAATCACATGATCTCATACACTCACCCAATTTCATTCTTTCAAAGAAACTCCATCTCTCCAGAATTTTATGAAAAATTATGAGCTTGTACTCTCTCCATGAGAGTACAAGCACATGAGCTTTCACAGCTTCCACACCGCTCCAAAAGGGCTATTAGATTTACTACTCATTATTCCAAGAGTCCCCAGCAAGACTGCTCTTTTTTATCAACTGTGTGTTTTTTGTTTGTCCCAATCCAGAACTATCTGTAATCAGCAAAACAAATATGGCTTAGTTGCCCCACCCTTAGCCTCTTTCAGGTTCCACAACCATTACTGTAGCAGCATCTCTGGGGAAGACCATTTGCAGCTTGTGAATATTGATGATGGATATCAACCTGGGCATCGATGACAACTCTGGCCTTTCTGGAGGGAAAAATCCACAAGATACTTCCTGATCACATAGCTCAAGACACAGGGTGATATCTGGTTATGATATTCATTATTAGAATTAGACAAAAAGCCTTCTCACCAGCAGTGGGGCTCTCATTATACTTAAGAGCAGCCAGACACTGATGGCTCACACCTATAATCCTATCTAATCAGGAGGCTGATAGCTGAGGATCCTGATTCCAGGCAAGCTTGGGCAAGAAAGTAGTTTGGATTATAGGTATGAGCCAACAATACCTGATACCCAGTTTATAATCTATACTTGAGGTACTAGGCTAAACACTGAGTCTTATGTTTTCCTAGACATAGGCCAATGAAACTGATGGGCAAGGCTGACATTCGTATCAGGTAAAGATCAAAGGGCAGATGAAGTAATTGTATTCTTTAAAGTCTAAGAGGATTGAAGATGAAAGGATTTGAGAGAAGAAAGGAACTGGCAATGGAGACGTGTTACCAAGCACAAATAAAAGTAAGGGGGAAAAAATCCAACCAATGAACTTGGAGGGTTTTTTTTTTTCCATCTGAAAGGAGAGAAATCCACTTGAGAAATGTAGTCAGAACATCAAGTTTTTTGTTTTGGGGTTTTGCTTTTGATGATTGTAGGACTGGAACTCCGAACCTGGACTCTGACCCTGAGCTCTTCTGCTCAAGGCTAGTGCTCTACCACTTTGAACCACAGCACCAATCCCACATTTCTGGTGGTTCATATGAGGTAAGAGTCTCATGGACTTTCCTGCTTGGGCTGGCATTGAACCACAATCCCCAGATCTGAATGTCCTGAGTAGGCTGGATTACAGGAGTGAGCTACCAGCACCTATTCAGTTTTGACTGAATATATCATGTCACAGAACTGCTTTTCAGGGGCCAGCCTTGGCCTTGGGTTGAATGCCATGGATGGAAGGATGCCACCTGACAAGTTTTCCCCCTCTCTGTGGGGGTTAAATGCACTTTATTTTGGTTTTATATCAATTATATTCAACCTAACTGCAGCACACTCATTTTTCACATGGCAATTCCACTGATTTCTTTATTTCTACATTCAGTGGGTTGGTCCCTAATCGCCAAAGAGCTTGTGAGCAAGTACCCTAAAATAGGTTAAGTCTAACTCATAATATACATGCATCATGCTGCTGGAATAACTTTTCATTACCACCTCTAATTAAATGTTTTGCCAAACTATCAGGAAATGTTTCCTTTTTTATTCTCAGAAACTCTGGAGAGAAGAGGACAGAGAGAAAACAGGGGCTGCACCACGTGCAATGGCTCGTCAGAGGAAGAAAGGTTCATGCACACAGTCAAATACCTGGGCTGGTAAGTACCAGACCGAACAGAAGCAGCCTCTCTTAAATTGAAACCCTGTGAATTCTATTCTTGCCCAAGCGACTGTCACACCTGCACTGTCTATAGATTTGAGACTTGTGTGTCTAGTTTTATTACAAGTATATAAATAAATAGCTACGGAGCCAAGGCACTTATTAAGAAAATGATGAGAAGGCCAGGTGCCAGTGGCTCAGTCATTCTAGATACTCAGGAGGCTGAGATCTGAGGATTGCAGTTCAAAGCCAGCCCAAAAAGAAAAGTCACTGTGAGAATTTTTTTTTTGGGGGGGGGGGCCCGGTCGTGGAGCCTGAACTCTGGGCCTGGGAGCTGTCCCTCAGCTCTTCAGCTCAAGGCTAGCGCTCTACCACTTGAGCCACAGCGCCACTTCCGGCTTTTTTTTCTTTTTTCTTATGTAGTGCTGAGGAATTGAACCCAGGGCCTCATGCATGCAAGGCAAGCGCTCTACCACTGAGCCACCTTCCCAGCCCCGCTGTGAGAATTTTATCTCCAATTAACCACCCATAAACTGGAAGTGGCCCTGTGGTACAAGTAGTAGATCACTAGCCTTGAGTACAAAGCAGCTCAAAGAAAGTGCCCAGGCCCTGAGTTCAAACCCCACAACCAACAAACATAAGAAAAGAAAAAAAGAAAATTATGGAAAGCACCCATTCACTTTGCTGAGCACAGGAGTGTCGCCCACGCATAAGGCCATAAGGATGTTATTACAATTACAGCCATCCCATAATATCATAATTATATTATGTTCATTAAAAGTCCCAATTGTGGCCACGTGCCATTAGCTCACACCTATAATCCTAGCTACTTGAGAGGATAAGATCTGAGAATCGTGGTTTAAAGCCATCCCAGGCAGGAAAGTCTACACAAGACTCTTATCTCCAATTAATAACAGAAAAAGCCTGAAGTGGCACTGTGGCTCAAGTGGTAGAATGCTACCCCTAGCAAAAGGAACCCAGGGACATCATCCAGGCCCAGAGTACAAGCCCCAGGAAAGAAGGAAAGAAGGAAGGAAGGAAGGAAGGAAGGAAGGAAGGGAGGGAGGAAGGAAGGAAGGAAGGAAGGAAGGAAGGAAGGAAGGGAGGGAGGAAAGAAGGGAGGAAGGGAGGAAGGGAGGGATTGGGGGGAAGGGAGGGAGGGAGGGAGGGAGGGAGGGAGGGAGAGGAAGGAAGGGGGAGGGAGGGGAAGGAAGGGGAAGGGAGGGGAAGGAAGGGGGAGGGAGGGGAAGGAAGGGGAAGGAAGGCAGAAAGAAAGAAACGCCCCAATTGTTACCTGAGCTAATGATGTTTACCACTATAGAACCAAAGTATACCACTATAGAACTCAAATGTATTATGATATCTATTTAGGAGGTAAGACTGGGACGATTACAGTTCAAATTCAACCTAAAGCAAAAGTTAGCAATTCTTCTGTCCCATGATAATCAAAAAGCTAGATATGGTGACAAGCACCTGCCATCACAGCTACTAAAGAGACATAGGTCCAAGGATCATGGTCTCAGTATGGCACTGGACAAAAGCAAAATTATGGCAAAAATAAACTATATTCCAAAAAAAGTCTGGGGGTGTCGGTCAAGTGGTAGAACCCTAGCGCCAGCAAAACAGTAACATTAATAATGTTCACCCCTGTGTTCCAACACCGTTCCAGATAAAAATTTGAAAACTTCCTTCAAAACAAAATCGTTGATTATGTAACCAATCAATCACATGTGCATTCCTACATCTGAACAGTGTTAAGTTTGGGTAGCTGGTTAGGGCATCAAGCATAAAAGCCAATGAGGGGGGCTGGGAAGGTGGTTCAGTGGTAGAGTGCTTGCCTTGCATGCTCGAGGCCTTGGGTTCGATTCCTCAGCACCACATAAGCAAAAAGAAAAAAGCCGGAAGTGGCGCTGTGGCTCAAGTGGTAGAGCGCTAGCCTTGAGCTGAAGAGCTGAGGGACAGCGCCCAGGCCCAAAGTTCAGGCCCTACAACCAGACCCCAGAAAAATAAAAAATCAAAAAATAAAAGCCAATGAGGGGTCTTTTTAATTCTTCAAGGGAAATTGACTCAGCTACATACAGGTAAAAAATTGCTCAGATGTAGACATGAATGTGATGATTTTAAAATCTGAAAATGGAGCCAAGGCACCAGTGGCTCAAGCCTGGAATCCTAGCTAATCAGGAGGCTCATATCTGAGGATCACGGTTCAAAGCCAGCCCCAGCAGGAAATTCCATGAGACATATCTCCAATTAATCACCAGAAAACTGGAAGTGGTGCTGTGGTTCAAGTGGTAGAGCACTTGCCTTGAGCTGAAGAGCTCAGGGGCAGCGCATAGACCAGAGTTCAAGACAACCGACAAAAATAATTTTAATAAATAATAATAATTAATAAAATAAAATCTGAAAATAGGAGTACAAATAGATTCACAATCTATTCAAACGGAATATATTAATACATCTATTCCACATGTATCTATTAATAGAAATCCATTATGCAGACATGGGGCAATGATAACGTGCAGATTTGTGCTGGTGACAATACCCGCTGTGTTGTTATCTCTAGTTCTCCATGCCATGACCTTTATGAAATACAATGACAAATCAGATCAAACTAATCAACACATACAACAATCTGAAAACCAGATATGGTGCAAAGTGTTTGTTTGCCTAGGGAAGCATGCAGAATATTCCATGATGCTTCTGTCTTCTAGGTCCTGATCTGCAAGTACAAATAATAACATTTCATAGCTCACTGGGTATCATAAGCTTTAAACACAAGCTCTAGATCTAAATTTTTACCATAGCTTATTACTTATATTACTCTTCTCTATTCTTCCTCTCTGATTTCTCTTAGCCTCTTCCCTTCATCTTCCAAATTCAAGGCTGAGCCACAGCAGCTGTCAGCAAACTGAGCTCTGTGTAACCCACTTGCTCCTAAGCCAAGGACTCTTTTCCTCCAGCCCCTCCGAACACGAGGAGGACTCCATAAAAGGAAGCCCCACCCGCAAATCTCATGGAGACAGAGCATAAACATGTTCTTGGCAATATCAGTGAAATTACAGAGACATTTATAGGATGAGCCTCAGTCACTGATTAACCTAATCCTAAGGAATAGAATTATACACATGAAGAAGTCCTCTGTGAACTTTTATTTGTATACATTAATTGTATGCAGTAAGTGGTTTCATAATGACATTTTCATGCATGCATATAACATATTTTGATCTAATGACCACCCCCTCTCTCTATAATCCCCCACCCCAGTGCTGATATTAAAAGCTTGAACTAAGTGTCTCAAGCTTTTGCTTAACATTCTTGCTCAGGACTGGCGCTCTACCACCTAAACCATGTTTCCAGCCCTGCTTTAGGCTAATTATTTTGGAGATGACGTCTTGTAGACTTTTCTGCATCAGCTGGCTTCAAACCGTGATCCTCTCGAGTACAGACAGACTCAGCTGTCTACTTCCTTTTCTTATCCTCCTGCTGCCTTCACCCTTTTCTCCTTCAACACTTCTATCAGTCCCCTTTTTATTTTCATGTCCCCTTCCCTCTGCCTAGATTCCATATATGAAAGAAAGCATGCCATACTTGTCTTTGTGAGACTGGTTTATTACACTTAGCGTGATAATCTCCAGTTCCATGCATTTCGCTACAAATGACTTCATTCTTTTTAGGGTAAATAATACTCTGTTGTATATATTTTATTTCTTTATTCACTTGTCAATGGGCAGCTAGGCTGAGTCCATAGCTAAGCTCTAGTGAATAATGCAATAATAAACATAGGTATACTGGTAAAGAAATGTTTCTATATTACATCAGAAGGATATTCTGATATTCTCCTGATTAATGTCAATTTTGTTCAGTTCACACACAAATACCAAAATATTCCACTAAACACGTTGTTCAGCCAGGCATTGGTGGGTCATGCCTATAATACTAGCTACTCAGGAACCTAAGATCTGAGGATGACAGTTCAAAGCCTGCCTCTACAGGAAAGCCTGTGAGACTCTTATCTCCAATTAACCACCAGAAAACTGGAAGTGGAGCTGTGGCTCAAAGTGGTAGAGTGCTAGCCTTGAGTAAAAAAGCTCAGGGACAGTGCCCAGGCCCTGAGTTCAAGCCCCACAAATAATTTTTTTTAAAGGTAGTTCATAGTGAGAGACAAAGGACAAAGGGTAAACCAATGCAACAGCAGTACTCACAAGACACTATGTTGGAAATGAACTATCCAACTTGAAGGGGAAGAGCGTGTGGGAGGGAGAGAAAGTGGGAGAAAAACGAGGGAGTGGGTAAAAATGTTTGACAAGAAATGTACTCATGGGCTGGGAAGGTGGTTCAGTGGTAGAGCACTTGCGTTGCATTCTTGAGGCCCTAGGTTCAATTCCTTAGCACCACATAAGCAAAAAGAAAAAAGCCAGAAGTGGCGCTGTGGCTCAAGTGGTAGAGTGCTAGCTTTGAACTGAAGATCTGAGGGACATGTCCAGGCCCAGAGTTCAGGCCCCACGACCGGACCCCAAAAAAAAAAGAAAGAAAGAAAGAAAGAAATGTACTCATTACCTTACTTAGGTAACTGTAACCCCCTCTGTATGTCACCTTTACAATTAAATTAAATTTTAAAAAAAGAAAAGAGAAGAAAGGGTTTGTATTTTCATTGTCCAAGACAATGCTTTGATATGTGGATGCATTGTGAAATGATTTGCAAAATAGTTTCTTAACATGTCTAAAAGAATTTTTTAAGTTGTTCATAAGTAATTTATTTTCACAAAATCACAAAATGAAGGATGCAAAAATGTTGTTATAGACCAGACATCAGTCTGTTTTCTTTTTTTTTTTGTAAAAATTCAAATCACAAATACGAGTAAATAAATGGCATTGTAAGCCATAAGTTTTCTGTCACAACTACCCAGTTCTGCTTTACAACAAAGCTGTATAAATAATCCCTAAACAAATAAGCATAGTTGTGTTCTAGCTACTCATTTCACAGGGACACTGAAATTTGAGTTTCATATAATTTGTCCACTTAACAACAACAACAAAAAAAACATTCTTTTGACCATGTGCAATCACTTGTCCAGGTAATAACAATTCTCATTTTGTGTGCCATAGAAAGACTAAAGCGCAGTGGATTTGGCAGTATCTTGCTGACCTCCATTTCACTGCTTGGAATCTAAAATCTTTCACTGGGCCTTTAGAAGCAAAACATCTTCATTATCTGGAAATGTCTCTCAAGTGGGATATCTCATCTCTACTGAATAAGACATCAGAATTGCCTTAATAAAAGATCCTTATACCAAGCTCATCTCATACAATTTGTTTGCAAGATGCACTATAATTGAAAGCTAAAATGAGAGTTTGATGATCTTGACCAACAATGGAGGGAAACAATGTGGTAATTAAGCCTGGAACTGGGGCATGGCCTCGTCTGTTGCTCAAATTTCAAAAGGAGCAAGGAAGATTTCTTCCCCTGCAAATCATTGTATTAAATGAAGTAAGCCAAATTTGGAAGAATAAAAGTTCCATTTTTTCTCTCCTATGTGGATGCTATATCTAAAACAGAAACATATGTAAATAAACACAGAATCATGTATGTGTGTATGTACATATATGTATATATATAGAATATGTTTCTAATTAGGAGACTTTGAGGGATCTTCAGGGAGGAAAGAGAACAATAGACAGTGAACTATACTGATCTATATTTGACATCTATGAAGATGTCAAAATGAACTCACAGAAAGCTGTTGAATAACAGGAAGTAGTGGGTATGGACAAAGTGAGAGCAAAGCACGTGTGAAATACCACAGTGAGACTCTTTTGAATAATTAATATGATATACCTTAGCAAAAATGACTATCAGAGCCCAGCACCAGTGGTTCCTGCCTGTAATCCTAGCAACTCAGGAGGCTAAGATCTGAGGATCGCAATTCAAAGCCCACCATAGTAGGAAAGCTCTTAAGCAAAAGAGCTCAGCAACAGCACCTAGGCCCTGAGTTCAAGCCCCATGACTGACCAAAATTTTTTTTTAAAGAACATTATAAAGAGAAGAGCCTATTTCTCTAGGCTAAAAGCAAGGAACTAAAAGAGAACAGGAGAATCAAGTCCATACTATAAGCAGAATTGAAGTGTGATTCCCCTTTCTAAGAAGAATCTTTGCTAATTCAGGGTCGGCAATGACAGTATCCAAAAAAGGAATGCTCTTCTGCAGTTCTTTCAAAAGCATCCTTTTGTGTTCTGTTTTATCTGTATGTACTGCATTAGAAAGTCCTTGAAAGAAGGCAGAGCAGACTAGGAGGAGAGCTAGGAAACCAAGCTCTGAAGGCCAACACAATGAAAAACAATTACGCTTGTTCTCTGGCTCCAGGAAGTCCCAAGCAGCACTGGCAAATTATAGCAATGACAAATAGGATTTCAACTCTGTTCAAGGCTAGGTATCTGTAAACACCACATATAAGCAAAGGTAACAATGGGGCACAGCATCAGTTGGTGTCTCAGGTAAGGGTGGGTAGTGGCGTTGATGACTTTTTTAAGTTCTTTTAGCCTCTAGAGGGTAACAAATAAGCAAAAAGGATGCTGCCAACACAATGCTCTCATTAGAGGAGGCTAAGAAGATGGAAACCTAAAACACGTGTATTTAAGATGACTGACTTTCTCCCAACTATGTTTAATGTGGGTTTGTAAATATAATCTATTCTCACTGAACCTAGGAAGGCAAAATGGCTAATCTGGTCATGGAAACTGAAGGACCATCAATCTTCATCCCTCAGCACTAGCTCCATGCCCAGAGATATGCCCATGCCAAGTAGAGTGGAGAGCAATGTTGTTGTGTATGGTAGTGCCTTCTGCTGACCTGGCACTCAGCCTCAAGGATGCCCAGTGTATACTCAGCCAGCAGTCATTGGGCCATTTTCAGAAATGTGTGTGCCATGGATTCTCCAGGACTGCTAAAGAAAAGTCTTTCAAGAAGTACAGGATACACTGCTTGTCATTACTCACAGGGAATGTGAAGAAAGTTGTATGTAGCTCCCAAGAACATCCTTATTAAAATCTGTAACTGAGCCGGGTGCTGGTAGCTCAACACCTACAATCCTAGCCACTCCGGAGACTGAGATCTGAGGATCACTGCTCAAAGCCAGCTTGGGCAGGAAAGTCCATGAGACTCTAATCCCACGACCAAACAAAAAAACAAAACAAAACAAAACACCTCAGGGATGGCACTCAAGCCCTGAGTTTAAGCTCTAAGACCCACAGAAAATAAATAAAATCTTGTAGCTGAAACCAACATAAATCCAGTTAGGCTACAAAGCAGTGGGCAGACAGAATTGTCTCAGGCTGGAAACAACACTCTCCTCAAATACCAATATTCCAATGATGGCAAAGATCAGTACAAGCAAATTACCAGAACAACCATGATGACAATAATGTGTGTTCACTGAATCCTCTTTTCTCCGCAAACAACGCACAGGACTGGAACTGAATTATCAATGTGCCCAGGATCATATAAGGGGAAAAAGAGAAATCTCTTTGTCTTTGAGATGGTCAGGAGAGATGTAGATGGTACTTGACAGAGGTGCAGAAGTAAAGAATGAAAGGGGGAGGGCGGGGAAGCAGAAAAGGATTAAATGCAAACACATCGTTCTGGAGAGATCTCTTCCCACTTCTTCATTGAGTGATAAAGCTCAGCAAGTCACTGAAACAAAAATCAAAGACAGCCATCTGTTTTTAGTGTCTGCTTTTGTCTCTGTTATAATTTGTAATCACTTCCTTCTGGTGATTTTTTTTATTATTACAAAAATCATTTTGGCTTTTATTCCTTTAGGCAACATAGCATATTAATTCTCCCATCTTCCTATTCACAATCAAACACAGGCAAAACCTGGGTGCCAGAAGAAGAAAGCTTTGCCATTATACTGAGGGCTGTGCTGGGTTCTAAACGACTCAGACAATGGGCCCTGTATGGAAAAAATCAAGTGTAACACATACCAGCCAAACTCAGCTACCTTTTCCAATCAAAACCATTATCATCCCAAAAACCTATATAAGATCCTAAGAACTAGACTAACAACACCAGACAATCAGGCCTACCTATGGGAAACTTACTGTATAGCAACAACTAACAGAAGAAAACAATTGGGGGGGGGGGGGGGAGAGGAGCATTTATCCTCAGCAGAACCAAGTATTCAAAAAAGTAAAATAACTGTGGATATTACTCACTTGGTAACATTATAAATGTCATCACATTTGCCTTATCTAATATACAAACAATAAGGCTTCCAAGATATTTCTTTCCTCCTACCTTTCATCAAGCAAAAGTATATAATCATCAATGAAAGGGCTATTGTATGTTGCCTATGATAAATCAAGAAGCAATAAGTGAGATACAAAAGCTAGAAAATAACAATGCAGTGACACATACCTATAATCTCAGAACTCAGAAGGCTGAAGCTGGAGGATTGCCAGTTCAAGATCAGCCTGCCCTACATAATGGCACCATGTTTGAGAGAGCAGTGATTAAATACTATGTTGGAAATGAACTTTACAACTTAGGGAGAGGGGGGCGTTGCAAGGGAAGGAAGTGGGAGGAGTGGGAGAAAATGAAGGAGGGGGTAACACTGTTCAAAAAGAAATGTACTTAGTACCTTACTTATGTAACTGTAACCCCTCTGTACAGCACCTTTACCATAAAATTTAAATTAATTAATAAATATTATGACCACCTAAACATTCATCTTCCTTCTTGCAGAACTTTCCAGACCTCAAAGGTATTTTAAAAAGCATCTAGCTCAGGCTGGGAAGGTGGCTCAGTGATACAGTGCTTGCCTTGCATGCATGAGGCCCTGGGTTCCATTCCTAAGCACCACATAAGCAGAAAAACCTGGAAGTGGTGCTGTGGCTCTAGTGGTAGAGTGCTAGCCTTGAGCTGAAGAGCTGAGGGAAAGTGCCCAGGCCTGGAGTTCAGGTCAGCCATCTCCTAGCAGCCATCTCTCCCCTCCAACAATAACATCTATTCATTTTCTATATCAAGATAGACTGACTTTTACATCCTAGAAACCAAGTGTCAAATTTCGGTAGGATTTAGATTGCAGTATAAGATCTTGTAGTAGTTCCTAAAAATTAGGTTTTTAAGCCAGGGACCAGTGGCTCACACCTGTAATCCTAGCTACACAGGAGGCCAAGGTCTAAAGACCAAGGTTCGAAACCAGCCCAGGCAGGAAACTGTGAGACTCTTATCTCCAATGAACAACCAGAAAACCGGAAGTGGAGTTGTGGCTAAGTGGTAGAGTGCTAGCCTTGAGCACAAAGAGGCTCAGGGATGGTACCCAGGCCCCGAGTTCAAATCCACGAATGAGAAAAAAATAAAAAAGGAAAGAAAAGGAAAAAAACGGGTTTTAGAGTACTTTGCAAATATGTCACATTTTTTGGAACTCTAAATAACTGAAACCAATGTATTGTGTTCTCTGGTGAACCAACTTTCCCCACCTTTTATATTCTTCTTGCTTGTTGTTTGGACACACTTCTTAGTCTAGGCTGGCCTGACCTCCTAATCCACCCGATCTTCCTGCCCCATCTTCCAAGGTTACTGGGAATGACAGGTTGTGCACGATCGCACCTGCCTTCTCACGTGTTGTACTCTAATTTTTACCTCTGGCCTAGAAGTGGTCTCAGGCCACAGCACATTTTCCCAGTGTCTTTTTTGAAAGAACTGAGTACCAGAAATAAAGACAATAGACAGAGCTCCACCCTGAGGGACTTTGGCCAATCTCAATAAAGGAAAAGGTCTACCAATCAGAGACAAGTATTCCTAGAAAGTATTATTCCCACCGTGGTGTCTGCTGGGGACAGAGAAAAAGCTGGGGGTGGAGTCTGTTAGAGCACAGGCAGGAAGTTTATACATGCATAAGCCCTGGTTTAATTTTCTTTAAAGTCCAGAAAGGAACAACTATGCACACAGACCCAGACCTAGATACACACTCACACACAGACACACACACACACACAGACACACACACACACACACACTTTCTCAACAAACATACTACCTTGGAAAACAGCATGATATATTTTACCCAGCATTAAGTCCAAGCATCATGGCTTGCTGTTATGTGCATAGTCACTTCTCAGGCACTGTATGTTGAAAATTAGTGTATTTTCTCCTTTCTTTATCTGCCCAGTACAATTACTAATTATTTCTCTTCTGCTTGCCTCACATTCTCTGCCATCAACACTCACTCAAATTCACACTCAACACTGGCTCAATTGACAGTCTATTTGGGTAGTCTGTGTAGAGATTGGTACTCCATCTATAAAAATTAATGCTAAGAATATAATTAGCCTCATCCTATGTATACAAGGAACTGAGTATAGGGTTGCCACCCTATGAAAAAGCTAAATCTATTTCTATAAAACTAAGAAATATACTAAGAGGAAAGAAAAGATTTAGTGTTAATCAAATTTCTCTTTTCTATTCTACCCAAGGATTTGTGCAATCCAGACACCCCAAACCCACCTTTGCAAAGAAACACCCACCTATAAGTCCTTTCTACATAAACACAACTTTCATTGTTCCCTTAAAAAAAAAGCCAGGTGCTGGTGGCTCATGCCTATAACTCTAGCTACTCAGGAGGCTGAGATCTGAGCTTCACGGTTCAAAGACACCCTATGCAGGAAAGTCTGTAATAAACTAGTCAAAAAAGCCAGAAGTGGCACTGTGGCTCAAGTGGTAGAGCACTTACCTTGAGCAAAAGAAGTTCAGGGAAAGCACCCAGTCCCAGAGTTCAAAACCCAGGTCCAGCAAAAATAAAATTAAAAAATAAGTGTTAAAGGGTTAGGGTGTAAGTCAGAGGTAGTGCATGCACAAATTTGTGTACCAGGACCTGGCTTGCATCCCTAGATCTGCAAAAATGAAAAGAAAAAGTTTGGCATAGTGGCTCAAGCTTATAATCCTTGCTATAGAATATGTAATAGACAGAGATCAGTGGTCTCAGTGTTAGTCAGCCCCAACATAAAAGCCTGAAAGAGGGCCTGGAACGTGGCTTAGTGATAGAATGCTTTCCTAGCAAGCATGGAGCCCTGGGTTTAATTCCTCAGTTCCACATAAACAGAAAAAAAGCTGGAAGTGGTGCTGTGGCACAAGTGGTAGAGTGCTAGCCTTGAGCAAAAAAAGAAGCTCAGGGATAGTGCCCAGGCCCTGAGTTCAAGCCCCGGGACTGGCAAAATAATGTTTAAAAGATTTCATCTCAACCAATGGCTAGGTGCAATGGTATGTGCCTATTATGCCAGCTATGGGGAAACACAATGACTGGGCACAGTGGCAAATGCCTGTCATTCCCAGTGACACAGGAAAACACAAGTAGGAGAAGTATAGCCCAGGCCCACTACAGCATAAACCAATAACCTCCCTTGAAAATAACCATTGCAAAAAAGGGGCTGGCAGCATGGCCCAAGCGGTGCAGTGCCTGTATAGCAAGTGTGAGCTCCTGAGTTTAATTCCCACCATGGCCAAAAAAGAGAAAAGAAGAAGGGGGAAAGGGGAAAGAGAATGAGAAGGGGCAGGGGAAAGGAAAGGAGAAATAAAGAAGAAAGAAAATGAAAAAGAATAAGAACAAGAAAAATGCTAGAAAGATCATTTCTGGGATCAGAAAGACCTGAGTTCAAGCCCAATATGAGTTTGACATATTGGGAAAATCCTTTAACGTCTCATCTACAGATTCTTTGCATGGATTAAATTAAATAATACAAGAGAAGTGTCTTAATACATAGCAAGAAGTTAACTGACATTGCTGCCCTCCTGTTAGAGGTTATTTGGTATACATGATGGAAACAATATCCATAACCAGGAACAATTTAAATATCATTTCATAAATTGTCTGGTTTCACGGATCTATATCACACATTTTCAACAAGAACCATATTGCCCACAAGGGAAAGAAAATTGGTTCTTGGAGAGAATGAAAAAAAATCATATATATTATGGTGGTTTGTGGCCCTTCACATTCAATGCAGTCCTCTGCCCAATCTTATTTCTTATCATTAATCTTGGCAAGGATCATTTAAATTGAATTTAATATCTCCTTAGGGCAGTATCTCAGAAAAAAAAAAAAGGTGATGAAACACTGGTCTCTACTGCTTATATTATTTAAAAGATGTATTTGTAGCCATTTCTACCCTACACTGAAATTCCCCAAAATTCCAATACTGTCAGAAGCAAAGATGGAGAGTAATTCAGAGGAGTTTTAAAATCATGTTTAATAATATGTTTTGTCAATATGGCATCATCTCTATGGGAGGGCAGGGGTGGTTGGTCATGGGGCTTGAACTCAGGGCCTAGGCACTATCCCTGAAATTTTTTCACTCAAGGCTAGTACTTACAGTGCAACTTCTAGTTTTCAGGTGGTAAATTGGAGATGAGTCTCATGGACTTTCTTGCCCAAGCTGGCTTTGAACCATGATCCTCTGATCTCAGCTTCCTGAATACCTAGGGTTACAGGTGTGAGCCACCAGCATCGTTTTATATTTATTTCTTATTTACTTACTTTCTTTCTTTTTATGTTGGTACTATAGCTTGAATTTATGGCCTTACACTCTTCCTTGGCTTTTTCACTCAAAACTGGTGCTCTACTACTTCAGTCACACCTGCATATCTGATTTTTGCTGGTTAATTGGAACTAAGAGTCTCAAGGACTTTCCTACCTGACCCGGCTTCAAACCACAATCTTCACACCTCAGTCTCTTGAATAGGTAGGATTCCAGGCATGAGCCACCAGCACCCAGTTTTCCACTTCTATTTTTAATAACTTCCATTTATTTGAATTTGCTTTTTTTCAAGCCCCCCCCTTGAAAAAAAGCATTTAACTCAGGGTCTGATCACTATCTTTGAGGTGTTTGCACTCAGGGCTAACTCTCTGCCACTTAAGCCACAGCTCCATGTCTGGCTTTCTGGTGGCTAACTGGAGATAATAGTCTCAGTGGCTGGCCTTGCACCGTGATCCTCATATTCAATCTCCTGAGTAGCCAGAATTACAGGTGCGAACCACCAACACCCAGCCTGAATGTTCCTTGACAAACCTTTGTATGTTCCTCTTCTCAGTTTCCAATTTGAGGCAATATCCATATGTTATTTGATATCTATGTTACTCACCATCTCAGTCAGAATTTGAGATGAACAGTATTATATCAAAATAGTCTTGGAGCAGATACAGATTAAATCAAAAGATTTATTGTCTTCTTTGCATTGCTCTCCACTCGTTAAAAAACAACCTAAGAGTGATCTCCTTGATGTAAATCCATTCAGATGTCTCTAATGAATCTGCAGGGGTGAAAGTATTCTGCTATTTTGTCATCAATTAATGAGCCTGAGGATACATTCCAATATAGGATTCAGATTGTAACCTAGCCACTCCATAAAAGGATTAATGGATGCCATAGCCAGCCCAATCTTTAAGTGTCAAGGCTCTGATTCAAGTGTGAAGGACAGTGCTGATATCCCCAGGCTGTGCAGCCTGCCAGGGATCAATCCTGTGATCCTAGAGACATTAGATAAGTTCAATTGGAGATTTATTTGGTCTTTTATTTCTAGCCACCTTCCCATAATTTGTAGTCCCAGAGCCAACATGAGCTTGGATAGCTGAAAGTCTAATTCTCCCCACACACCATCACCAGGAGAATCAGTTTCTTCCTCTTAACTATTCCACCTGCCTCCATCCACCAATCCATCCATCCATCCATCCCCATAATTCCAGTCCTTCACAAACTTGGAATCTGAACTTACAAAAATAATAGCTACATTCTGATAGCAAAAAGACACTTAGGAGGATGAGATCTGAAGATCACCCAGGCAGGAAAACCCATGAAATTTATCTCTAATGAACTACCCCCAAAAAAGGAGAAGTGAAGCTGTGGCACAAAAAAAGGGGGGAAAATCGATCTTCAAATGCTTACGAGGAGCTGGGCTCTGGTGGCTCACACCTATAATCCTAGCTACTCAGGAGGCTGAGATCTGAGGATCAAAGTTCAAAGCCAGCCCGGGCAAGTAAGTACGTGAGATTCTTATCTCCAATTAACCACCAGAAAACTAGAAGTGGCGCTGTGGCTCAAGTGGTAGAGTGCTCCCCTCGAGATGAAAAGCTGAGGGACAGCGCCCAGGCCCAGAGTTCAAGCCCCACAACCGACAAAAAACTATGCTTGTAAGGGAAAAGTTTATTGTGTCCTTTGCAAACTTTTTCCATTTATTCTGTGCTCAATTGATTAACATTTTTATACTTATTCTAACACAAATGAACAGATTTCAAGTCAATTAATTATTCTTACCTTTGCACTCCTGGTAGTTTGTAAGTTAAGTGCTCAATAGCTCTGGCATTTTGATAATTTCCAGAATACAAGGGAAAACAGTCATATTTAAGTTTCCCCTGGTTAGCTCAAGAAATTCCATGCTTATATGTGAAGAAATTCAGGTCAACATACAAGAGAGATTCACACATGATCATTTTTATAGCAGCACTATTTACAACAGCCACAGAACCAGTCTAGGTGCTCACCAACCAATGTATGGATAGAGAAAATGTACTATGTAAATACAATCGAATATTATTCAACAATAAAGAAGAAAATTGTTGGGCACTGGTGGCTCAAAGCAGCAATACTAACTACTTGGAAGGCTGAGATCTGAGAATCACAGTTGGAAATTGGTCCAGGCAGCAAAGTCCACGAGACTCATATATCCAATTAGCCAGCCTTGAACAAAAATACTAAGGGACAATGCCCAGGTCCTGAGTTCAAGCCCCAGTAATAGCACAGAAGAAGGAGAGGGAAGAGGAGGAAGAGTTATTTATAGAAAAAGATAAAACTGGAAATCAAGAATGCTAAGGGAGAGAAGACAAATATCAAATGCTTATGCTCATATGAAGAGTCGAGATATTAGCATAATAATAATACATGATTGTAAAGGAAGGACTGGTTAGGGGAACCAATAGTAGGGGGAGGGGAAAATAGGTGAAGAGTAACTATCATAGAAGCATACTTTATATGTGTGCGAAAATAACATATTGAAACCCATTTAAAATTTTACAAGGGAAAGGGGAGATGAAAGGTGGTAAAAAAAAAAAAAGTAATATAGAGGTACATTTGATCAAAGTACATTCTATGCATATATGCAAATATCACAATAAAATTCCATTGTGCAATTAATTTATGCCATTTTTTAAAATTCCTCACTTCATGTCTGGGATTCCACACTTTGCTTACCTATTCCAATATATTTGGAGTGGTAAAATGTCCATGGGGGAGGGAAGGAAGTTGAACCTGGTAACAAATAATGAACAAATTTCACCAGCAAAAACAGTACTCATGGGGTGACTCTTCATAGGAAAGCTCTTCACTAGTTTTTTCTTCCATGTATAAACTAGGACCAAGGCCCTCCAGTACTCATAATGATTCTGAGACATCATTTGTTGAGGTTCTAGCTCATGCTAAGTTCCAGGCATGCTAATCTCACTGTAATTCCTCAGGAAAGGCATAATGCTTACTATAGTATGGAGGTTCAGAGAAATAAAATGACTTGCTTAGAGAAAACAAACTATGAGTCTCATTCCTTCACATAATCCCTGTGGCCAACATCGGGTCTGGAAAACACAATAAATCCTAGCTAAAGCACTGATGGAATAAAACGGCACGAGGAACAAATGGCCATATAATACACAGAAACCTCTAGAGATAAGAGACTGGAGGAGGAATAATGTATTTAAGTAAAACAATTGTTTTCTTAAAATACAATGAATAATAACGGCCAAGGCTCTGATGTCTCACACCATTAATCCTAGCTACTCAAGAGATCTGAGGTCTGAGCTCACAGCCCGGGGTAAGAAAGGCTTTGAGACTCTTCTCTCCAATCAAACACCTAAAAACTGGAAGTGGAGCTGTGGTTCAAAGAGGAGAGTGCTGGCCTTGACCAAAAGAAGTCAGGTGACGGCACCCAGGCCCTGAGTTCAAGTCCCACAATCAACAAATTAATAATAATAATAATAATAATAATAATAATAATAATAATAAATAGTTCTGATTTACTAACTATAACTTGGTAAACTTGTGGATTTGTTTAGATCCTTTTCTTCCTAAATTGACTTGGCCCAAATCTTAAGATGATTCTAGTTATTTAGAATTCAGTTGAAAGAATTTTATGTAACATTTTTTCTCAAAAAAATTTTTACTAGTAAGCAATTCTTTTTTAATATGTCTTTTATTGTAAAAATACTGTACAGAGGGGTTACAGTTACATGAGCAAGGTAATGAGTACATTTCCTAGCGAGCATTGTTATGTTCTCCTTTGTTTTTCCCCTACCATCCCTTCCCTTCCCTCCCCACTTCCCCAACTCCTCCCACCCACCCCCCACCCCCGCAAGTTGTAATGTTCGTTTTCAACATAGTGTCTTGTACATCTCTAACTCTTAATGTTCTTTGCTCCTGGACAGATAGGACTTTCTGGGTGAAAATCATTTCCTTCCCGTGGAGAGCAACTGACCTGTGGTTCCCTGAAAAGGCCAGAGCTTCCTTTACTGCTAATCATAATGCTCGCAGCATCTAGGAAACAACGACCAAGCCTAGGCCACTATTAGAGTTTTCTTGGAAATTCAAACCTGATGTGTGAAATTACAGATCAAATTAGAGTCTTCATCTCCCTACACCACAGCTATTTAATAATTAAAACTGAATTAGTATGTATGCCTAAAAAGAAGACATTGGCTGCCTTGCTTACACAGTATACACAGTATGCTAATACCAGTATCACCTTAGTATTGTAAAACTGAAATTTGATCAGTGGACTATAAAAGGAATGAATATTATTCAAGAATAAATTTATCATCTTTTCTCAAGATTTATTTAATTACATTTCTTAAAAGCTCTACTTTGTTATGTGTGTGTGTGTTGTTTTGTTTTTTGTTTGTTTGTCTATCACAGGGCTTGAACTCAGGGCCTGGGCACTGTCTCTGAGCTTTTCTGCTCTAGGCTAGCACTCTACTACTTTGAGCCACAGGTCCACTTCCAGTTTCCTGGTGGTTTATTGGAGATAAGAGTCTCACAGACTTTCCTGCCCCGGCTGAATTCAAAGCATGATCCTCAAATCTCAGCCTTCTGAATAGCTACATTACAGGCATAGTCACCAGCACCTGGCTTACTTTTTAAAAAAAATAAATAAATACCAGATGCTACTGCCAACAAAGAAGTTCCTTGAGAGCTAATTACCATTAGTAAACTAACGTTTCTTTTGTTGTTGTTGTTGTAGAGTTGATTTACAGAGGGGTTATCACTACATAAATCAGGTAATGAGTAATGAGTCCAATTCTTTTTGACTCATGTCTTCCCTTCCATCTCTTCTCTCTCTCTCTCTCTCTCTCTCTCTCTCTCTCTCTCTCTCTCTCTCTCTCTCTCAGTTTTTTCCTCCCATACCCACCCACAGGATACCCAGTTCATTTTCCACAGTGTCTAGTGGGTATCACTGTTGCATTTGTTCATTCTTGTTTCACCTTTTATGTGCCCTCTCTTGTCATCCCAAATACAAACTAACAAAAGGAAAAGAAAAATAGCAATAATGGCAACTAAAAATGTCTCTTGTTTCCTTTTCTTGGAGTTCATTTCATTGAATATTATGATCATCTGCACATAGCTATTGAGCCTTTGTCTACCACTTGTATGCATATTCTCCTTTGACCTTGATGTGTGAATGTCTAATATTCCTCCAGGAAAGCTAACCACAGTCCTGCCAGTAGCTAGGCAAAAAGAAGACATTAAGAAAAGAAGGAAAACAAAGCTCTTATGGGGAGCTCATTAACAAAGAAAAAACATTAGCCCCAAAATAAACACTCAAGCTGCATCAAATCAGATACTAAACTGTTTGGAAATGAAATGATATTTGAGAGGATATTTACTATAAGTACTCAAGATTTAAATAAATAAAATTACGAGAGGAAAAAAATATATATCCAATTCTCTTGTGAGGATTTATCATGGTTAAACAGGCAATCTCCTGCAGCTAAGGAACTCAAGGCTATAACTCTGGGAGCTGTTCTTAGGATAGAGGACTAAAGAAAATAAACAAAAGAAGGTTGATGTTTGTCAGAATGGGAGAAAATCTCAAGTAACACTTGAAAAAAATGAATAAAAACGCATTGTAAACTGGACATTCAAAGTAGAAATAAAGCAGCCACTGTGTGGGGCTAAAGGAATCCATAATAGAGTACAATTTCATAATAGAAATCAATGTCAGAAAATGGAAACAAGAGGTTTTTTTTTTTCTTTGTTGTTTTTGGGTTTTTTGTCTTGTTTATTAATTTATCTGTCTGTGGGAGGGTAAAGGAGGAACAGAGATGGTGGGACAAAGGGTGAACAAATACAGCAGTGGTACTTATTAGACACTATGTTGAAAATGAACTATACAACTTGTGGGTGGGGACGAGAGGGAAAAACTGGGAGAGACTGAGGGACAGGTGACATTGTGCCAAAAGAAATACTCTCATAGCCGAGTACTGGTGGTTCACACCTGTAATTCTAGCTACTCAGGAGGCTGAGATCTGAAGATCATGGTTCAAAGCCAGCATGAGGAAGAAAAATACCTGAGACTCTTATCTCCAAATAACCACTAAATAACCGGAAGTGGTGCTGTGGCTCAAAGTGGTAGAGTGCCAGCCTTGAGCTGAAGAGCACAGGGACAATGCCCAAGCCCCAGAGTTCAAGCCCCACAACCGACAGAAAGAAAGAAAGAAAGAGAGAAAGAAAGAGAAAGAGAGAAAGAAAGAGAAAGAGAGAAAGAAAGAGAAAGAAAGAAAGAGGGGGGGAGGGAGGGAGGGAGGAAGGAAGGAAGGAAGGAAGGAAGGAAGGAAGGAAGGAAGGAAGGAAGGAAGGAAGGAAGGAAGGAAGGAAGGAAGGAAGGAAGATAGATAGGCACTCATTACCTGACTTATGTAACTGTAACCCTTCTGTAAATCACCTCTATAATACCATTTTTAAAAACAATGATCTTGGTAAACACGATATAAGTAATACCCAAAGATAACTTATTGCCGATAAGGACATCCTTATTATTTTCCTGATAATAGTAAATTTGTGGAATTCGTTAAAAAATAAAGAGATGACCATAAAAACAATGGTTAAAGAATAAAATAAAGGCTGGGAATGTGGCTTAGTGGTAGAGTACTTGACTAGCATGCATGAAGCCCTGGGTTCAATTCCTCAGTACCACATACACAGAAAAAGCCAGAAGTGGCTCTGTGGCTCAAGTGGTAGAGCCCTAGCCTTGAGTTAAAAAAGCTCAGGGACATTGCCCAGGCCCTGAGTTCAAGGGCCAGGACTGGCAAAAAAAAAAAAAAGAAGAAAATGATAGAAGGAAAGATGCAAACATTTCTCAAGCCTTCACTGTACACAGGTCACACTGAAGAGGTACCAGATATTGCCAGGTGCTGGTGGTTCATGCCTGCAATCCTAGCTACTCAGGGAGGCTGAGATATGAGGATTGTGGTTCAAAGCCAGTCAGGGCAGAAAAGGCCATGAGATTCTTATCTCCAACGAACCACCAGAAAACTGGAAGTAGATCTGTGGCTCAAAGTGGTAGAGCACTAGCCTTGAGTGAAAAAAAGCTCAGGGACAGCATCCATTCCTGAGTTCAAGCCCTGTAACCGACCTAAAAAAGGGGGGAGGGGGGGGAGTAGGGTACAAGATGTTATGTAGCTCATCGCTCCATAAAGGTTCATTCTTCTATTTTGTTCATTACATTACAGACTGAAACACAGTAGACTCTTAATGAACACAGTATGGAATAGAAAGGTAGGATAGAAGGAAGAACCGATTCAATTGAATTCTAAAGGTATTATTCAATGACATCCTGTGTGGAATTCCAAGGGGGAACACAGCATGGTTTCTGGAATGCAGATTTTATATTCTATTCAAAGGAAATAAGATGTACAGGTGAAAGGGTAATTTATTACCAAATGGTATATACACTGAAAGTCAAATGAGTAGCAAACACGTGAATCCTAGTAGAGAAATATTTTTCATTGTGATTTGTGCATACGTATATATAAATGTGCTTTGATCAAATTAAGCCCTGATGTTAGTCCTTCTTATCTTCTTTCCCCTTTTGTTTGACAACTTTAATGGGGTTTTTTTTGTCTATTTTCATATATATATATACACATACACACACACACACAGTGCTTAAATCATATTCACTGTCCATCATCCTTTCCTCCTGGTTTCTTTTCTTCTGCTTGTCTGCACCCCCACACACACACACACACAAATCCATTTTTAGCCAGGTGCTGGAGGCTACCCAGGATGCTGAGATATGAGCATCACATTTCAAAGCCAGCCAGGGCAGGAAAGTCTATGAGATTTTTTTTTTTTTTTTCGTCAGTTGTGCCGCTTAAACTCTGGGCCTGGGCACTGTCCCTCAGCTCTTCAACTTAAGGCTAGTGCTCTACCACTTGAGCCACAGTGCCACTTCTGGCTTTTTCTGCTTATGTGGTGCTGAAGAATCGAACCCAGGGCTTCATGCCTGTAAGGCAAGCACAATACCACTGGGCCACTTTCTCAGCCTGTCCCTGAGACACTTTTCTCTAATGAACTACCCAAAAGCTATGGCTCAAGTGGTGGAGCACTAGCCTAGATCAAAGAAAAAGCTCAGAGACAGTGCCTAGGCCCTGAGTTCAAACCCCAGGATCAGCCCACAAAAAAGATACTAATGGGATAGGCCCAGGCCTGTTGACTTCATAGTGTAACAGGATCTCATTTAATAGCATCAATGAAAACTTGTTCATTCTCAGCAAAGTGCTTCTAATATGTGTTACCGATCATGTCCTTTACAAAGCACTTGGTATAGGCAATAATGGCATGCCAATTTCTAGTGACCAGGAGAAAGAAGAAACATTTTCTGAAGTGAGAATATAGCACCATATACAAGGGCTTCTGAATAGCTCCAGGAAATTGGTAGTCTTGATGTAGATACTGCCAGCATGTATGAATTGAGATTCCAGATAGGAAGAGAGTAAGAAAAGTAAGCTGGGCACTAGTGGCTCATGCCTTTAATCCTAGCTACTCAGAAGGCTGAGACCTGAGGACCACAGTTTGAAGCCAGCCCAGGCAGGAAAGTCCATGAAACTCTTACTTCCAATGAACCACCAGATAACCAGAAGTGGCTCTGTGGCTCAAAGTGGTAGAGTGCTAGCCTTGAGCAAAAGAGCTCAGGGACAGTGCCCAGGCTCTGAGTGCAAGCCACAAGATCCACAAAAAAAAAAAAAGGAGATTTTTCAGCAGTAAGAATGAATGTATACTCAAGAAACACAAAGATAATGGAGAAGAAATAAACACTCCTCTGTAGTGCACGAGTTGAGCCAGCCATTCTCTCCCTTGTTACAGTCATTCACCTGTAAAGAAAGCCCCTCCTCCTGGAACAGGCAATATGGTGTCTTTATGAGCAATACTAAAAGGCAGATCCCTTCTCCCAGGCTGGCAATACTCCACCCCACAGCAACGGCTTAGGGAGCAAAGCACAAGCTGAACTTGAGCTCCCACTCATTTCTTCTGTCAGGGGCCTTTACACAATGCACAGCATGCACACTCAGAACTGTTGGCCCTGGACATAGTCCATTCTATCTTTGACCCACTATATTAAAAAGTGCTTCCTTTCACTGAAGATAAGTACATCTGTCAATGACGTCTTTTGTGTTTGTTCGAGCCATGTGGGAAATATGTAAGTCCTTCCCAGACATGGTCCTTCAAGTACTTGTAAAGCTTTTATGTCACCCTTCAATTAAGCCACTGCATGTAGCTATCTCCTTGGGAAAAAAAAACCAATTCAACCCCAAACCACAGCAGAATTACAACACACATTGAAAGCACACGTGTCATGGAGCTATCAGAAAGAGACTTGAAAATACAAGAACTATATACAGACAAGGACAGCAACAAATTTATCAACCCTCTAATGGATGCAAGCAAAGCATTAACGTGGCAAAAAGTAGTAACCACTGAACATAGATGCATGAACTGAAAAGAGTCCCAGTGTAGACAGGAAATGGTGAATCTGAGTAAAACTGGAAATAAATGGGGAATAAATGTAGTGAACACATAAAAAAAATTCCAGAGATGCAGGATAAAGGATATAGATGCTATTTCTTAGGAAAATGAAGAAAGGAGAGGAGAAGAGGAGAGAAGACAGAGTAGGGGAGAGAAGGAGGAAGGGAGGGAAAGAAAGAAAGGAAAAGCCCTGTTTTCACTGTATTTGATGTCGGTAAAATTTGGGGAGAGGAAAGGAAAAAACAAAATGTTTAAATACGGATACAGGTGGACCCTTTGCAACAATGAGATGTACAAGACACTTTTGAACAATAAATTTTACAATTTAGGGGAGGGAGGGAGTGTAGCTGTAGATTTGGGAGGGAAGGGATGGTAGGGAAAAAAAACAAAGGAGGCAACAATGCTTTATAAGAAATGTACTCATTACCTTGCTCATATAACTGTAACTCCTCTGTACAGTATTTTCACAATAAAAAAACTCATTTTAAAAAAAAGAAAGGAAAGGAAAGCAGACAGGAAAGAGCACAGAGGGAGAAAAAGAGGGAGGGAAAGAAAGTGAGGGGGAAAGGAAGGAAGGGAGACAACAGAAGGGGAGAAGGAGAGAGGGAAAGGAAAGAAGGAAGAGAGGGAGGGATGGAGAAGACTGAGGGGGGAGGGAAGGGAGAGAGGAAAAAAGGAAGGAAGAGGAGAAAGAGAAAACAATAAGGGGAGAGAGGGAGGGAAGGGAAAAAGAAAAATGAGGGCAACAGGAGGGAGTGAAAAAGGGAGGGAAGAAAAGAAAAGGAGAGAGGGAGGGAAGGAGGGAAACAAGGAGGGTAAGAGGGAGGGGAGGAAGAGAAGACAGAGGGAGAAGGGAGAGGGGAGGGAGGGAAAACAGCTCCTTCTATCCAAACACATTCTGCCTGCCTGGTTTGGGCATCAAGAGTTTACTAATGAACACAAACTGAAAAGCAAACCCAACATCTTTCCGTTCATTATGAATTCACCACAGTCACTGAAATAGTAGCTTGTGCTCTCTGAGGCATCTGTGTGTGTAGGTGGGGTAGTTTGTTGATTCCTCTCCCCCCCCCACACACACACACCCGCCCCAGCAAGGGAAACCCACATCCAATGGATCTGTAAAATCTGGCTTGAATGATGCTCTCCTTTGTCATGGGGATAGCTGAGCTATCAGTCTGCACTTGATTTATTTTATAGTGCTTTGGCTGGATTTTTGCCAAGTCCAGCGCATTTGGATTTTCTACTGGTATTTCATGTTCATAATAGGCAATTTCATTTGCCACAGCCCATTCTACCAGATGGCCTTCTTTTTCATTCCACTACCTCTGAAATATCTGCCCACATACTCTTCGTACATCCTTCCTTCTGCTAACCATCACAGAAGAAATCTCCCTGCATAAAGCAGTTTTCTGTTTGACGTACTATGTTCAAATGAAGGGTAGATATGTGTCATCATTTGCTGCTCATCAAAATGACAAATAGGTGTGTGACAGCAAAGGGAGAAAAAAAAGGGACAGCTTGGGCAAGAAGCATTACTTTGTGATCATAATTCATGTCTATGATAGCTTGTTTGTCTTTTCATTTCCATTTTATATCTTTGAGAAAAGAGGACAAAGCTAATAAAACTAAAAAGAAATCCCAGGCCCCTAATATAACAATTCTTTTCATTTTCCTGTGTTCCTTTTCAGTATGGATCTGTACATACATGTATCTATTGGCAGGGTTGTCATTTTTGCCTGGATATAAATTTATACCTTGCTGTTTTCTCATTTGCCATGATGAACATTTTTCATGTTCTGACATAGTACTCATGATTACTTTCAAAGGTCTGGCTGGGTGTTGGTGGCTCATGCCTATCTATAATCCTAGCTACATGGGAGGCTGAGATCTGAGGATCATGGTTCAAAGCCAGCCCAGACAGGAACATCTATGAAACTCTTATCTCCAATAAACTACTGAAAAAGATGGAAAATAGCACTGTAGCTCAAAGTGGTAGAGCCTCGAGCACAAAAGCTAGGGTGAGTCAGTGCCCAAGCCCAGGAACTGCACCCCCCACCCCCCAAAAAAGGATGTCTGATATGCAGAATATATCTATCCTTGTGTATTTACGTATCCCTCACTATTCGGTATTTTATATTGCTTCCTTTCTTTCCTTATTAAGGCTAACTCAACAAATTAATCTCTTCACACATTCAATATACAGCTTTTTTTTCCACTTGAAAGCTTTAGTGGTAGAAGAAGGTGAAATTTTTTTTTAGAGATTTTTTTTCTCCTTCATAAATTTTCTAGAGGGGCCTACTAAGTCAGAGAGAGAATGAACATTTTTATGTTTCTTGATTATTTCATCAAATTTGTGTTCTAAATCAGAGTGGTCTTAGCTGCCAAAAGGAACATAGGAACACATTCATTTCATCACCTTTTCTCCTATTTTGGCTAAGTCAAAAGGTATAAGATGCTAGCTTGTCATCACTTAGATCATACCTCTCTGGGAAGTTCCCTTTTAACTATTTTCCACAGATTTAGTCAGCAATTGCATCCCTTTTCCCATTAACTCCTGAGTGTCATAAGGCTTTTCCTTATTCATACTTATCCTTTCCTTGTTTACTTGTAAATATCTCCCAAATCTGATTTTTATTCTAAGTGTAAAATAAAGCATGAGGTTTTATTCCATAAGTATTCATATCTATAACTTTCCTTCATAATTCCTTCAAACACCACGAAACAGATGGTTGCTCAAATGAATTTTCTTTAATTTTTGGGGGGGGATTTGATCTTTAAAGTAAGCTTAATCTTCAATGATGGAATCTTATACCATTTGAAATCTATCTTCATATAACATGACAGGTTAGGATTTCATATGTTGTATCAGCAACCAGCTTTTCTCAAGCCATTATTTAAATAGTTCTTCCCTTCATATTTTTTTGTTGCTCAGTTGATCACATCTTCAATATGTATAAATGTGCATGTACTAGTAAGAGCACACAAACATCTATTCTCATTCCTATATATGTGTATGTGTGGGTATATACACACACACACACACACACACACACACACACACATAAATATCTTTTCTTCTGTTTCACTACACATATTTCTATTTGAGACTAGGGTCAATTCATGGACGGTTTTAGTGACCACTGTTTTTTTATTTTATATTTATCAACTTTATTACTTTTTATGGTTAATTGCAAGTACACGAGACATTTTTCTTCATGAAGTTGGATACAAGCAGAGCAGGCATTGTCTTCAGAATGGAATTCCTGTTCTGTATTTGCTAGCTCAGTAACCTTAAGAAAATTAATGAACCTCTTTCAACTGTAGCTTCCTTATAGGCACAATGAGAGGACAAATATTTAGATATCATATCTGTATCATTCAATAATACCCTAGCTACTGGCCGCACTGGCAATGTACATTTTCACAAATCAAAATTAAAACCTAAGTGGCTGAATTGTCCTCAAACTATTTCAAGCCTTCAATTTTGCCATGTGCTCACATTACAGATCATTCTTAACACTGTGGCCATCTCTACTAGAGAGTATTTGACACCAAAGCTACCATAAAGTAAGCCCTTTATAGTAAGTGTAGTTATACTAATAAACAAATCAAATCCAGGTGTATTCATAGAACTATTCAACCACCTAGTAATAAAATGGAATGAATCTGTATCAAGAAATCATACATAAACTTCACAATAATAGCGATTTATCAAGCAGGGGCTGAGGAAGTTAATAAAGATCATCAAGTCTAAACAAGGTAAACCCTATGGTTCCAACACTGGAATATAGCTCCAAAAGGAGCTATGATTCCTCAGCATTTGGGATTTGATTAGTGTAAGTGGATATATACTATATATATATAAAAACAGATCTCCATGGGGCATTCATGGTCTAGAATTTGGTATTCTGAGTGGAATCCCTACTTAAGAGTGGATCTTAAGGGGCTAAGCAATAAGGATCAGTTGACAATAGAGTTAGTTAATGAACAACTTGTTTCCATACGAGTTCCAGTTCCGTGTCATATAAATTTAAGAGTTAGCATCATTCCTCCAAAACTTGATGAAGTCTGGGTAAGCTGAGAGAACCAAACTGAGGATCAGCAAGATAGAGACTTTGTAAATTCATTAAGAGGATTCTTTTCCATAGGATGGAAAAAAGCTTGTCCATTTTATTTTCATTTTATTAGCATATATTAATTGCAAAAAGGGGTTTCTTTGTGGTATTTTTTTTTTCTGTGCCAGAACTAGAACTTGAACTCAGGGCCTGGGTGCCGTCCCTGACAATTTGTGCCCAAGACCAGCACCCTACTACTTGAGTCTTCTGGTTGTTCATTAAAGATATAAGAGTCTCATGGACTTTCCTGCCCTGGCTGGCTTTGAACCATGATCCTCAGATCTCAGCCTCCTGAGTAGCTACGATTACAGGAATGAGCCACCAAGGACCAGCTTCATCATGGTATTTTTATACAAGAATTTACTGTACTTTTGATCAAATTTATACTCTATTCCTTTCTTATCCTCACCTCCCTTTAAAAAACAGTATTAGTAGATTTCCTTTTTCCATTATTATGCGCAAATATGAAGTACCTTGATTAAATTCATCCTCTTCATCATTTCTTCTTACCTTCCCATTTCTTGCTCTAATAATAATGTGAGATCTGAAATTTTAAAACAACTAGAAGAAAACTTACAGGAAAGATCCTTAAGCATACAGGCATAGGTAACACCTTTCTGAATAGGTCTCCAATCACGAGGAGGAACAAGAATAAGAATTGACAAATGAGGCTGCATGAAATTAAAATGTTTCTGTACAGCAAGGAAAACAAGCACCAGAATCAAGAGACAGCCTATCAAGTAAGAAAAAGTCTTTGCCAATTATTCATTGGCTGAAGGATTGATATTCAGAATGTATAAAGTACTCCATGAATTAAACACAAAACCCCAAACAAGTCAATAAAGAAAGGAGGTTTTCTTTCCATATAGGCAATGTATTTGCTATGAACAGTACACACTGATGAGGTTTGGATACTGTTCAGTGGGAGTACATTTGCCTAGAATTAAGGAGACCCTGGGTTCAATTCTCCTCAGTGTGTATGGGTGGTAGCGGGGAGACCATCACTATCAATGTCCAGACATCATCAAAAAGCAAAATTTGGCTGGGAATGTGGCTTAGTGATAGAGTGCTTGTCTAGCATGCATGAAGCCCTAGGTTTGATTCCTCAGTACCACATACACAGAAAATGGCAGAAGAGGCTCTATGGCTCAAGTGGTAGAGTGCTAGCCTTGAGCAAGCTAGCCTTGAGCAAAAGAAACTCAGGGACAGTGCCCAGACGCTGAGTTCAAGCCCCAGGACTGACAAAAAAAAAAAAGCAAGTTTCAGTATATGCCTCTTTACCAACAAATGGTTTAAGTTCTACACACTGTCTTGCTCCCTAATATCTCTTTTCTGTTACATACAGTAGCTTTCTTTTTTATTATATTTTTAAAATTATCCTTAACTAGTTGTATAAAGGAGTTGCCATTCAACAAAGCAGTTTATGAATACAACTTGATCAGTGTCTCCCCTTTCAACATTCTCACTCATCCCTCTCAACACACTCCTTCCCTTTACTCTTCTTAGTTTTGTAGGACATACATTGAATTTTTTTTTGGGGGGGGGGGGTGCTGGTCCTAGGGCTTGCACTCAGGGCCTGGGTGCTGACCTTGAGCCTCTTTGTGCTCAAGACTAGCGCTCTACCACTTGAGCTACAGTGCCACTTCCTACATTGAATTCTTGACTGCATTCTCCCCCTCTTCTCTTCATTGTCTACACTTTTCACCTTGACCCCACAAATGAATTAGCCACAATCATTCCTAAGAATGACAGACATAAGTACCCATGCATCCTAATTCCCACTAGGGTACTTCTGAAACACAACCAGTGTCTCAGTACTATTTTGATCACGTAACAGTAACTCTTGGGATTTTAACAAGATCCATTAATGTGATCCTATGACTCTGTAGGTTTGAGTCTGATTTAATACATTCAGTGTTCACAATTAAAACAAACCTTATTGAGAAGCTGACTTTGTCCCTTTGATACTACCAGTATTTCTATATTTTTAAAGCAAGAGAAATTCAATGTGAAATCATGTCAATTATATTATACAAAGAGACATCACAACATACTTTCAACAATCAAAAAAGAGCCAGGTACTGGTGGCTCACACCTGTAATCCTAACTGCTCAGGAGGCTGAGATCTGAGGATCATGGTCCAAAGCCAGCCACATCAGGAAAGTCTATGAGACTCTTATTTCCAGTAACCTACTAAGAACCCTGCAGTGGAGCTGTGGTTCAAGTGTTAGAGCACTAGCCTTGTGCAAAAGCTCAGAGATAGCAGCCAGGTCCTGAGTTCAAGCTCCAGGACACCCCTCCCCCCCTGCTTTGTATGCGCGCATGTGCGCGCGCGCACACACGCACGCACGCACACACGCACGCACACACACACACACACACACACACACACACACACACACACAATAACCAAAAGACAATTAAGCCAAGCACTGGTGGCTCACACCTGTAATCTTAGCTACCCAGGAGGTTAAGATCTGAGGATCACAGCTCAAACCCAGCCCAGGCAGGAAAGTCAATGAGACTCTTATCTCCAATTAACCACCTAAAAATCAGGTAGAGCTGTGGCTCAAAGTAGTAGAGGCTAGCCTTGAGCTAAAAAGCTCAAGGATAATGCCTAGGCCCTGAGTTCAAGCCCCATGACTAACCAAAAAAAAAGCTATCTTCTTGGACAAGCTGATCAAAGCATGGCAGAAACAAAGATCTTTCCTCTAATCCTCAGGGTAAATTATATGAACATCCACACATCTCCAACCCAGCCCATCACCTCTTGCACTTTCTCTAGTCTACATTAACACCAATTAAATAGCCCAGGGACCCAAAAGAAAATCGGGAAGAAGGGTGAAGTTTGGTTACTGGTAAGCACTGAAACATAGGATGTGAATATTTTGTGATAACACGTGTGGTCACAGTGACACCTATGTTAGGTACCAATCTCTCTGTTTTACTGTTTGACTGCTTCTGCAAAAGCATAGAACCACAGCTAAATGCTCCAGATCACAGCTTTTCTAGATCTGCAGGGGTCATAACATATTCCCTTCTCTTTGCACTCCTCTTCCTCCTCCTCTCGTTTCTCTCAGGGAAAACATGAAAGGAAAGTTATTCTATGGGTAACAATGAGAAGCTTTGGGTCCTCACGCATGCATCTATTTGCATATCATGTTCTTCCAGAATTCTCTTTCCCAGCAATGTCCTCATGCCCTCAGACCTCTGGTTATGAAAGCATATTAAAATGCCAAACATCTGGCTTGAGAAATAGATGTGTCTGTGGCAAACTTCATTAAACTGCCTTTGCCTGAGGCATCCATTCATACTTAGAAAAACTATAGGCTCAGCAGTGTGAGCATGTAAATGAAAGCTCCACCCCACTACTTTTAAGAAGCTCAAGATTGAGTGAGTCTGAGTCTTTTGTTGCACTAAAGCCCAACATAGATTTACTTTCAAAACACATTTGTTCATTGGACAGGAAGTGAATGAATGAATGAATGAATGGCTTTAATTACATGAGAAGCCATTGACTAAATAAATATAAAACGCCAGATGCCTATGGCTCATGCCTATGGTAGCTACTCAGGAGGCTGAGATCTGAGGATCACAGTTCAAAGTCAGCCTTGGCAGGAAAGTCTGTGACACTCTTATTTCCAATGAACCATTAGTGGAGAAAACCAGAAGTAGAGCTATGAGTTAAAGTGGTAGAGGGTTAGCCTTGAGCAAGAAAGTACTGGGACAGTACCTAAGCTCTAAGTTCAAGGCCCATGACCAAAAAATAAAAAATAAAAAAATTTTAAAAACCTTGCAAGAAGAATTTTTTCCTATAACTTATTCAGCACAAAAAGGAGATTTGACTCAATGCATATAAAACCCACAATGCAAGTTTATTTCAACTTGGAAACATCGTCCTTAGGGCACTAAGGAAATTGAAGAGACTGGTCATGGTAAAGATCTCTATGTGAACAAGTCCAGGATGCCAGCTCCTAAAGAAACTCAGAGGTGCCGATGGGAGCTCTCCTAGCTCAAACCAAACACTCAGGAGTCCTGAGGACCCCACATGCACTTCTACCCTCTCCAACTGGCTGTGTGAAAGTGGAAAACCCAAATCCCAGCTCAGCCTTGGTCCAGAGTAACATCCGGATCAAGGTGATTGCCAAAGACCTCCTTAGACTTGGCAGACTGCTGGGTCACATGGGAGAGGCTAGCCCACACCCCCTCTTCTGGGAGGCCCATGGCAGAATATGGGCAGTCCATAGTCAGAGATGTTTTCTGCCTCTATTCCTCCAGAGAGGGCCAAGACCAAGGAAAAGTCCAAAGAGAGCAGAAGTCGCAGAGTAGAGAAAATGAAATCCATTTTTCAGCTCAGTGTCAAGAAGTAATTGGCTAAATTTTAATGAGAAGCATAATTTACAAACAATTTACTCCTGGGAATGCAAATGTCTAAGACAAAGAGAGGGGTGGTCTGGATTTTTTAAATATTCACTTTGGAACAGGGCACCAGTGGCTCACACCTATAATCCTAGCTATTCAGGAAACTGAGTGAGATCTAAGGATCAAGGTTCAAAGCCAGCCAAGGCAGGTAAGCCCCTGAGATTCTTGTAATTAATCACACACCAAAAAAAATACAGAAGTGGTGCTGTGGCACAAGTTGTAGAGCACTAGCCTTGAGCAAAAAGCAGCTCCACTCAGGGACAGCACCTATGCCCAGAGTTTAAGCCCCAGGACTGGCAAATAAAAAAAAAAAAAAAAAAACATCACTTTGGAAAATATGTTCCAGTCAACTTGACAGTCCCAGAAGGAGCAGAAGGTGTTTTTATGCATTTCTGGGAAAAAGAAAGAGAGTAGGAAAGAGGTCATACATACATCCTTTCAACAGGCTGCTCACACTTCATGTGTGAGGATGTTCAACTTCAAGTTCAGGAAGTAAGGGGTCTGAGGACTCTCAGTTAGTCCCTGACCTTCTGAAGATGAAGCCCTGAAAACTGTATTGTCAGTGTGGTTTGAGAGGTAATGAACAATCTCAAAATGCCCCATCTGCAAAGGCTAAAATATGAAAGAAAAAAAAGGCTAGGAATCTAGCCAGCTGCTGTCTTTATCTCTCTCATTCTGTATGGGTCCAGGATGTGGAAGCATTTGGTTTTATGGGTTATGGAACTAGTTAGTGTTCAACAAGTGCAAACTTTACTGCAAAGCTCCTCTGGGGGCGCTCTCGGGGAATGACAGAGGAGAACCTGAATGAATTCATTTTCTTCAGCTGATCAAATCCTGGGGATGTAACACCTCTGTAGAAAAACCACACACCAGGCCAAAGTCTACAGCCCAAGGCTTGGCCTGGAAGTAGATGTTTTATGTTCAATTCCAGTATGTTTTTGGAGGTCACAAAACTTTGCAGGGGATGGGAAGAGAAAAGGGACATTGATGTTTTGGATTTTTTTCTTAGCTCATGAAAATACTGCCTCGGGCACCCACAAGAATGGACAGTGAAAATCCAAAGATAGGCTATTTAAAAGAAAAAACAAATAAAAACCCTCAAACTTCTTTGGAAGAACCGTATTGACCAAAAGTTTTTGCAGAGGATTTAAAAACTAGGAGGGCTGAGAATGTGGCTCAGTAGTAGAGTGCTTGCCTAACATGCATGAAGCCCTGGGTTCAAGTTCTTAGTACCACATAAACAGAAAAGGCCTGAAGTGGGCTGTGGCTCAAGTGGTAGAGCTAGCCTTGAGCTAGCTAGCCTTGAACAAAAGAAGCTCAGGGACAGTGCCCAGACCCTGAGTTCAAGCCCCAAGACTGATAAAAATAAATAAATTAATAAATAGGATCCTGCATAGTCCAAGATGCTGGACTTTAATCAGGTCCATTCACAAATAAGCGCTGGCTTATATAATCCTTGGGACACCTCCAGCCCCTTCGTGGTGAAAATGTCAAGGTATGAAGGACACTGGAAGATGGGCAATTTCTATGAGAATAGAAGGTCTAATCCACCAATACCTTAGGAAAACTTCATTCACCTTTAGGGTAACCTAGCCCCATTTATTTAGGAACTAAGACCCTTCCAGAACAGCCTAAGCATTGGGGGCTAAATAAATTGAAATTAGGATTTTCTGACCTTGCTTTATCCTTCAATTGGTCTTTCAGGAGGTGAAGTATTAAGTGAGGCTATTTGTGATCTGAAAACAGAACAACAGTTTATTTTCAAGCAGAGTGAGGGGGGGCGGGTGTTTACATGTAGGATTGCCTTTCCTTGCAAGTTTTAGTTTTGAAGATTAATTGCCTTTGGTCCCAGGAAAGAAGAATCACCCAGAGGGTGGAGAAATTCTGGGAAGTATGTGTGGGAGGGAGAAAGGCTGCTGCATAGTCCTGTAGGAACACCTACCTCTTCTTGGCAGAAGGGAGGTGAGAGACAGGAGAGGGGGCAGAGGAGTGACTGACTGCTAAGGAATTAGCTCTCTTCTAGCCTTCCAGCAGGGCCCCTGATTATGCCCTGTTAACCCCTGGTTTACCTTGGAAATTTTAATAAGTATACTCCTGGTAGGCCCTAGTGGTTTACACCTATAATCCTAGCTACTCAGGAGGCTATGATCTGTGGATCATGGTTCAAAGCCAGCCTGGGCAAGAAAGTCTGCCAGACTCTTTATCTACAATTAAGCACCAAAAAGCCAGAAGTGGAGTTGTGAATCAAGTGGTAGAGGACTACCCTTGAGCAAAACAGCTCAGGGACAGAGCCCAGGCAGACCCTGAATTCAAGCCCTAGGACCAGCGCACACACGCGCGCGCGCACACACACACACACACACACAAAAGACTGATTTGCTGGCAGCTGCCATCGGTGTTCCAATAATGATAACACCTTCAATCTGGAAATTCAGAGGGGAAAACATTTCTCGTAGTTTTCTTCTCCAAATCTGAAGCGAGAATATGTGTAAGTAAACATGATATTTTCTCCACATCAAGGACATAAATTCTAACAGCATAATATTTAGCCTTTAGGTTGGCTGCCATTCAAGGACCTGGAAACATTTACTAGCAAATTTAATTACTTTGCATTTTATAGTTGAGAAGTTAAAACTACCAAGGATAAGGTGGGGAAAAAAGATGCTGTCAAATGCAAAGCACAAGCAGCATGCCTTCAACACACATTCCCTAACTACTGAAGAGGTCTCACACCAGCCCTCCAGTGTGGAAAAGGGAATTCATTCATATCCAGGCGACATTTATTAAACACCTACCATTCGCTAAGCATTTTCACATATATTCCCGTAATTAATCTTCACAATAATTCAACCAGGAAGCTTAAGTGTAAGGTCTGCCCTATTTTAATTTTACCTTACACAAAGTATTGGCAACTCTATTTTATAGCTAAGGGGACATGGCTCTCTAAAATGGACAACTGTGTTTACAATATCTGAAAGGTTTACATATACATTAATTACTTATCCTGATAGCATCTTTTCAAAGTATACACGACAGTATGAATATGGATATGATATAAATTTGAAAAACTTGAAATAACTATGGTGGATACTGATGGTAACATAACTTGGGATTCAATAGAATCTCCCACTTCAAGCCCATCAGCTCTGTCCACTTAGGAGCAGACCTCATTTAATGCTGGCCATTTGACACAATGAATACGCCCCCAAATGATTAGATCATATATGATGAGGAAAGCTGTCTGTAAAACAGACATGCACACTCAAGGTATAAGCATCCAATCACAACTGACTGCTCATTTCTCTCCATTATCTGTTAATTTAATGGAACAGTGGCTAGGAACTCACCAAACTTTTCAATAAGGTGGGCCCAAAAAAGAGACTAAAAAAGGCCAGGCCCCAATTGTGACAAAGCCACAAATTCCAATGGTTTCACGAAGGAGGTGACCTTGGGGAAAAAACAAAAAGCAAAAAAAAAAAAAAATGGAAATGAATGACATTCAAAGAGAAAGAAACCATAGGAGTAAAATATTTAAAAGAAAGTTGGAAGCCAGACATCAGTGGTTCATGCCTGTAATCCTAGCTACTCAGAAAGTTAAGATCTAAGAATCTTTGTTCAAAACCAGCCCAGGCAGGAAAGTCTATGAGATTCATATCTCCAATAAAGCACCAAAAAGCTAGAAATGGAGATGTGGCTCACTTGGTAGAGCACTAGCCTTGAGCACAAAAGCTCAAGGACAGTGCCTGGCAAAAACAAAAACAAAAAAAATCTGGATTAAAAACAAATTCATTTGGGGGACAGGACATGAAAAACCCTTCCAGGAAGATGCATTCCTCTAAGTAATAAGCAGTTATACAATTATTGTTGCTACCAATGCTGTAACAATTGGTGTGGCTCATGTTCAAGGTGAATTTTGAATGAAGAGATTCTACGCTGCAAAAATAATGTGTTTGCTTTTTTCTTTTTAATGCTAGAAGATGGTGAACAATACCAAATACCAATGAAATGTTTCTAAATGACACTAGAAAGCAAAATAGAATCTCAATGATTGCACAAAATATTAACTTAAAGAAAATAAGATCATTTGGAATATAAATCAAAGATAATAAACCCATCACACTGTCAAAATCTGGAATATTTTCAATAAGTACCACCTCCTAGATACCACAAAGAATCAGATCATTTTCTTGGATATTACAGTTCTAATACAGAGCACCACAAACTGCTTTCACGGCACCCTGAGCTAGTCCCAATCCTGAAATAAAAAGCAGCAAATAAGTAATGTTGCCTGGGAAAGCAATATTTGAAAACCCCATTTCCAAGATGAAGGATGTCATAAAAAGAAATTAAATAAACTTCACCAAAGCCAGCAATGCCCCAGTTGCTGCAAGCTTCCCAAACAGATTGCTTGACAATAAAACAACAACAACAGTGATATAAATCAGGAGATTTACTAATTACAAGCATTTAAAGAATTAACATCTATGTTTAATTAGCAAGTTGGAATGCAAAACTCACAGTTTTAAGAGCTTTGATCATTTTCTCCCTGGACAGAATAGGAAGTTCTCTCATCCCCCGGGCTTATAGCACATGCAAAGTAGCAGAAACTTCAAGAGCTAACCTTCTGAGCAATTCCACCCATAACTACAGTCCTGCTACATAAGCTAATATTGAAAATGTCTCCCTTTCTCTGTCTAGCAGACACCGCAATACAAAAATCCTGCTCATCATAAGGAAGAGGGCTTGCTATAAACCAACGTGTCAGACTACCATATATCTTGCAAGTATGGATACATCTTCTGTCAATGGAGCCTTAGGGTCTTGTTTGAAATCCATCCCTTAGTAAGTATGAGAAATGGGACACCCTCCCAGGATGTGATTGAAAAGCTGGATTATTCAAACACAAAGAGTTGGTTAAAACAAAGGAAGTACAAGGTTTCCCTTAGGGAAGATAACCAGAGCTGCCATGGTTGAAATCAGAGAAATCTGAACTTTAAGTTGGAGATCAGATTTTTTTTTTTTTTTGTAGGTCGTGGGGCTTGAACTCCGGGCCTGGGCGCTGTCCCTCAGCTCTTCGGCTCAAGGCAAGCACTCTACCACTTGAGCCACAGCGCCACTTCTGGTTTTCTAGTGGTTTATTGGAGATAAGAGTCTCACGGACTTTTCTGCCCGGGCTGGCTTTGAACCGAGATCCTCAGATCTCAGCCTCCTGAGTAGCTAGGATTACAGGTGCGAGCCACCGGTGCCGGGCTTGAGATCAGATTTTTGAGGTCAGTTCAACCTTCGATTCAATTTAGCTTTATTGATTTTATACTAATGGAACATGTTTTAAGTTCAAGCCTCAGTGCTGGGCACTGAAAAAACAAACAAACAAGCTGAATGGAAGACAAAGTATCTGCAACCTTTCCCCATTTATTTGGATGTTAAGAAACTAGCACTTCTCTATTTCTTGTTATTGGCTATACTCCAGCCAGGTGATAACAGCAGCTCAGTTATCTCCAATAACTACCAAAAAAAAAAAAAAAAAAAAAACGGAAGTGCAGCTGTGGTATTGTGCTAAGAGTGCTAGCCTTCGGAAGAGAAAAAAAAGCTCAGGGACCATGCCCAGGATCTCAGTTCAAGCTTCAGTATCATCACAACTAAATAAATTGATTAATAAAATTAAAACAGGAATAAAAGAAGAGCTAGGAACTAATAGCTCATGTCTATAATCCTAGCTACTCAGAATACGTAGATGTGAAAATCACAGTTCAAAGCCAGCGCAGGCATCCATATCCATGAGAGTGTATCTCCAAACAATGAGTAAAAAGGTGGAACTGGTGTTAAAGCACCAACCATGAGCAAAAAAGGTCAAAGCCCTGTGTTCAAGCCTTGATACTGGGACACAAACATACACACACACACACACACACACACACACACACACACACACACACAAATACAATGAAACTGAGCAAAGACATTAGAATATGCACACCATGTACAAGACATAATTCATATATTTAGCTCAGGCAAGTTAATGAAAATAAAGGAAACAAAGAAAAACCAACAATAATCTATAGTTGCTATATTATCTGAACACAATACCTTATATACGATGTGAATTTTGAACACATAAGCTACAAGAGAGAAACAAATATGCAGAAATGGACAAGTAATATGTCTGAGGTCACAGAGCTCTCAAGTATAAGAATTAAGATTTGATTGTGTGCAGTATGAGTCTAAGACCATAGCCCCTAAGGGTTTGCTTGGGTCTATAAAAATTCAGAAATGTGCTGGGTGCCAGTGGCTCACAACTGGAATACTGTCTACTCAGGAGATTGAGTCTGAGGAACACAGTTTGAAGCCATCCCAGACAAGAAAGTCTGTGAGACTCATCTCCAGTTAACTACCAAAAAAGAAAAAAGAAAAGAAAAACCGGAAGTGGATCTATGGTTCCAGTAATAGAGGCCAAACCCTGAGTTCAAGCCCGGAGACAAACACACACACACACACACACACACACACACACACACACACACGCGCGCGCAAAATGGGCAGATACCAGTTTAAATTGAGACTTCCATTACTATTATTAGACCCATATCACATCTATTCCCATGCTGCATTTTCTGAAGGTTTTGGTGTTATCAGTCTAAGCTCCTAGGTATATATTACTTCGGATTTGTAAATTTTCCCAATTACCTCCTGATAATGAATCATCAAAATAGTGATCAAGCTCATTCTTGAGCTACAGATGTTGCAAATGCACTGATGAAATTTACTTCAGGGACGCTGGCTCAACTAAGGTTGCTACATGTTCAGCCCTAAAGACAATCACAGGGTCAGAGGAGCCAGGCTGAAGATCACTGGCTTTCTACTCTAGGAAAATTTAGGACTTCTGCCTGCATTCAAGCTGACAGCCATCAGGAAAGTTGTCTAAAAGTCTAGCAGATTTACTTTTGTCTAATGATAGCAATCAACTAGCATTTTTCAAAAGGCTTCAATTATGTGGCTGGCAGCCTGGGAATTCACACCCCTAGATACAAAGAGTTCCAGAACCATTTGCATGTCACAGTAAGCCTTACTTCAATTCACCTAGCCAAGTAGAACAGATGAACAGGTCAAGGTTCTTCCAGATGCAGCCATAGACATGAATGACTTTGTGGATCACCTTAGAGAGGAAATGTAAATTTTTCTAAAGCACATACCAAATACCTCTGCGGGAGAAAATCAACAATGAGATGAAGCAAGCAGGGTAAAAGTAGCATCACCTGGTAGATTTCCCTCAGCCGCCTTTTCATCACAAACTATCAACTGCGAATGGAGAGGGAAAGGGTGGGCAAATAACAGTCATAATATTCAATGTACCTATATTAAAATAGAACTCAGACAGTTGAAGGGATGGATGGGCTTGGGAGAGATGGGAGAAAATAATGAAAGGGGTGACATTGAACATAAAGCATTGTACTCATAAACTGACATGTTCAATAGAAACCTCTAACTACTTAAAGGTAAGTTTTTAAAATTACAAAAACAATTATCGGTGGAAAGAACAAAAGGTTTCAAGTCCTGGGGAATGAACTCAGTGCCAGGGCACTGTCCCTGGGCTTTTGTGCTCAAGACTGGCTCCCTACTATTTGAGCCAGAGCCTCACTTCTAGCTTTTTATAGTAGTTAATTGTAGATGTGTCACAGACTTTCCTGCTCTGGCTGGCTTTAAACTGTGATCCTAACATCTCAGCCTCCTGAGTCTATAATGATAGGCATAAGCCACCAGCACCTAACCGCCTATGCTGTTCAATACCAGAATAATATTTGATCTATAATATTACTTCAGTAAGACTTTGTTCAAAACACACAATTGAGTTAAAAGATTCAAATTACATGTCTGCTAGTTTACACTCTTGCTACTGAAAATCTAGTCTCTTCCTCAACAGCATTAGCCTCACCAGTCCCTGGGAACTTGACAGAAACAGCAGCTTATGCCAGCCATGCTGGACCAGCATCTGTATTTTCCAAGACTCTTGGATCATCTCCATACACATTGGAGTTAAAAAGTGCTGATACAGGGCTGGGAAGGTGGCTTGGCAGTACAGTGCTTGCCTTGCATGCACGAAGCCCTGGGTTTGGTTCCTCAGTACCACATACACAGAGAAAACTGGAAGTGGCGCTGTGGCTCAATGGTAGAGTTCTAGCCTTGAGCAAAAGAAGCTCAGGGACAGTGCCCAGGCCCTGAGTTCAAGCCTCAGAACTGGCAAAAAGCAAAATGCTGATACACACAACAGAGACAGTAGAGCATCAGGTAGGATAGGGTAAAAGATGTGAAGATGAGACTCTGGGTTCTGAGTCCACTGCTGCTCTTAGCTAGCACCTCACTGCAGCAAACTCCTCTATCAGGAGCTCAAAGGGTCACCATGCATGATATGACAACCACATGAAAATAATAGCATTAATACATTCTGGGCTGGGGTAGAATACTTGCCTAGCATAGATAAGATCCTAGATTGGATCCCCAGAACCTTACAAAACATGAAATGACACCTTTGCAATTGTCACGTGGTCAATGCTCTGGGGAACTAAAAAGTCGTATAGCTGTAACAGGAAACAGAGCAGAGGGAGCAATATGCAATTGCTCTCCATGGGGAAAATGGCCCAGATCTCTCCTGCAAAATTAAAGGTCTAAGCCAGGCACACGAGGCTCATGACTAGAATCTTAGCCACTCAGAAGGCTGAGATTTGAGGATTGCAGCTTGAAGCCAGCCCAGGCAGGAAAGTCTGTGAGACCTTACCTCAAATTAACCAGCAAAAAGCCAAAAGTGGAGCTGGAATTCAAGTGTAGAGTACTAGCCTTGAGCAAAACAGCTCAGGGACAGTGCCCAAGCTTTGAGTTTAAGACCTAAGGCTGGTATCACAAACACGGAAAAAATAGAGGTCTGATGTTCTACTGACCTGTTTCTCAAATGTGATCTCTCAAAGAACTGAAGTAAAGGCTTCAGTAAAAGCTCAAGTGGAAAGAAAACGGCATTGTCCATTGAAGACCAAAGATTCTTCCCAGGTTGGGAGACTCCCGAGGAGACTAAGTGGCAGCAAAGAAAAAGAAAGCACTGTCCCAAGATGGCTGACTGGAGCCGTGAAAACAGTGGAGAAAAGTGATGATTGTATTGGCAACCATCCAATGCCACCAATCAGTTTCCTATATGATCCAGCATGTCTAACTACCTAATTCCTGAATGATAAGGGGCAAAACCAGGCTCAGAACTCAGGCCTTTGAACTCCAAATGCAATGCTTTTCTATGGCATCCCAAGAGGCTCATGCAGAATTCACCAATGACTGAAATTATCTATTTCATATGTTTTGGATTTCACAGAAAAAGAAACTGGTACTTCCCCACTTTCCCCACCCCCAAAGAAGACAGCTTCTAAGGGATTCCACAGCCACAATGGCTTTCAAATTAGAAGAAAAACATAAAGCTTTTCTAAAGGAAAAGATGATTAGGAAGGTAAAATGGCACAGTGTTCAAAGGAATGAAAGCAAATGTTGAAAAGTAGAAGCTCAAGTTCGTGTAGGAAGCAAAAGATTGCCAGGAAAACTAAGTGAATGGTTTTCAATTTCACTTCAAGTGTGACCAACTTTATGCTAGCAATAAAATCTTAAACACTCCTCGTTCTTGTTGCTCCATTCAAATTCTATCACTGATCCCTTTCGTGATTCCAATAAACTAAGACATTTCAATTTTCCTTCTCTAATTCATTACCTTTTACTGTCACTTAAATTTAACACACAGGATGACATCAAGAAGGTGGCAATTGCATTACTTCATTTTAAACTATACTCATTAATCTGACCATATTGACAGAGAAATTCCTTATTAAATACAAGGATTTCTCATTTCCATACTCTCGGAGAAGCAGTACTGCTTGTGATAACAAACAGTACTTCTCAATGAACTAAAATGATGATACTTTTTGTCAGTACCAGGGTTTGGACTCAAGGCCTTATGCTCTCCCTCTACTTGTTTGCTTGGCAGACACTCTACTATCTGAGCCACAACTCCAGTCTAGTATTTTGCTGGCTTACTAGAGATGGAGTCTTATAGACTTTTCTGTCCAGGCTGGCTTACAACAATGATCTTCAGATCTCAGCCTCCTGAGTATCCACAAGTACCTAGCTTAAAATAATTTTTAAAATTCTATTTCTATAGAAACAATTTTTAGGGGCTGGGAAAGTAGCTCAGTGGTAGAGCACTTGCCTTGCATGCATGAGGCCCTGAGTTCGATTCCTCAGCACCACATAAGCAATAAGAAAAAAAGCCGGAAGTGGTGCTGTGGCTCAAGTTGTAGAGCGCTAGCCTTGAGCTGAAGAGCTGAGGGATAGCGCCAAGGCCCAGAGTTCAGGCCCCACGACCAGACCCCCCCAAAAAAAATTTTTTTAATTATATATACACCTTTGAATTACTGCATCTTTAATATTGCATGTTCGTTCATATATATGTGTGTGTACACATATAAAGTACATATAGAAGCTGAGCACTAGTGGCTCATGCCTGTAATCCTAGCTATTCAAGAGACTGAGCTCTGAGGATCACAGTTCAAAGCCAGCCTGGGCAGAAAAGTCCGTGTAAGACTCTTAATCTCCAACGAACCACCAGAAAACTGGAAGTGAGTGTCAAATGTTAGAGTGCTAGCCTTGGGGGGAAAAAATGCTAAGAGACATCACCCAGGCTCTGAGTTCAAGCCCCACACCAACAAAGAAAATAACCTAAAAATAAAATAAAGTACATATAGATACATTTATTATATATAAAGCATGTGTATAGAGTACATATACAGATACATTTTTTATTCTGCACTTTATGTCAGGTATTGGAGGAGGACTTTGTATCTATCTTTTTTTCTTTGTATCAATTTTGCTTCAAAGTTTTTGGGAAGGAATAGCTACTACTGTACTGTTTGTGATATTAATGCTCAATAATGACATGGCTATGGAAACATCTACTTGATAAGTTCATATATTTCATCTCTCTACTGTCAAATGTTCCCACTATGCCTGCTGACATTGGGCTGTGGGTTCTAACGTATTGTCTCATCAATGGATCAATAGTTTATAGGATATGAACTTGATGAAAACTTACTTTTTGTTTTTTTGTTTTTTGGGTTTTTTGTTTGCCAGTTCTGGAGTTTGAACTCAGGGCCTGGGCACTGCCCCTGAGCTTCTTTTGGTCAAGGCTAGCACTCTACCACTTGAGCCACAGCACTTTTTTTTCCTGCTTTTTCTGTTTATGTGGTACTGAGGAATGGAACCCAGGGCTTCATGCATGATAGGCAAGCACTCTACCACTAGGCCACATTCACAGCCCTTGATGAAATTTTTTGACACCACTCAAGTGCCTCATTTGATTATATAGGAAGATCACTCTAATACTATAACATGAAAGACCTCATACTTTATCATTTGAAGAATAACAATACATGAAGCATAGAAAAACTGCATTGAGAAGGGCAAAATAATATTCACTGTTTTACACATATTAGGAAGTCAATGAATATGTTATGATGGGAAAATTTGAGCAGGCTATAATATGTATATCAGAGTGCTGTGTCCTCATTGGGCACTAGTGACTCACACCTGTAATCCTAGCTACTCAGGAGGCTGAGATATGAGGATCGCAGTTCAAAGCCAGCCCGGGCAAGGAAGTCCGTGAGACTCTTATCTCCAATAAACCACTAGAAAACCAGAAGCGGCACTGTGACTCAAGCGGTAGAGTGCTCACCTTGAGCTGAAGAGTGCAGGGACAGCACCCAAGCCCAGAGTTCAAGCCCCACGACTGGCAAAGGAAAATAAAAAGAATATATATATATATATATAATATATATATTATATATATATAATATAATATATATATAATATATAATATATATATATATATAATATCAACAGCAAATAATGATAGTTTTATATTTCCTCTCTCAATACACATTTCTTTTGCTTTCTTGAAGGGGCAATTTATTACCCTAGGACCATCACTATAAGAATAATAAAATTTCAGCAGAAGTGAAAAATGATAACAGATGGAGGTAGGAACTTGTAAGGCACAGCAAATGATAAATGGGGAATTTATTATTTAAAACATAACCATTGAAATAAAAGAATACTCTATTGTGTTATATATTATATAACATGCATTAAAATTATGGAGAAAAATAGTATAAAGGAACAGGTGCTGGTGGTTCATATATATAATCCTACCTATTCAGAAGTCTGAGATCTGAAGATCTCAGTTCAAAGTCCATGACATTCCTATGTCCAGTTAACCACTAGAAAATCGGAAGTAAGGGGAAACAAAGGAGGAGGCTACAATGCTTGATAAGAAATGTACTCATTATCTTGCCCATGTAATTGTAACCCCTCTGTACAGTATTTTCACAATAAAAAAAAAGAAAAGAAAAAGAAAAAAAACGGAAGTAGTGCTGTTGCTCATGTAGTGCTATGGTAGAGTACTAGCTTTTGAGTAAAAACAAAAACAAAAAAATCAAAAAAACAAAGACAGAGCCCAAGCCCTGAGTTCAAGCCCTACTACCCCCAAAAAAGAAAAAAAGTATAAAGACTGGAAAGAAGAAAATTAAAGTATACTATTATATGTGTTTTACACTACATATGAAGTAGTATAATAAAATTTCAAGGGCAAATGTTACAAGTTAGAGAGATGCATTAAGCAGCTGCTTCCAATGATGTACACCTGTCATTCATTCCTGTCTCTAATCTACTGTCTTTGAGTATACAATGTCTATTCTGTAGGATGCTCAATGTTTCTCAACCAAGTTTCATGAATTTCAGAGAAGTCTTGCACAACTTAAAAAAAAAAAATTCCAAGGTGGGAAGGTGGCTCAGTGGTAGAGCGCTTGCTTTGCACGCATGAGGCCCTGGGTTCAATTCCTCAGCACCACATAAGCAGAAAAAGCCAGAAGTGGTATTGTGGCTCAAGTGGTAGAGCTCCAACCTTGAGCTGAAGAGCTGAGGGACAGTGCCCAGGCCCAGAGTTCAGGTCCCACGACCAACCAAAAAAAAAAAAAATTCCTAGGCAGTTAATGTGTTGTGGTACCATTTAAAATAACACCTTTAGTAGTTTACTTGTATACAAAAATTGATTTTTGTATTGAATTTACAATTCAACAACTCATTATTAATTCCAAAGATTTATTATAAATTTTTATAAATATTCTATTTGTACAAAAAGATTTATGCACAGTGAAAGATTTACTTCTTCTAAATGCACATATCTTTTCTCTTTCTTGCTTTACTATTCTGTCTAGGATTTGCAATACATTACTAAAGAGATACTGCAGGTGTCCTTGTCCCTTTCTATAATATCCTCTAATGATACCATATGTTCATTACTCAAAACAAAATTTCAAAGTTCTGGCAATAAACACACCTGTGACATAACTATGCCATTCTCCCTATGTTACTGATTATTCTGATTTACTCGCAAAAATAACTATGTTAATCAGCTGTCCATAACTGTGACAAAACACTTGACAGAAACCATGTAGGGGAATAGACGTCTCATTATGAGCCATAGTTGACCAGTGCAGTTGTTTCTGGGCTGGGAGAAGGAAGAACATCCTGGAGTAGTGGTGTGCAGCAGAGGCTGCTACCTCATGGCAGCCAGGAAGCAGAGAACTGAAGAAAGGTGTCAGAGCAATATTTAGCCCCAAACAACTATAGCCAGGGGCCTAATTCTTTTACCGCTTATGAAAGTTTTCACCACCCATCCATAGTGCCACCAGCCAGGGACTAAGCCTTCAACAATGAGCCTGTGGGACATATTTCATATTCGAACCATAACAATAGCCATAAACTCTCTAGCACATGTTTCTGCAATAATGAAATAATCTGGTCAATGGGGAGCAATGTAAGAATCCAAGTTAACATTGCTGGCATTAGACAGATCATCATCGGTAAAAGCAGAGCAGATGTTCATATACATAGCTATCACCAAAATGTAATCCTTTTATATCTCAAAGAATACAAACAAGCCAAAGGAGGATTTTCTTATGATAGGAACACAAAGGGAAGGAGTGACATTGTCCAAAGAGAGATGTACTGTACTCTTTATCTGACATGTAACTGTAATGCCTCTGTACATCATCATTACTATAACAATTTTTTTAAAGAACACCACCAAGGAAGTGAAAATTCACAGAATAGTAGGACATTGATGCAAATCCTGTAACTTATAAGGGAAGTATCTAGATCCATAGAGAATATTGCAACTTAGTAACTAAAAAGACAAGTAATGAAACTTTGAAACAAGAGGGGAAAAAAGCTTCAATAGATATTTCTCTAAAGCAAAATATACAAATGGTCAATAAGCAGATGAAAAGATGATCAATATAATTAGGCATAACTGGTCATTAGGAAAATTCAAATCAAAACCTTAATGATATATCACTTCATACGCTTAGATGGCTAAGATGCAAATAAATAAATGAACAATAAACCTTAAGTTTTAGAAAGGGTTAGTAAGGGTGTGCAAAAATTGTTACCTTCTTACATGACTGATGGAATGTAAAATGGTGCCATTTTTTTAGAAAGCAATGGTACAACAAGAGAAATAAAAATACACATCCACACAGAGTTATACAGGGTACACAACTGTTCATAGCAGCATTGTTCACAATAATTAAAACAGGAAACAACTCAAATATTCATTAATCAATGAATAAATAATAAAATGTGGTATATCTTTATGTATAAGCACAGATATGTCTATATACATATGCCTGGACATATTTACGGTCATATGCATTTATGTCCATATATGTATGTATGTATAGAGAGAGAGAGAGAGAGAGAAAGAGAGAGAGAGAGAGAGATGTATAAAATCCTGGTGCTTCCATGTTTTAAGACAATTTAAGAAGTACAGCTGCTGTTTGTTTGTTTGTTTGTTTGTTTTTGGTGCTAGAGATGGAACCCAGAGCCTTATGCAAAATTGTACCACTGATCTGAATCTTGATTGTAAACATCTCTGTTTTGATAATTATTTCAAGTGGTTAATTGCACTAGAATTTGCTCAGGCAGAAATCGCATTTATATGGCAGCCAGGCTGTAACACCTCATAACTACCCATTCTCTCTAATCAAGAAAGACAACCTGGTGACTGGCTGAGGTCCTTGAGAGTACTTAATTTCAAACCTGGTATTCCACTAGATTCTTCTATGGGTCTGACTTTGAAACAGTTTTACTCTTTCTGATTTAGGAAAGTAGTGACTTAAGCAACCTATATACAATACAATTAATTTGGCAAAACTCTTAAGATCTTTTATTCTTTCCCTTTTTGAAAACGACAGCTTTTTTTGAAGACATAATTTACATACTATAGAGTTCATCCATTTAAAAGGGGAGACTAAATGGTTTTTACTATGCTCACAAAGTTGTGAATACATAATTGTTTAACATTTTTGTTACCACTTAAAGAACTGCCATACTCCTTAGCATTTACCCTCCTACTCTCCTCATTCCTCATTGAGCAATTATCAAATTAATTTCTGGCTATAGATCTGTGTATTATCTCCATTTACCATAAATATAATAATGCAATATGTGCTCCTTTATAATGGGCTTATTGGTTGATTCCTGTTATTACATTCATTTCACTTTGTTTCTGATTAATATTACCATATATATATATATACATATGTATGAACATATATATGTACATATATTTGCCTACAGGAAGTGGAGTTAGCAATGCAATCTATATTGTAAGATTGAAAGCCAAGATGTAAGCAAATATTTACTAAGAACTAGTGATTTGAACGAACAAACAAACAAAAAATCCACTCCTGGGTGCTAGAGGCTCACACCTATAATCCTAGGTACTTGGGAGACTGAGATCTGAGGATTGCAGTTCAAAGACAGCCAGGATAGGAAAGTCTGTGAAACGCTCATCTCCAATGAACCACCAAAAAAAAAAATGCCAGAAGTGGAGCTGTGGCTTAAGCAGTAGAATGCTAGCCTTGAGCAGATAAACTCAGGGACAAAACTCAAGCCTTTAGTTCAAGCATAAAAACAACAACAACAAGAAATGAAGTTAAGGCAAAGATTTCAACAACAACAGAAATGAAGTTAAGGCAAAGATTTTCCCTAATCATTTTCAAAAACAGAATACTTTCCTGTAGCTGAAGGGCACACACCATATGAAGTCATTCCTCAAGCCATAACAAATCAAAAAGTTGTAGTTTAATATATAAAATATATAACACAGACAATTTTGTCATGATTTTCAGTTTTCTCTCTCTCTCTCTCTCTCTCTCTCTCTCTCTCTCTCATACACACACACACACAGCAATAGTTAGCATGCTGGTTTCTCTCTGCAGCTGCTTTTCAAAGGAAAAAAATGTATACATTACTTCATTCTGTGGTTTAATCTTGACATACATAGCATTACAACAGCAGTGATGGTTCTTGTAATCACCTCTACCCTATATCAGGCTCCATTGGGAGGTAGGATTTCATGCATCATCATTTCAACACCAACAACAATGGTCATCACTTAAATAGCTCCAGGGCTGGTAATATATGAGGACATAAGAGCCTCTGTCCACCCATCCCACCCAAATTCCATTCTTTGCTCAGGGACAGTGATACAATCGTGAGCTTCTAATACATTCACATTCACTGCACCATTCAACACACTAGAATCCTGCAAGTCTTCACATTTGCTCATGAATCTTATAGCTAGAGAATTTCATTCGTTTCCTTCCTAACTCATTGAAAATAGGTTTCTATGAATTTATACTGTCATCAATAGTTTCTAAAGTTGCAGTTAGGAATAAAATGCAGACCCGAATGAATGCAAGAATCCTGTAGTAATAAAATACATTCTACTTTTTTTTTTTTTTTTTTGCTGAAGCAAATCATCTCAGAGCCAATTCTTGCTCACCAGTCCTGTGCAGCCAACATTGTATATCAAAGAATGAAATCTTTAAAAGCATGATCACTGAATGGACATGCTAAATGGAAACCCCTTTGAACAACTATTTGAAGATAATAATACAAAAGAGGGGGGAAAGTATGATCACCAAGGAGATGCAAAGAGAAATGATAGGAGCCAAAATTTGGGCTCCATTATCTTCTCAGTGTGCAATGTACAAGAGAACTTACATACTCTCTTTCATGAAGTATACTTTTCAAAAAATCTGATGAAAAAATACCCTAATGATCAGTACTATAGAAAACATTGCCAGTCACTTAGAGATGGTGGCTCACATCTATAATCCTAGCTACTCAGGAGGTTGAGATCTGATGATCACAGTTCAAAGCCAGTCCACACAGGAAAGTCCATGAGACTCTTATCTCTAATAAACTGCCAGAAAACCAGAAGTGGCACTGTCGCTCAAAGTGATAGAGTGCTAGCCTTGAGCAAAAGAGCTCAAGGATAGTGCCCAGCCCCTGAGTTCAAGCCCCAGAACTGACACTTACACACACAAAAAAAGCCAATGGCATCAACTCAAACATGATTTTGCAAGTGGCAATGACCAGCAAGTATGACTAGTATCTTTTCTCCTCTCTCTGCCTCCCCTTCACTCAGGCCTCTCTGTTGTCTATGAAATACTGCTCTTTACCCATTCTGGTAAACATTGACTTTGTAAATTACCATGAGATTCTTCCGTTTAAATTAAAGAAAATTCATGAAATAAACATCTTAGGCACGACGTAAAATGGTTTGCTTTGATCATAAAGGCAAACATTGATGTGGGTGCCACTCTTATCAAAAGGAGAAAATGATTAAGGGACCATCATGTTGATATTGCTTCCTTCCCTGAATGTTGTTTGTGTTATAGCATCACTTTAACAACACACGTATAAATGCTTAAATTGGGAGTTAGGAAATCTACTGCCATTACCTCCCCTTCTGATCTCCACATGAGGAAAGCTAAGAGGACTCCACATTTAACAAGTACCAAATCACACAGCTCTGGCTCTGAACCCTATGTGTTCAGAACTGAGAAAAATCGCAGCCTGTAAAATTTCAGTTTAACTACTGAGTGTTCTTTTCAATGTTAAACTTACTTGCAGGGTGGCTTTCTTACAATTGTGCATGTGACCTTTTCTTTCCCCTTTAAATGAGCTGAAATTAATATCATAGAGATGGCCAATTCTGAAGATGGATGGTTTCTATATATTCACACACAAAAAAAGACTCGGGAGAGTAGCAGGACCCATGTTCAAAAGCATCCATCTCATCAACATAATGATTCTGATGAGATATAACCAAATCATTGCCTTATGAGCCTCAGTGGCTGTCCAAAAGGCCTGTTGAGTGGCATGGCTGGCGCCAAGTGTACTCACAAAATTGACCAAACAAGTGGGCGAGGGATTTGTTCTTTCCTACTATATTATTTTAAGTCTAACATTTATAAACATTTCTGTGCCAGCTAAAATAGGCTCAACCATTTAAAACTTTAGGAAAGTGGCACTATCTCATTAAACTTTGAAAAGCAAAGATGTCTTCTAAAAGGGAAAATTGCAGCCGACTGAAAGCAGCCAAGTGAAATGAGGTTTTGAGGCTGTCCTGGAAGCACCATCAACTGGAGACAGATGATCCACAGCAACAACTAATCCCCACATTAACCACTGGACCATTTGTCAGAATTTCCCTTTGGGGCCAACCACAGTTTCTTCATGGCTTGGCATTCTCACAAGAGGTATAGGAAGCCCTGCTATTGGCTAGTAGCCCATTAGTGAACCTAAGCTGTCTCTGATATGAAAAATGCCCAAGACTTGTCAGGTGCTGGTGGCTCATACCTGTAATCCTAACTGCTCAGGAGGCTGAGATCTGAGGATCAAGGTTAGGAGCCCGACTGGGCAGGAAAGTCTATAAGACTCTTATTGCCAATAAACTACTCATAAAAAGCCTGAAGTGGCAGTGTGGCTGAAGAGGTAGAGAACCCCTTTTGAGCACAAAAGCTCAGGGACATCACCAAGGCCCTGAGTTCAAATCCCAGAAGCAACAAAAAAAAAAAAAAGAAAGAAAGCAAAGGAAAATAAAAAGTGGCTACTCATGCTCTCTGGTTGAGATAAAGCGCAGTCAAAGGATGCTCCAATAAGCCTCTAGTAAATATCTCTTTTCAGTTGTTGTTGTTGGTTGTGGGGCTTGAACTCAGCCTGGGCACTGTCCTTGGCTTTTTTTGCTGAAACCTGGTGTTCTACTACTTTGAGCCACAGTACAACTTCCAATTCTCTGATAGTCAATTGGAGATAAAACTCTCATGGACTTTGCTGCCTGGGCTGCCTTTAAACCTCAATCCTGAGTAGCTAGGATTATAGGCATGAGCCACCAGCAGCAGGCTTAAATATCTCTTTGTTCAAGACATCTCTAGATTGCTATTGCACTTGGTTGTATAATAACATTGAATGAGTCAATGAGAACAGATGGACAAATGGTCATTTCGGTCCTGTCACTTTTTGCATGAGCCTAAGCCAATCATTCAGCGTCCCTAAGTCTCAATTTTCTCCCTCACAGAATGGATTGGATAGTATGGTTAAGAACAATGACGATGAAGATGAAGGCAGGAACTATTCTTTCTGCCTGGTTTAGAGATGAAGAAAGAAACAACATGGGAAACAAATTATTTCAAGTTGCTCAGCTAATAAATGGCAGACATTGGGGTCAGAGTTCCCATTATTTCCTATTTCTCTTTCTGCCCAAAGACAGCATGGAACCTCTGTTTGGGGTTGGGTTCATTTTAACAGAGGAACTTTTTCTTCCTGGTCTTGGAGCTGGAACTCAGGGCCTGGGTGCTGTCCCTAAGCTTCCTTTTCTCAAGAACAGCACTCTAGCTGGGCACTGGTGACTCATACCTGTAATCCTAGCTACTCAGAATGCTGAGAGCACTTGCCTTGAGCTAAAGAACACAGGGACAGCGCCCAGACCCAGAGTTCAAGCCCCACGACTGACAAAAAAAAGAAGAGCGCTCTATACTTGATCAACTTTCAGCTTTTTGCAGGGGAGGCGGAGGGCCACAAAGCTAGCACTCTATCACTTTGAGTCACAGCACCATTTCTGGAGTTTTTGGTTGTTTTGTTTTTTTTCCCATCCTGGGGCTTGAACCCAGGGCCTTGTTTATGCTCAAGGCTAGCACTCTACCACCTGAACCACAGCACCACTTCTGGCTTTTTCTGTTTATGTGGTAGTAAGGAATCAAACCCAGGGCTTCATGCATGCTAGGCAAGCACTCTACCACTAAGTCACTTTCCCAGCTCACTTCTGGGTTTTTTTGATCATTAACTGGAGATAAGAATCTTATACACTTTCCTGCCTAGTCTGCCTTCAAGCCCATGATCCTCAGATCTCAGCCTCCTGTGTAACTAGGATTACTAGTTACTAGTAGTGAGCATGAGCCACTAGTGCCTGGCCAGAAGAGCATCTTTTGCTGGAATTGACACAACATTCTTCACTGCAGGTATGAGGGAAGCTGGGGCCGGGAGTGGGGGTGGTACACAGGGAGACTTCATTTCTTAGGCCAGATCTCCCTTTTCAAATGAAGAACTCTGAATATTCTCCACACTGTTCATTCTGGACATGGCAAGTGACAGGCACAGGGACAAGTGTGACAGCTTGAGACAGTCAAGGACTTGACAGATAGGCTTCCTAGTAGGCTAGCCTTGTCCTGTGAGCCATAGGTCGAAAAAAAGACCAGAACATTCTGTTCTGACAGCCCGTCTTTTATATAAACAGGCCATGAGCAGTTAGGACTTCCAGAGGAGGACACTTCCCCCATCCTTTCAGAAAGCCTTCAGACATGTTATTATTCAATTGGAATCCATTTGCTACCTCCCTGGACTGTGGTCAGGTAAAACATGGCCTCTCATACTGAGTGGTTGTATAGAGAAACCTGCTGGCTGCTTTGTTTGCTCTGAAAAAAGCTCTATAGTCTGCTGACAGGCAACTAAACAGGCATTCTGGTCTTAATGGTCCTTGTGGTAGATGCAAATAACAAGGTAGGTATCACAATAAATGACCAGCTGAAAGCAAGAAAGCCCCTGCTAATTCTTCTGATCACACCTTTCGACTTTAGATTCCCAGACACACACTGACTTTACAACTCTTCATGCTAACAGGAGTAGACAAAGGCAGATAATGAAAGGATAATTCATACTAGATGGTGGACAGTGTTTTGATGATTGTGGGGGAGGGGGACATGAAGCTTGAACTTAGGGCCTGGGCCCTGTCCCTGAGCTTTTATGCTCAAAGCTTGTACTCTACCACGTTGAGCCCAACTTCCAGTTTTCTGGTGGTTTATTGGAGATAAGAGTTGCACAGACTTTCCTGCCCAAGCTGGGTTTGAACCACAACCCTCATAACTCAGCCTCCTCAGTAGCTAGGATTATAGGTGTGAGCCACCAATGCCTGGCTGATGATAGTTTTTTCAAAATTACCTTCCCAATTATGTTTCCCTTAACACCTCATGAAGTAAGTTGCTTTTGTTGGTTTGGCAGTGGCAAGAAGCTTGTAATAACATTTATGTCATACAGGTCGGACATCCTCTAACAAAACCTCAATAGTTCACCACTAGAACCCCCAAAACTCTACAAGAATACTACCACCAGAAAGAGGAATCCTAGCTGGGCATCAGTGGCTCATGCCTGTAATCCTAGCTACTGGGGAGGCTGAGATCTGAGGATCGTGGTTCAAAGCCAGCCCCGGCAAGAAAGCCCATGAGACTCTTATCTCCAATAAACCACTCAGAAAACGGGAAGTGGCACTGTGGCTCAAGTGGTAGAGCACTAGCCTTGAGCTGAAGAGCTGAGGGGCAGTGCCCAGGCCCAGAGTTCAAGCCCCATGACCACAAAGAATGAAAGAAAAGAAAAAGAAAAAGAGAAGAAAGAGGAACCTTAGAGCACTGTTGGTGGGAATGTAAACTAGTACAACCACTCTGGAAAGCAGTCTGGAGGTTCCTCAAAAAACATAGACCTACTCTACCACCCAGCCTAGGCATTTACCCTGAACATCATTGGCCAGTATATGATAAGGACACCTGCACATCCATGTTCACTGCCGCACTATTCACAATAGCCGAGATACAGAAATAGCTCCCATGCCCCACAATAGACGAGTGGATCCCAAAAATGTAGTACCTATATACAATGGAATTGTAAACAGCCATTAGAAAAAACAAAATGTTATTTGCAGGGAAATGGATGGAAGTAGAACAAATCATGTTAAGTGAGATATGCTAAGATCGGAGAGACAAACGGCACATGTTTTCTCTTATATGTGGAAGTTATAGCTAAAATGCACTGGGATATGACAAATTACATGGGATTCTAGATATTCACATACAGTAAGACCAAAAGTGGATAGGCTTAGGAGAGAAACACAAAGGTGCAATGTCTAAGTGCCTCTTCATATTTATACAAAAAATACACATACTGAAACAAACTCCAAGATATGAAAACTAAAGGCTTTTTGTTTTAGGTTTTGGTGATTCCATCCTCTCTACCTTATAAACAGTGTATTCATATGTATATTCTTTTTTTATTGTGAAAATACTGTACAGAAGGGTTACAATTAAATAGGCAAGATAATGAGTACATTTCTTATCAAGCATTGTAGCCTCCTCCTTTGTTTCCCCTTCCCATCCCTTCCCAGCCTCCCCCCCTCCCCCTCACCCAATCCTTCTCCCCCCACCAAAGTTGTAAAGTTCATTTTTGACATAACGACTCGTACATCTCATTGTTGCAATGGGTCCACCTGTATCCCTATTTAAACGATTTGTTTTTTCCCTTCCCCTCCACAAATTATACCAACATCAAATACAGTGAAAGCAGGGATTATACTGTGGGGGAGGGACATACAAAGCAGCAAAGAAATAATCTTATAAATGTGTTAGAAACAATTGCATGAAAGAAAAAAAAACATTTGAATACATATCTTAGGGTTCATTTCCCTAACATCAACTTATCTGACCTTTTCTGCTTGACTCAGACATATACTAGTTATATTGCAGCATAATTTACCATAGCTAAGATATGGAACCAGCCCAGATGCCTGTCAGTAGATGAATGGATCAAGAAAATGTGGTATATATACACAATGGAATTCTATGCCTCCATCAGAAAGAATGACATTGCCCCATTTGTTAGGAAATGGAAAGACTTGGAAAAAATTTTATTAAGTAAAGTAAGCCAGGCCCAAAGAAACATAGCTCCCATGGTTTCCCTTATTCGCAATAACTAGTCATATGTATATTCTATCTATGGGAGGGTAAGGAATGGTACAGAACTCCAGGGGAAAAAAAGAGTGAATAACAGGAGTGGAGCTCACTGGACATGGATAAAAGTGAACTATACAACTCATGAATGGAGACAGGAGGGACTGGGAGAGAATAAGGGAACAGATGACACTTTACAAAAAGAAATGGATTTATTACTTGATTCATGTAATTGCAATCCCTCTGCACATCACCTCTATAATAACAATAAATTTTTTAAAAAAGACTACTATCACCTTTGGTCAAAGGCCACTATGTAAAAAATTGGTTAAATGCTTAATATCTAGTGGCTCACATGTTTATTTCACTACATAAAGACAATAACAGAGCACTGGTGGCTCATGCCTGTAATCCTAGCTACTCAAGAGGTTGAAATCTGAGGATTGTGGTTCGAGGCCAGCCCAGACAGAATTGTCTGAGATTCTCATTTCCAATAACCTACTCAGAAAAAGCCAGAAACGGCACAGTGGCTCAAGTGGTAAAGCACTAGCCTTGAGCACAAAGAGGCTCAGGGACAGCACCCAGGCCCTGAGTTCAAACCCTAGGATCAGCAAAAAAATATATAAAAATTTTTAAAAAGGAGGATGAAAAATTTCAAATTTGCTACATTATAAAGCTATAGGAATTCAGTTCTGAATGAGTTGATTTGGATGCTATAGTTTCTCATTTGGGGACTGCTATGAAGAGAGAATAGTAAAAGTCTAAGTAACACTCTGAAGCTTTTTTTTTTAAACAATGTCAATTTTATGTTTGTTCTTTCTTGAGATTTATGGCAGCTGAAAAAGTTTAAAAAGTGTCTCTGTATGGGTTGTTTTTGTTGTTGTTGTTGTTTTGGCCGGTTGTGGGGCTTGAACTCTGGGCCTGGGCGCTGTCTCTCAGCTCTTCAACTTGAACCACAGCACCACTTCCAGTTTTTCTGGTGGTTTATTGGAGATAAACAGTTTCATGGCGTTTCCTACTTTGCTGCCTGGGCTGGCTTTGAACTGCGATCCTCAGTCTCAGCCTCCTGAGTAGCTAGGGATACTTGCATGCATGAGCTATGGGCACCCGGCACGTGTGAAATTATTGAAAGGGATATTTTATGCAGCTTCCTTTTGCCCATTTCCACATACAAACATCCAATAATGGATATGAGATTTTCTTTTTTTTTTTTTTACAACTTTGATCTTCCATTAGTGAATTCCTTCAAGTCAAACGCGCTGCATTATTCCTTTCACTTGGGGTTTTAAGCAGTCATTGGAAATCCAAGCAGAAGTGGATATTCAGGCTAAAAAAAAAAAAATAACCATTGGAGGGTCTTGATTGCTGTGTTGCCATTTGGGAGGAGGCATTTTCTGTGGACAAATTTTCTGTTCTTAGAAGCACTTTTTCTCACTGAACTAAATAGATGCTGCCTAAACCCACTTAAAACCCTTATTTACCCTTTAAGATCTCAGTTGATTGATCTTCCCAACGTTTTTCTCTTGAGAGCCAGCTGTAAGCATTAGTCAGCATATGGAAAAATGTTGGAAAGATGAACAAAGTGCAACCCCTGTGAAGAAAACAAACTCTACCAAAATGTCAACTCGGTTTAGCATCCTCCCCCTAAAGCAGCCACCCGCCAGCCTTGGAAGCTGAATTCCTGGGATAAATCCAGCCTATCCAGCCACCCAGCAAAAAAAAAGAAAAAAATGGTGAGATACCTTCCTTTACTCTCCATCCCCTAAAATCTAGCACCCACAGATAAAGTAGATCACAAGCACAGTGGATTCCTTTGTTAAGACAAAAACAATACACCAGTGGGCGCCAGTGGCTCGTGCCTATAATCCTAGCTACTCAGGAGGCTGAGATCTGAGGATCTTGGTTCAAAGCCAACCCCAGGCTGGAAAGTCCATGTGACTCTTATCTCCAATTCACCACCAGAAAAACATAAGTGGCACTGTGGCTCAAAGTGGTAGAGCACTCTCCTTGAGCTGAAGAGTTGAGGGACAGCACCCAGGCCCAGAGTTCAAGCCCCACGAATGACAAAAAAAAAAAAAAAGACACCAACAAAATGGCTAACAATCCTGAAAATCTTTCATGCTCCTCAAGCCACCTCACTAACTGGCAGAATTACCTGCCTCTTATTCCAAGGATAGGTTAGGGAGTTCATCAACTGTACAACTGTGCACACACTCGTGCTCTACCAGACCCAGCTGATGTGACAGCATGGCAAGAGAAATTGGAGAGAAAAAAGGAAATGGGAATCAATCTTGGAACTACTGAGAGTACAACACATGCTTGCTCAAGGTTCATGAATATTCTCAGAATTCTCAGTAAATGAACACACAAGAATGGAATTGTGGATTACCAGAACCCAGATTAGGTAACATTTGCATTTTTTACAAAAACAGAGAGACATCTTATCTTCCAGACAATCAGAAAGAAGGACTATGGAATTATTGATGTTTTATACTAAATGCCATGAAAGAAACTTGACCTATCTAACAACAGCCAACTGTTTGAGATTTTGGATGGGTAGCCACTTGGCTGGCTACATGGATTGAAGGATGGATGAATGGATGGAGAGACATGGATGACTGGATGGACAAATGGAAAGAACAGCATTGTAGGGTAACCCTGGCTACATGGATTGCCACCATCACTTGAAGTCTTTGGCTTCTCAGGCCTAACCCTGTTTGACTACTGACTGACTCTGTTTCACCCAACATAAAAACAAATTAGACCTGGGTGCCAGTGGCTCATGCTTGTAATCCTAGCTACTGAGGAAGCTGAGATCTGAGGATCATGGTTCAAAGCCAGCCCAGACAGGAAAGTCCGTGAGACTCTTATCTCCAATGAACCACCAGAAAACCAGAAGTAGTGCTGTGGCTTAAGTGGTAGAGCACTAGGCTTGAGCAAAAGAACTCAGGGACAGCACCCAGGTGCCGAGTTCAAGCCCCACAACTGACAAAAAAAAAATGTTAGTATAGAAGGGCCATTACTTTATATTACTTTGAAAAGCATGACCAGAGGTGGATCTGCAGGATATCTTTAAGCTACATTATATAGAACAGGACAGAAAATTGTGTTTGGCTTTTGGCAGTGTGTGTGTGTGTGTGTGTGTGTGTGTGTGTGTGTGTGTGTGTGTGTGTGTGTGTGTGTGTGTGTGTGTGTGTGTGTGTATGCGCGCGCGCATACGCGTGCATATGTCCTGGGGTTTGAAATCAAGGCCTAGGTGCTATCACTGAGTTTTTCTTTTTTTTCTTTTTTTCTTTCTGCTCAAGGCTAGCGTTCTGCCTCTTGAACCACAGCTATACTTGTGGATTTTCTCATTTTTAGGGCCAGTCCTGTGACTTGAACAAAGAACCTAGGCGCTATCTCTAAGCTTTTGTGCTCAAAGCTAGTGCTCTACCACTTGAGCCTCATCCCTACTCCCACCTTTTTTTGGTGGTTCATTGGAGATGAGCATTTCATGGACTTTCTTGTCTAGACTGGCTTTAAACTGCACTCTTCAGATCTCAGCCTCCTGAATAGCTAGGATTATAGGCATAAGCTACCAGTGCCCAGCTAAAGTTATACATTTTCTTAATCAATATATGATCATTGACACTGTGGACAAAGACCCTCAAAAGACAGACATGGAAAAGTCCCTAAACATAGAGAAGGCTTCCATCTGATAGAAAGGTCATGTTTTGACATTTTCATAGGCTCTAAATTCGGTACATTATCCAAAAGGCCTTTCATTCAGAGATCAAGAGTCTGCCCGAATAATGACTGGACAGGTTTGAGCTGAACACAGAAGCTTCTGCATGGAAAAGCTCAAGTAAGTTACTCAGTGGCTTCAATTTGTTCAATCTGTGAGAAGACTAGATCACTCTTTGACCAGGCATGTCCATGGCTTCCTTTCTTCTGATTGTGTATTAGAAAGAAGAGAGAGAAGAAAAATTTCCAGAGTAAGTAATTTGGTTAATTAGTTGCTCCTGAGCTGCTATTTCTATCTGCTGTCTTACAAGTCAAAGTTGTTTAAAGGACCGTGGAGATCAGCCTGTACCTTTCCCTTAGTGACTAACAGCATTCTATAAAGCAGCAGTATGCTTAATGTTGAGCGCAAATCCAAAAGCAGAATGATTCTGCATCTTGTTTGTACAAGTAAACAACCACCATCTGTACAGTACAAATCACGGGGCTCACATTGATAACTTACTGAGGCAAATAAAAATCACCACCTGTGAACTTACCAAATTAAAGTAGGACCATGTATATACATGGACACACTGGCATATCAAAACCCTATCAAAAGCTGGGGGTTGGTAGCTCCCATCTGCAATCCTAGCTACTCAGGAGGCTGAGATCTGAGGATCATGGTGCAAAGCCAGCCTGGGCAGAAAAGCCCCCGTGAGACTGTTTATCTCCAATTAACCACTCAAAACCTGGAAGTGGTGCTGTGGTGCAAGTGGTAAAGGGCTCAACCTTGAGCACAAAAAGGCTCAGGGACAGCACCTAGGCCCTGAGTTCAAGCCCCACCATTAACCCCCACCCCCCCCAAAAAAAAATCAGAGAAACCACGCCCATGAATATATCCACTACACCAGACCAATGAGTAATGAAACCTGAACCAGCGGCTCACATCTTTTATCCTAGCTACTCAAGAGGCTGAGATCTGAAGATCATTGTTCAAAGTCACCCTGGGCAGGAATGTCCATGAAACTCTTCTCTCCCATGAAGTCACAAAAAGCCAGAAGTGGAGCTGTGGCTCAAGAGCACTAGCCTTGAGCACAAAAGCTCAGGGGGACCCAGGGCTTGAGATTAAACCCCAGAATTGGCAAAAAACAAAAAAGAAAACAAAACAGGAACACCTAACAATGAGATACAGTGGCATGTACTAACCCATCAACAAAAATCTAGCATGGATCCTCAGGAAACTCCTAACTCTGTCCCTAGGACTTAGCTCAGCATGGTCCCTTGGCTAGCTCTGGCTCATTTGAACTGCAATTTGTCCATACTCGGTAAACCTTAAGCCAGCTCTGTGCCTTGAAATCAGCCCTGTGCCAAAACAACTCTGTCACTGGTTTCATTATGTGAAAAACTACTCTAACCACCTGCCATGACTCTCTTTGCATCTGTAACAGCTCTGACCTCCAAAAGGCTGGAAGTGGAGGGATGGCTCAGTGGTACAGTGCTAGCCTTGAGCATAAAATCTCGGGGTCAGTGGCCAGTCCTTGAGTTCAAGACCCAGAGCTAGCACACACACACACACACACACACACACACACACACACACACACACACACAAAATAAAATCGTTCAAAAATAGAATGACCACTCCAGGCCTGGCTAGACAGTCCCATCTATTATCACACTGCATCACAGAGCCAGGTAATAGAGAAAGATGGGGGTCCTGGGGAGACAATGATAGAAGAGGTAACCTTGCTCAAGATGCATTGTACTTCTAAATGGACAGTCTGAACTCAAACCCCTTGGTACAATTACTTAAAGATGATTTTTGGGGGGGGGGTCCAGTCGTAGAGCCTGAACTCTGGGCCTGGGCGCTGTCCCTCATCTCTTCAGCTCAAGGCTAGCACTCTACCACTTGAGCCACAGTGTCACTTCCGGCTTTTTTTATTTTTGCTTATGTGGTGCTAAGGAATTGAACCCCAGGGCCTCATGCATGCAAGGCAAGCGCTCTACCACTGAGCCACCTTCCCAGCCCTTAAAGATGATTTTTAAGTTATACATTTTTTTAAAATGTACTAAGGAAAGTTTCACCTTGATTCAAGCAAAAGGCACTTCACTGTCTACAGCCACACAATTCTGCAAGTTGCCTCTATTTATCCCATCCCTGCAAACTTAGTCCATGACAAACAAGTAAGCAAAAGCCACTTGAATCACAGGACCATAGTCCTTACCTAAATCTCACTAATTGTTCTCCCAAAGCAAGACTTTCCTCTTCATTTTCTTTCTTTCTTTTTCTCTATTTCTTTCTTTTTCTCCAAATCAGTTTACTGAGTTACTAATCCCCGTTAGCTGGTCTGCATATCACCCTCCCACCACCACAATGAGTTATTTCTTGGCAATATATTTCTATTTACAAAGCCATAGGCTCTACTTAATTTGAGACAACATATTTCTCAATAGAGCTCCAAATGCTTTTAAGGCATGATCTAATTAGCAGTGTAGCATCTCCATGAGTTCAGTGACAGTAGGTATTCATTTCTGCTCTGCCGTTAAGGAGACTGAAGCAGAGAGCACTTCAGGGATATTGTCCATACCCATTTAGCTGAGTGGGGAATGGAACCCAGGTACCATTACTCAAAAGAATAGTGCCATCCACTTCACCTTCTCCCTGTATATCATTAAATAAATTGATAACTCAGATGCACAATTACTTTAATCCAGTATAAAAAAATCTACACACACACACACACACACACACACACACACACACACACACACACAAACTTTTGCCTAGCTTGTATTTCTACAAAAAGGTTAAGTTTCCCCATAAGCATCTAACGCTGTTTGTATATTTTGAAAAGGTAACAGGATTCCTTACAATCATTTCCCCCAATTAAAATCCAACATTGCACAAAGCTGTGTGTGGTTCTTCAGCTGTCCCATATGACCACAGAAAAACAACACCACCTCAAATTCTGGAGTATAGCACATTCACCAAAGTTCATCTTTCTGCAATAAATCTGTCCAGGTTGGAAATCAGTTATTTATGGAACACATTAAAATTACTACTAATTATCCCAAATTTCAGCCAAGGCAAGCAAACATCAATAGAAATGTTTTGAGAGAATTCAAATATGTCTCCAGGCAATGATGGCTCATGCCTGCAATCCTAGCTACTCAAGAGACTGAGATCTGAGGATCACAGTTCAAAGCCAACCTGGGCAGGAAAGACCTTGAGATCTTATCTTCAATTAACCACCAAAAAACTGGAAGTAGAGCTGCAGCTCAGAGCTGTAGCTCACGTGATAGAGCACTAACCTTGAGCAAAAAGGCAGTGCCTAGGCCATGACTTGAAGCCCCAGAATAAAACAATAATAATAAATGAATGAATGAATGAACAAATAAATACTTCGTTCTATATTGCAAACAATATCTCCTGTAGCAATCTGATTGATTATAGATGTGTCCATCTTATTCCATTACTTTTCTTAAAATTATCACTCTCAATCAGGAACAAGCATGATCTAGAAAAAGTTAAGCTTCTGGAAAGTAGTATAGGAAAAGAAATGTCATTAAAGTAAACCCAAATTTGGCGGGGGGGGAGGTGGGGGGGAGGAAGGGAGGAATGGGAAGGGATGGGAAGGGGAAACAAAGGAGGAGGCAACAATGCTTGATAAAAAAATGTACTCATTATCTTGCCCATGTAATTGTAACCCCTCTGTATGGTATTTTCACAATAAAATAATAATAATAAAGTAAACCCAAATATTTATGGTGTACTTACTTTGTTTCCCAGTCCTCTTGACTATGGTGCCAGAAATAGCAATGTGTGGGTACACAAATCCCACCCATGATTGAAGGTACTGCAAAATTCCTTCACAGTCCTTCAGGTGACCTTAAACAAGTCAGGCCTTCAGGTTTCCTCTTGTCAGTCAGTCTCAAGATTACTACTTCCTTTGGCCAGGTAAAGACTCCCCTCATCCTTTTTTGTTATTATTTAAATCCAGATTTTGCCAGCTGTTGGTGGCTCATACCTGCAATTCTACCTGCTCAGGAAGCTGAGCTCTGTGGATCGTGGTTCAAAGCCAGCCCTGGCAGGAAAGTCTGTGAGACTCTCATCTCCAATAAACTACTCAGAAAAATGCCAGAAGTGGCACTGTGGCTCAAGTAGTAGAGCGTTAGCCTTGAGCAGACACTCAGGGACAGCACCCAGGCCCTGAGTTCAAGCCCCAGCCATTCCCCCCCCCAAAAGAAAAAGGTTACATGGAAGAATTTGAATGTTCTCAATATAAAAAAATGTTAAATGTTCATGATGCTGGTGACTCACACCTGTAATCCTAGCTACTCAGAGGGCTCAGAACTAAAGAATTCTGTTCAAAGTCAACCCAGGCAGGAAAGACCATGAGACTCTTACCTCCAATTAAACACCAAAAATCTGAAAGTAGAGCTGTGTGTACAGTGGAAGAGCCCTAGGCTTGAGCAGAAAAGCTCAGGGACAATGCCCAGACCCTGAGGTCAAGCACCAGGATTGTCACACACAAAAAAAGAAAGAAATGTTAAACTTAGGTATGTGTAAACTCATTTAAGCATCACACAATGTATCTATGCATTGAACCTTCATGTGGCATTGCTTATATAGGTGCATTTTTTATGTTTTAATCTTTCAGTTAAAATAAGTTTAGGGGCTAGGAATGTGGCTTAGTAGTAGACTGCTTATCTAGCATGCATGAAATCCTGGGTTCAATTCCTCAGTACCACATAATTAGAAAAAGCCAAAACTGGCACTGTGGCTCAAGTGCTAGCCTTAAACAAAAGAAGCTCAGAGACAGTGCCCAGGCCTTGAGTTCAAGCCCTAGGACTGGCAAAAAAATAATAAGTTGAATTTGTTGGTAGTGCCAGGAATTGAACCCAGATCTTCAAATATGCTAAACAAATATGCTCCTGTTGAACTGGTCTCCAGCTCCTAAATTTAGCCCCCAAAAACTCAACCGCCTAGAATCTGATCCCTGGAAGTAAAGAAAATGAGGCCACTACAATCCTGGGTATATTGAGAAGTTGACTTGGCAACATGAGATTATGTGCAACACACGCTTCCACAGAGGCTTAACCAAGTCCCTTAAATCATTCAAGCAAACAAATAAGTGACCTAGACTTCCAGTTCTGGACAGTGTAGAATAGATCCACTTCTCTTTATTTACCCTACTAATTATAGATTAAAATTCTGATATAGAACATTTTTTAAAGTTTAGGAAAGCATTGAAAGATTGCTAATACTATGTAAACATTGGTCAAAATCAAGCATAAGTGGCTATGTTAATATTAGATAATGTGGCTGGGACCTGATGCCTATAACTTAGCTATTCAGGAAGCTGAGATCTGAGGATCCCAGCTTGAAGCCAGCTGAGGCAGAAAAGTCCATGAGACTCTTATATCCACTTAACCACCAAAAAGCCGGAAGTGGAGCTGTGGCTTAAGTGGCAGAGTTCTAGTTTCAAGCACAAAAACTCAGGGATAGCACCCAGGCCTAAGTTCAAGCCCCAGGACTGGCACAAAAGAAGAAAAAAACAACAACAAGCCAGTATAGTTTATACACAACAAAAACCACCTGTGAGAGGGTTTAGATGTCAAACTTAACAAAGTAATCAGTGCATGAAGCATAAATCATGCTTAAAGAAGCAAAAGAAGATATATAATAATGTTTCATAAGATAGAAAATTAGAAAATGAAAACAGGTTGAAAAGAACAATAACTAAAACAAAGTATCAGCAGAGGACTTGAGCTGACAGAATAAGTGATCAGGAAGCCTAATGATATTTCAATAGGTAATTATGCAATCTGAAAAAATGCAAGCAAGGAAAAATTTAATAAAAATCAGAATGTTAGAGAAATATGGAACAATACAACACACCAACATGCGCATAATAGCAAAGAGACAAAAATGATCTGAATCTTTAGAATATGTGCTGCCAAAGCAAGTACAATGATCAGAATCTTGAAAGCTGAAGAATAACAATCTATACAATCAAGTAACTCAGTCAATACCAGATAGGAAAAAACAAAAACAAAAACACAAACAAAAAACCCTGAATTATCACAAAGACATACTAAAATGTTAAAAAAAAAAAAAAAAAAAAAAGGGTTTAAGCTTGGCCTGGTGATTCATGCCTACAATCCCAACTTCTCAAGGCATGAAGCATCAAGGTTCAAAGGCAGCCCCATCAAAAAGTTAGGAAGATCTCCTCAGATATGATGTGTGCACCTGTGGTCCCAACTTTACTAGAGGACATAGTTCAGAGGATCACAGTCTGAGGTGAGTTTGTAGCAAAAAATATATGAGCCTATCTGAAAATAAGGGGAAGAAAAGAGGGTTGTGGGCACGGCAGGCATGGCCCTATCCAACATAGGCCCCCCCAAATTAAAACTCCATTACCACTAAAAAACAATTTTTAAAGAGGTAGAGAAGCTGGGGGCCTATGTCTCACACCTATAATCCTAGCTACTCAGGAGGCTAGAATATGAGGATCATAGTTCAAAGCCAGCCTAGGCAGATAAGTCTGTAAAACTCATCTCCAATGAACTACTCAAAAGCCAGAAGTGGAGCTATGGGTCAAAATGATAAAGCATAACTCTTGAGCAAAAAAGCTCAGGGACAGTGCCCAAGCCCTGAGTTTAAAACCCATGACTCACTAGAAAAAAAAAAAAGGAAGAGAAAAATGATCACACTAAGTAAAAACACTAAGACAAAAATGGCCATATATTGTGAAGCAGCATTTCTATGAAACATCTAGAGTTGTGGAATCTGTAGAGAGGGAACGCCAATGAATGGTCGCTGAAGACAGGGAGAGGGGAATGGAGAGTTACATGAGTGCTGACTTAGGGTGTATGATAACATTCTGTAACTAGATATACATGTGTGAACAAACATGAATTGATGAAAGGTCACGAATGATCAATTTTAAGTTACATGTATTTTACTAGAGCTAAAACAAAGACAGGCAAGCAGTATTTATTGAAGGTTTTGAAAAATTGGAAACCTCAGGTGGTGAATGTTAAATGAAACACTTGCTCTGAAAATCAATCTAGCAGTTTGTCAAAGGGCTAAATACATATACTTACTATATAATATATACTTAACTATGTATGTCCTCAGTCCTACCCTTACATGTATCAATTCAAGACTGCTGAAAACACATATTTATATTAACACGTATACATAAATGTTCATAGTAGCTCTAGTCAAGATGCCCCAAACTAGATACAACCTAAATCTATACCAGCTGATAAATGGATGAATAAAATATAATATATCCATTGAATGGAATATCCTTCAGCCAGAAAAAAAAAAATCAGGAAGTACTGACATATATCACAACATGGAGGAACCTCAAAACATACAATTGGCCAATATTGCTTGGTCCATATAGATGAAAATTCTAGAACAAGTAAATCTAGAGACAGAAAGGAGATTAGTGGTTGTCAAAAGAAGCTGGGGAAAGACAAAAACAGACAGTGACTACAGAGGGATATGGCTAAAATGTCTAACTTTTATATTGGTATTTTATTACCAGGGGTTAGGTTGCACTGATAGAGCAACAGCATTTTTGTCTTTAGCCTTAAATGAAAAGAGAAAGTCTTTTCCATTTGCACCAGCTTGAAAGGATTCAGAAATCAGGCTCTCTTGAAATGTATTACTACAGAACTTGTTCATAGGAGAGGGTTCATATGTGTAGCAGAAAGACAAAAACGGGATTTCATGGTCCTATTTTTTTGGCTGATTTGCTTCATTGCATAAGATGAGGGATAAATACTCACAAGCACGATCTGTTTAACAAAACTCCTAAGTGCATCAGAATGCAAAATACAAAATGCAGCTGGGCGCTGGCGGCTCACACCTATAATCCTAACTACTGAGAAGGCTGAGATCTGAGAATGTGGCTCATGCCTGTAATCCTAGCTACTAGGGAGGCTCAGATGTGAGGATCATGGTTCAAAGCCAACTTGGGCAGGAAAGTCTGTGACACTCTTATCTCCAATGAACTGTTGCTCAAAGTGGTAGAATACTAGCCTTGAGCAAAAGAGCTGAGGGACAACTCCCAGGCCCTGAGTTTAAGCCCCACCCATGATCCACAAACTGAGTCTGATCAACAAACAGGCTTGGAAGATTAAAGCTATGCCTAGGTTAGATTGGTTCGCTACTCCACAGGGAACTCTTTCTCACTAAAGGGGCTTGGAGCTTGGAGTTTCAGAAAGGTAAGGCATTCTGACCAAATGCTTCCTGGGCTTTTGCTTGGAATGTTTCATTGACAAGGATGGTCTCTTGGTAAGCCTTGGTCAGTAAAGTAAGCATCGCTTAATTGCAAATGTCTAAGAGAACTTTAAATACTTAGCTACCGCTTCACACATTTTGATTCATTGACTTCAGCTGTTCTGAGAAGAATTCTGCGCAGTTATCTAGAGCGGTCAAGTTTTGGTTCCCTCTCTTTTATATATAGTTGCCTTCAGAGTTAACTCTATATGAGGCATATTTAGAAAAAGAGAAATGCTTATACCTAGACTTTATTCTTCTTGGCAAGGGCAGTCTCCAGATGGTACTCATACATTTCTTTTTCTTTTTTTGTCTTGCCTGTCCTGGGGCTTGAACTCAAGGCCTGGGCACTGTCCCTGAGCCTCTTTGTGGTCAAGGTTAGGGCTCTACCACTTGAGCCACAGTACCACTTCTGGCTTTTCCAGAATAGTTTATTGGGGATAAGAATCTCACAAACCTTTCTGCCCAGGCTGGCATCAAACCATGATTCTCAGATCTCAGCCCACTGAGTAGCTAGGATGACAGGCATGAGCCCAGCTCCATACATTTCTTAATGGTGAGTCAATAGACATGCTTCAGAGATGATAGGAAAAGGATAATTCATAACAGGAAGTAACATAAGTTGGGCCTCATCAAATTGGCTCTAGCAAACAAATATCATGTGAACATGAAAAGATGGACGATGCCGGGTGCTGGTGGCTCACGCCTGTAATCCTAGCTACTCAGGAGGCTGAGATCTGAGGATCGCGGTTCAAAGCCAGCCCGGGCAGGAGAGACCGTGAGACTCCTATCTCCAATAAACCACCAGAAAACCAGAAGTGGCGCTGTAGCTCAAGTGGTAGAGCGCTCGCCTTGAGCTGAAGAGCTGAGGGAGAGCACCCAGGCCCAGAGTTCAAGCCCCACGACCGACAAAAAAAAAAAAAAAAAAAGAAAAGATGGATGATGGACTGAAAGAAAACATTTGGAAAGAAATGAAAAAGGACTAGTAGATATATAAAACCTCACCAAGATAAGTATTCAAATGTTTTTTTTTTCTTTCATGCAATTGTTTCTAACATATTTATAAGATGATTTCTTTGTTGCTTTGTATGTTCCTCCCCCACGGTATAACCTATGCTTTCACTGTATTTGATATTGGTATAATTTGTGGAGGGGAAGGGAAAAAACAAATCATTTAACCAGGGATACAGGTGGACCCATTGCAACAATGAGATGTGCAAGTCGTTATGTGGAAAAATGAACTTTACAACTTTGGTGTGTGGGGGGGGAGGTTCAGGTGGGGGAGGGGGGGAGTATGGGAAGGGATGGGAAGGGGAAACAAAGAGGAGGCAACAATGCTTGATAAGAAATGCACTAGTTATCTTGCCCATGTAATTGTAACTCCTCTGTACGGTATTCTCACAATTTAAAAAAAAAAAAAAACACAATGTTCTGAGACCAAATAAATTGATACAGACTTAGAAAAACAACCTCAACAGCTTAAAAATAAAAAAGGAGCTGGGCACCACCAGTGACTTACATCAGGACTGTGGTTGGAAGACAAGCTAGGCAGGAAAGTCCGTGAGACTCTTATCTCCAATGAACCACAAAAAGCCAGAAGTAGAACTGTGGCTAAGGACTGATGCTTAGCACAAAAGCTCAGGGACAGGGCTCAGGTCCAGAGCTCATGCCCCAAGAAGGAAAACAAACAAACAAACAAAAAACAGACAATTCAAACTACAGGCAAATGACATGAACAGATATTTCAACAAATAGGCCAAACAGATGGCTAACAAGCGTGTGAAAAAGACACTGAAAGTCATTAGCCATTAAGGCAAAAACTAATTAAAACCAAAACAAGCTAACACTGCACATGTTATCAGAATGAATGAAATTTACAAAGTGGCGACAATAAATGCCGGCAAGGAAGAGGAGATACCAGATCGCTCATACATGAGGGAAAACAGGTTGGCAGTTTGGAACTAAACAACCCAACAAGTGCAATCGTGAACATTCATTCAGCCGAAAGAAATGAACATTTTTACCATTTCACAACAGGCTGTACATGACTATTTGGAGCAGCTTTATTCATGCTGTAATCATATACCCTTGCCTCTCCCCATATCAAAAGCACACCACTTCCTTACAGGAGAAAATTCTAGAATGGAAGAGTATGATTTCAGTTTCATCCTAATGGATCTCATGCCATCCAGGTCTCTAAGTCCCTCACTAATAATTTTTCGAAAACCATCTTGAATAAATACAAATCTCATTCAAGATTGCAAGTATGCAAATTCTGGTACTTTAAATGGATTATCTCTGTAAGTGCATAAACCAAAAAGCATAGGAGCAATTGGATTAGAAAAGCAAGGCTTTTATTTTAACCCCCTCTCATTGGCATTAAGTCACTAAACATTGTCAAATACATATCTCCTGCTTAATTATTTTGTGTGTGCATGTGTATATCTTTTAGAACTTCATAAACATACAAATGAGAGGGAGATGAAGATTTAATGCACATCCTTGTGAAATGCTGCCAGAAGATTGGAAAATGCCATAATTATGTTAAAAATGACACCCCCCAACCCCCACCCCCACCCCCACTTCCAAGTCACAAAGAACAAACACTAAAGCCTGGATCTTTACCTAAAAGGAGAAAGATGCATAGACCATTTTGTTCAATAATGCAGTTGGTTTTGTTGTGGGTTTTTGTTTTGTTTTGTTTTTTTCTTTTTTCTTTTTTTTTTTGTTGGTCGTGGGGCTTGAACTCTGGGCCTGGACGCTGTCCCTCAGCTCTTCAGCTCAAGGCGAGTGCTCTACCACTTGAGCCACAGCGCCACTTCCGGTTTCCTGGTGGTATATTGGAGATAGGAGTCTCATGGTCTCTCCTGCCCGGGCTGGCTTTGAACCGCGATCCTCAGATCTCAGCCTCCTGAGTAGCTAGGATTACAGGCGTGAGCCACCAGTGCCCGGCTTTGTTTTTTTCTTTAGTTTGCTGGTTCCAGGGCTGGAACTTGGGGCTTGGGCACTGTCCCTGAACCTCTTTGTGCTCAAGGTTAGTGCTCTATCAATTGAGCTAGAAAGCCACTCCTGGTTTTTGAGATAAGAGCCTCATGGGGAGTTTCCTGCCCGGGCTGGCTGTGAACCATATCCTCAGATCTCAGCCTCCTGAGTAGCTAGGATTACAGGAGTGAGCCACCGGTGCCTGGCAATAATGCAGTTTTTAACAATCTTGCTTTAACTTCATATTCTGCTATTAGTCTGATTGTCTTTTGGTAATTCTACAGGTAAAATCGTTTAATCTTTCTCTATACCCATTCATTTTTATTGATTTTTTTTTCATTAATAGCCTACTACTGTGCATCATCATGACAATATGCTTCAATATTGCCTTCGTGAGTTGGAGGAGACCTATGACACTGTTTTTTGGGGGGAGGGTCGGTCATGGGGCTTGAACTCTGGGCCTGGGCACTGTCCCTCAGCTCTTCAGCTCAAGGCTAGCACTCTACCACTGAGCTACCTTCCCAGCCCATCTATGACGCTCTTAATAACATTCTGCATACCACCTCCAGTCAAACCAATCATAAAAATATTTCATAAATATCAACCTTACTTTATCAGCCCTCAAAACCCTCTGCTAGTTAATCTGAAACTTTGACCTAAGTAGTTAGCATCCAAGATCCCAGTGGCCTGGTTGTACTGGGCAAATCTTAGCCATTTTTCTATGCCTTCAACCTAATCTCTTACTCACTCATACTAACATAATAATGTCTGCTGGGACTGTAGGCTCCTGCTCATTTGCATATTTCCCTTAATAGCACTTTTCTAAAGCTGCCTCTTCTATGGCCATCCCTTTAGGAATTTGCAACCATCACTTGCTTAGTTCAGCAACAATACATACTTACTATCTTCCTTCTATCCCCTGGGATAAAAGCAGGCTCCAAAATTGATTTGATTTTTCTGGAACTTCTGTCTTCAGAAAATATCTTTATTCTACTGGCTTCTTAGCTTCCGGATGACATGAGCTTCCCTGGCTGAACTCATTTACACTAATTCCCAAAGGCAAGGCTGTGTCCACACAGGCCAAGGGTGGCAAAAACACACTGGTCACTTAGAGAAACAGCTCATCAGGTCATGAAAGCAAAGCAACTGACGTGGGTAATGAACCAACCAGCAACATTCCGGAAATGAGATGCTTTGGCCTTTTAAGAAATCTTGAACTGTTTGACTACCATGTTTTCAGCCCACGTGAAGTAGAAATGAAAATGCAGTTACAAAGTCCTCATTATCTTTATCTGAAAAAAAGCCATTTCTCTAACATCACTCCTTTGCTTTTCTTTGTTTTTGGTTCTTGTTTTGTTGTTTGTTTTTTATCAGTCATGGGGCTTGAACTCAAGGCCTGGGCTCTGTCCCTGAGCTTTGTGGCTCAAGGCTTGTGCTGTACCACTAAAGCCACAGCTCACTTGAGCCAAAAGCTCAGAGATAGCACCTAGGCCCTAAGTTCAAGCCCCAGGACTGGCACCAAAAAAATAGGCTCTAGCTTATTAGGTTGTAATTTGATCTTCTAAGTCAACTTCTAAAATGCCTGCTTGGATCCTCTCTCCTGGAAGAAACTTAGCAAAAGCCCAACAATCTCCATGAGTAAACCAGAACTTACTGATACTCTACTGAAGATTTGTCCTCATTAATATAGTTATGGGGAAAATTAATGCAAGAAATTCATGTATATCAATACATTGCACATTTCAAATGTGCCATGTGTTCCTACAGAAAAAGTATATGGAAGTGATTCATTGGGACTAAACCTGTCACACAATACAGAGCCATTCTCTCAAACTCACTACTGCATCTCTGCTAGTAAAATTTAAAAAGCAATCAAACTGAATAAAAAGTCTTCTTTGCAGACATTTATATCAGTGAAGAACATAAGTCTTGACAATTCAGAGTAAATGAAGTGCAAATTATTCTCTCATAATATAACCCAGAACTGAAGTTTCAATTGTGACTGAAAAAGAAGCCCATGGTTTAATCAGAAAAATATATTTACTGGTAATTCCCATGAGCTCATATTTGATACATTCATATCATAGGATAACAAGTTCAAAGTATTGTTAAGATATAAATATGAAATTTATGCAGAATTTTCATGTATTGAATTTTATTTTGGATCTGTATGTGTGCCTATATTTGAATATTTATCATATTCCAGAAAAAGCACAGTGGAATTTGCAAGACAGATTTATTTAGTGTAATGTTCTGAAATGTGTCAAAGTCTTCAACACTGTTCTTTGAGGCAAAATGGCAAAAATAACTAATGAGATGCAATAAGACCAGCTGAATAATCTGTAATGTCCAATACCTAGTAGACATAGAAAAGCTTTTTTCCAATAAATACTTGACTAAAGTTTAGGCAAATCTTTCTCTAAGTTAACAATGGAATTGTTTTACATGACATATATCCTTAAGTGGGTTATTCATTACTTTTTAATGGAAAGAGGGGAATTCCCATCCTTGCCTTTATTTCCAAACTCCATGACTAAATGTCTCATTTTATATATCAGGGAATGTCAATATTAGCTTTTCAACTGTGAAAGACATTCTTTATGCTGTCAAAATAACTTGTACATAGTGTGTAGTTTCAACATGATTAGGCAACTCAATATGTATATGGAGAAACACATCCAGAATGAACAGGGAAGTGCTCTCATCAACTTATTGTACAGTTAACTAAGGTTAATGGTGTTTAGGCAGTGAAAGTACCCTAGGAAGAGGCTGCCCAATGATACACACCTCTCTCAAATGACCTGAGTCTTATTGGTGGATATTTGAGGTACAACCCCTTACTAATCCTCACACATTTTAGCCTTGCAACCAGGCCATCAGCTCACCTGCAAACAACATCTAGGGAGACCCAAAGTCCAGGCTCTTGGGGGTGACTCTGGCCATATAGTCTAATTAAGTGACACCACCAAATTCTGCTCCATTTAGACTTGAAGTAAGGAAGAAATTATTTTAAAAATTCACTCAAATATCTACATACTGCAATGGTATGAGTTCTATGGGCCAGGCAATGGTGGCTCATGCCTATAATCCTAGCTCCTCAGGAGGCTGTGATCTGAGTATTACAGTTCAAAGCCAACCAGAAGAGGAAAGTCCATGAGACTCTGATATCCAATTAATGACTAAAATCCAGAAGTTCGCTTGGATCAAGAGGTACAGCATCAGCCTTGAATGAAAAAAATAAATGACAGCATCTAGGCCCTGAGTTCAGGTCCTAGTACTGTCCTAAACAGCTTCATCATCTTTAACAACAACCAATTCTATTGAAAGATAAATAATTTTGAATTATTTCTTTTTTATTCACATATTTTAATTGTACAAAATAACTGGTTTCACTATGGCAATATTTTTTGGTGTCAGCTCTAGGACTTAAACCTAGGGTTTGGGCACTGTACCTGAGCTTTTGTGCACAAGGCTAGGGCTCTACCACTAGAGCTCTACATCTGGCTTTTTGGTGGTTTATTGGAGATAAGAATACTATGGACTTTCCTGCCAAGGCTGCCTTTGAACCACAATCCTCATGTCTTAGCCTCTTGAGTAGCTAGGATTACAGGTGTGAGCCACTATTGCCTCACAAAATATTTTGAAATTAAATATACTCATTTTGTGGAGAGGGGAGAATTTGCTACTGTAAATCTTTCTTACCCTATGAAGGCAGACACCATGTCTGACTACTTATTCACATTGCTTCTTCACAGCACATAAGTGTTTGGACTGAAGATTCATAATAAATAATTGTTGAATAAATAAATAAATGAGGATTGAATGTTAAATATTTATAAGCTATAGTTTTCAATAAAATCCAAGGAAGGAAGAGGATCTGCAGGTAGATGAGGGAATGTGAAAAAAGTACATTGCGTAGATTTATGAATAGGTCACAGTGAAACCATCATTTGCTACACTTAATTTACACTAATAGAGAAAAATCAAAACATTTCTTTCTTTTCTTTTTTTTTTTTTGTCAGTCCTGGGGTTTGAACACTGGGCTTGGGTGCTGTCCCTCAGCTCTTCAGCTCAAGGCAAGTGCTCTACTACTTGAGCCACAGGACCACTTGCAGTTTTCTGGTGGTTAATTGGAGATCTCAAGGACTTTCCTACCCAGGATGGCTTTGAACTGTGATCCTCAGATCTCAGCCTCCTGAGTAGCTAGGATTACAGGCGTGAGCCACCGGTGCCTGGCTCGAAACATTTCTTAAAGAAAAAAAGACCCAGGAAAGAAGTTATAGTTCAAAGAAATACTTTTTTCTTTTCTTTTCTTTTTTTTTTTTTGTTGCTGTTGTTGGTTGTGGGGCTTGAACACTGGGCCTGGGCGCTGTCTCTGAGCTCTTGGAGCTCAAGGTGAGTACCCTCTACTTGAGCCACAGCGCCACTTCTGGTTTTCTGGTGGTTCATTAGAGATAAGAGTGTAACAGACTTTCCTGCCCTGGCTGGCTTTGAACCATGATCCTCAGATCTAATCCTCCTGAGTAGATAGAATGATAGGTATGAGCCACCAGCACCCGGCAAAGAAATACATTTTTAATAGTCTATTCAATGTACATTCCACCAAAAATTTTATAAGAATCGTGATATTAATCACATTCTTGTCAGCAGTGATCACTAATGTTTTTCTTTTTTGTATTAATAGAGATTGGATTTTGTCTTTTATAATAAGAATAAATTCAATAGTTGATCTTTGTTTTTAAAGGAAGGACCCTAAAGGAAGGACTTCTGGCTTTTGGGGCTAGGAAGGTGGCTCAGTGGTACAGCGCTTGCCTTGCATGCTTGAGGCCCTGGGTTCGATTCCTCAGCACCACATAAGCAAAAAGAAAAAAGCCAGAAGTGGCGCTGTGGCTCAAGTGGTAGAGCGCTAGCCTTGAGCTGAAGAGCTGAGGGACAGCGCCCAGGCCCACAATTGAGGCCCCACGACCGGACCCAAAAAAAAAAAAAAACAAAAAAAAACTTCTGGCTTTTTTCTTTTGTATTTTAGTGGAAATAGAGTATCACAGACTTTCTTGCCCAGGCTGGCTTCAAACTCTGATCCTTAGATCTCAGCCTGTTTAGGAGCTAAGATTACAGGTGTGAGCCACCAACCAGTGCCTGGCTTCTTGTTGTTGTTATTCAGTCATGGGCTTGAGGTCAAGGATTGGGCACTGTCCATGAGGTCTTTTGCTCAAGGCTAGCACTCTACCATTCTGAGCCACAGTGCCACTTCTGGTACTTTCTGGTAGTTTGGAGATGAGTCTCAGGAACCTATATGCCACAGATGGCTTTGAACCACGATCCTCAGATCTCTGCCTGAGTGGCTAGGATTTCAGGCATGAGCCACCAGTGCCTCTATTTCTGGTTTTCTGGTGGTTAACTGGAGATAAAAGTCTCATGGACTTTCTTACCCAGGCTGGCTTTGAACTGCTATCCTCAGATCTCAGCCTCCTGAGCAGCTAGGATTACAGGCATGAGCCACCAGCACCCGGCTGGTACATTGCTTTAAACTTGCATTTCTTTCATACCAGTGAGTGTGAATAGGTTTTCATGATTCTGAGCTGGTTGTGGGGCTCGGGCTGTAGATTGTCCAAACATGTTTCCTGTTTTTCCAATCAATTCATAAGATTTCTTTGTACAGGAAAGATTTCTGCCTTTTGTCTGTTGTAATTGTTGCACATGTTTTCACTAGTTTGACATATGCCTGTTCATTTAGGTTCTTTTTCTCTAACAGATGAACATTTCTCATTTTGATGTAATCATAACTGCCTATCTTTTCCTCTATTCAAATATCCTTTTTCTTGGCTAAGAGTCCCATATGTGAATTGCTGCTAGCATTTAAATAATAATGCTAGTTCTGAGTTCCGATTAACTGGCTTCACACATTCCCAGAATACAACTAAATCCTAACCATCCCCAGAGCCCAGTTCCCATCTCCTTACAAGCTCTGTCCAGTAAAAGTCTAAACAAGCAAGGTCTACCACTTGAACCACAGCTCTACTTCCAGCTTTTTGCCACTTAATTGGAGATAAGAGATTCATAGACTTTCCTGCCTGGGTTGGCTTCAAACCACAGTCCTAGCCAGCGCTTGGTAGCTCAAGCCTGTAATCCTAGCTACTCAGGAGGCTGAGCTGTAAGGATTACATTTCAATGCCAGCTAGGGCAGGAAGGTCTGTGAGACTCTTACCTCCAATAAACCCACTGAGAAAACCAGAAGTGGCACTGTGGCTCCACTGGTAGAGTAGTACCCTTGAGCTGAAATGCTGAGGGACAGGACCCAAGCCCAGAGTTCAAGCCCCATGACAAAAAAAAATCACAGTCCTTAGATCTCAGTGTCTTGAGTAGCTAAGATGACAGGCATGAGCCACCAATGCCTGGCTCAGCATCTAGTTTTAACCTACCATTTGCAGAGGAACCACTGAAAGCAAAAGAAGGGAAAGGACTTCCTCAAATCACAGAATTCCTCTCCCCAAACTAGGCTACAGGACCTAATTGCCCAATTGGACACTTCACATGCTACCTTTATGGCCTTGAGGCTGAAAGATGGTGACTTTTTCCTAGCTTAGTCTTGAGTCCTAATCTCTTCCAATTGTGAGCACCATGCTGTCGAAATAATAGTAACTCCATCAGGTTTGCTGAATAGACCTAAACTTCAACCTACCAGACAGAATTTTTCTTATTTTTAATATATTCTGATAAGCATTTGACATTTTAAAGACATTATTGATTTTCAGATTTGTTTTCAAACAAAATCCATCTTCTTTATTAAATATCTAAAGTACCAAATTGTGCTGTTCTATTGGAAGCTCTAGAAGGGCCAAGATGACATATTTCCCCCCCTGGAATATGATGGACAGTTTCATAAAATAGTGTTTGATGACAGAAGGAAGACATGACTATTCTTTTAATGTTATTTTCACACTGTCACAAGCAATGACTGATATCTACACAAGATAAGCTTTAGGATTTTAATTGCCACATAATGCCAGTAACCTAAAATTTTATGAAGAGAACTTAATTCTGAGTAGCCTCTGTTTGTCATCTACAAAGGATACAAATACAGCTGAGATTGTATAAATGTTGTCATGCACATTTCTCTCTGTGTCTGTCTGTCCTGCTGGCAGGCTGATAGTCTCTTCTTTTATATGCATGCACACAGAACACACATACAAAATAGGTGAGATGGTGTTTTGGTTTTAGGATTTTGTTTTTGTTTTTGTTTTTGTCAGTTGTGGGACTTGAACTCAGGGCCTGGATGCTGTCCCTGAGCTCTTTCACTCAAGGCTAGAGCTCTACCACTTTGAGCCATAGCTCCACTTCCAATTTTTTGAGTTGGTAATTGGAAATAAGAGTCTCATAGACTTTCCTGCTGGGGCTGGCTTTGAACCATGATCCTCAGATCTCAGCCTCCTCAGTAGCTAAGATTAACTGCATGAGCCACTGGCTCCTAGTGGTGTTATGGTTTTGAATATGAAATAATCTGACAGGCTCCTGTGTTGAATGCTTGGTCCTTAACTGGTGGTGATGGTTTGGGAAGAGGTGGAAATTTTAGGAAGTGCGGATTACCTGGAGGGAGAAGGTACTTCTTGCCCATCAGAAGATAAAGAACTTCTCATGGTACCTAGCATCCATGGACTGAATTCTGTGATTCCTTGATCCAAAGTAAACCTTTCTTCATTAAGTCATTTGTGTCACATATTTGATCATAAAGATGCTTAAACCAACACAGACAATACAAGATGGCTAAAAAAAGGCATCCTCAAACTGTGTGCTAATGGCTCATGCTTGTAATCTTAGCTACACAGAAGGCTGAGATCTGAGGGTCATAGTTCAAAGCCAGCCAGGGCAGGAAAGTCTAGCCCTGAACAAAAGAGCTCAGGGACAGTGCCCAGCCCGAGTTCAAGCCCCATGACAAAAGAAGAAGGGGGAGGGAGGAGGAGGAGAAGGAGGAGAGGGAAGGAAGGAAGGAAGGCAGGAAGGAAAGCAGGAAGGAAGGCAGGAAGGAAGGCAGGAAGGAAGGAAGGAAGGAAGGAAGGAAGGAAGGAAGGAAGGAAGGAAGGAAGGAAGGAAGGAAGGAAGGAAGGAAGGAAGGAAGGAAGGAAAAGGAAGAAAGACATTTTCAACTAAGTGAAGCTAGGAACCCAAGCACCCCTACCCCCTGCTTGATCACAAGTCCAGCTCTGCTGGCTGTAGCTAGCTGGCCATTCATTCCTTTCCTCATCCTGAACCACAAGATGTGTCATCTTGCCTGCAAAACCAAGAAAGAGAAAGTACAAGTGTGGGCTTGATGAGGCACATGTACTCTATAGTTGTAGCTCTTTCTGAATAGAGATACTTTTTCAAAGAAATGGGGGGAGAAAGAAAGCTTTTACCACATTTTTAATGAATGGATGACCCAAAAAAGAGAAAGCTTTGCTCCATCTAAACAAAAACCTTTTAGTGCTTTCCTGTCAGTGATACCTTACTGGATTTTAGATAACAATTAGTTCCTCTTCCATATGGTTACACACACACACACACACACACACACACACACACTAGTGTGATTTCACTCCCACTTCTGAATTCCTCCCACACAGACCGAGTGGCATGCTAGAGTTGACTACAAACATAGGGAATTTGGCCTGAGAAAAGCCTGTCAGATTGGGGGATTTTAACAGCTGCTGTGCAACCATGTTTTGATACATTTTAAAATGATCTTAGCAATTCTAAAACGAGCAGGACTCTTATTTTTTTTTTTGACCTCATGCAACGTACTAGGAAACAGAACAGATGAAATGGAGCTTCTAATTTGTGTTCAAGAAATATTATTTGAATAGACAAACTATGCCAGTGTCCTGTCCTCTCTTCTCTCCTTTCCTCTTCTCTTGCCTCTATTAGCAATGTGATCACAGTCACTTCTACTGAGCATTTATATCACCCCCGCACTTTGCCATCCACAGAGCCTGGGGAGCAATGGGAGCAGGTTTCAAGGTCTTAGCTTGCAGCCACAATGGCCTCTTGTGCTCTCCCTCAAGTGGATGAATGAATGTGGGTCAGGAAATGGTCTCTATCACTGCTGAGGGCTCCTACTGATGCTCAACAATCTGGGTCTAGCCACCCCCCCCCACGCCCCTTATTCTGCAGTGAGAGGACCCTCTGCAATCTAGCCACAAGACCTACTCCTGATGAACATAAAATGTCTGGAGTAAGCCGGGCACCAGTGGCTTGTGCCTGTAACCCTAGCTACTCAGGAAGCTGAGATCTAAGGATCGCAGTTCTAAGCCAGCCCGGGCAGGGAAATCTGTGAGACTCTTAACTCCAATTAACCACTAGAAAACTGGACGTGGTGCTGTGGCTCAAGTGGTAGAGCACTAGCCTTCAGCTGAATTGCTGAGGGACAGCGCCCAGGCCCAAAGTTCAAGCCCCATGACCGACCCAAAAAAAAAATGTCTGGAGTATATCAATCTGCTCTCCTGAGCCTGGTGCTAGTGACTCAGCTCTGTAATCCTAGCTACTCAGTTATCTAAGAGCTGAGGAACATAGTTCAAAGTTAGCCTAGGCCGGAAAGTCTGTGAGACTCTTACATCCAATTAACAACCCAAAAGCCAGAAGTGTGGTAGAGCGCTAGACTTGAGCACAAAAAGTCAATGAGTATGCATAGGCTCTGAGTTCAAGCCCCAGGACCAGGGGGAAAGGAAAGGGAAAGGGAAAGGAAAAGGGAAAAGGAAAGGGAGGGAGGGAAACAGGGAAGGAAGGAAGGAAGGAAGGAAGGAAGGAAGGAAGGAAGGAAGGAAGGAAGGAAGGAAGGAAGGAAGGAAGGAAGGAAGGAAGAAAGGGGGAGGGGAAGGGGAAGGGAAAGGAGAAGGGGAAGGGGAAGGAGAAAGGGAAAAAAGAAATTTTCTCTCCCAATGGTTATAGCAACCCTAGTCCAATCACTCATCCTAACCCTCACTTGTAAATTTTCTGATGATAGCAATGATGTCGAGGATAACATCAGCTACCAAGTATGGAACATCCATTCTGTGATGACTGCTAATGGGAAATACAACATTGTGGGTTTAGAAAGTCTGTTCATCAAGGATCAGTCAAAACAGCCAGGGGTATGGGGTCAGACCAAACCAGATTCCTACTTTACCACTAAACATCTTGGTGACCTTGATGACATCCTTGAACCAATTTGGACTTTATGCTTTTCTGATAAGTGTGGACCCTTTTTCCCCTCTGCCTTCCTCCAAACAAACAGTACAAGTTTACAGCAGGGGGAGGGGGAAAACAAGATCACAAAATGAAAGTTTCTCATAAACCAGGGTGTACTTTCCACAAAAGAATCTGGTCCAAGGTCACACAGCTGGCTCACAGCTGGACTAGAACTAATTCCCAGGTGTCTGAACTCCCAAACCAGCCAGTCAGAGCTGCTGTTGCCTGCAGATCAGCAGAGCAAGAGCCTCCCAGCTGGCATGGAGGCAGAAGGCAGAAGCTCTCGTGCCCTGAGGCCAGCGTCTCACCCCTGTGAATCACTGCCCATGCGGCTGCCTTGCAGTGACATTTTTCACATCCCTCCCCTCCCCATGTGCAGCCACAGCTCACACACGAATGCACACCTCAGCTGTTTCCTAAAGATTATCAGGACACACACAACTGATCCTGCAAGCGGGGATCTGTCACCATCCTGAGAAATTCTCACTGCCTTGGGCTATCACGATTTTCTAAGATGACTATTTCTGGAAATAGGAAGAAATGAATAGAAGAAAAACATGCCCTTGAGGTAGCAACTGTGTTTCTCTAGGAAATCTTATTTCCTTTTTGCAAATACTGAAAAAGGCAGTTCAGTCTGGACTTTCTCAAACGTGGTTCTGTTTTCATTAGACTAGATGGCACTGTGGTACCAGCCTGATGGTGCCCACGAAAATCCTCTTTTATTACAAATAATTTTGCTTCAATTTCACACGATCCAAGAGGCTTTGAGGAGTACTGGTTACTTTACACAGGATATCTGAAGGAATTTGTAAGAGGGATACCAAACAGCTAATGGAGATGACATGAATACTGAGTTTATAGATAGCACATCCTAACTTACATGTTCAAAACAAAAAATCGGTAAAGGCACAAGTGCCCTAGAGAAATCCAGGAGAGGCTGTGGCTTTCTTACTAGTCAACACCTTATGTATACTTCTCTGGCATTATTGTGGCTATGGAATTCTATTTTTTTCCCCTAAAGAGTAGGGTTTTTTTTTTGTATCTCCAACCTTCAGCACACCTACAAAAACTCTTTCAGAATGAGATTATTTTCAGTACTGTCCAATGGTCTGAAACAATCAGCACAATCTTATTGGCACAATGACTTACACAATTCTTGCTAAGAATTGAAGAGGTCACCTTCCTGCGGCCAAGGTTCTCTTGGGACAGGAAAACAAATCTGTTAGTCAAGAAAGGAAATGAAAGTTCACTAGATTCTACTAGAATTCAAGCATTTGAGAAAGGCCATAGTCATCTGAGGGAAGAGCAATATGGGTGAAACAAGAGGAGTGGAAGCAGGGGTTGGGAATGTGGCTTAGTGGTAGAGTGCTTGCCTAGCATGCATGAAGCCTGGGTTCGATTCCTCAGTACCACTTACACAGAAAAAGTTGAAGAGTCGGAAGTGGCACTGTGGCTCAAGTGGTAGAGTGGTAGCCTTGAGCAAAAGAAGCTCAGGGACAGTGCCCAGGACCTGAGTTCAAGCCCCAGGACTGGCAAAAAAAAAAAAAAAGAAAGGAGGGGAAGTGATCAGACAGTCAAAGGACTCCATTAGCTGCTGCTACACAGAAGAAACCTCAGTGTCAGTTGATGGAAAGCACTGCCTCAGACAGGGCTCTGAGTGTCCCTCATGGGGGAAGACCAGAGGGGCAGCAGCAGCTTAAGGGCCCCCTGAGTCACCCAAATGGAGAGGAAGGAGCCATGGCCACATCATTATATATGCAGATGACCCAGATCAAAGACTGTTGATGACAAAATATACCTTGTCTATTTCCGAGATTGCACCGGCCCGTGTGTTTGAGGCACACCCATCAAAGAGGAGCCCTAAACTGCAGCAACTTCACTCCCCTTGACAGCATAGCCCATGACCTCCAGAAGCTGGATACTGCAGCTAGAAAAGAACAAATGCTCTACTTCTGGCTACAGACTGACTATTCATAAATCAGCTTTGCCTATATCAGTCTCACACTCTTCGAAACAAGGCTGCCTGTGCCTTGTTTCTGGTATATTACAAGGTGCATCTCATTATGTGTGATCTTCACACTGGGTCTTGGAAAGCCTCTCAGCCAAGGGCTGCTGTGGTAGCAAAGCACTGCAGATGTCTTGCTTGCAGCCAACAGTGAGGGGCACAAGGCTGAGTAGCGGGAGCTCTCCCAGGGTACCCACAAACAACAACAGAGTCCTGAGTCACACCAGGCATGGGGGCCAGGAGTAGATAAAAGTGAAGCTGGAAGTAAGAACATCAAAGGTGAGAAAGAGCTAGAAGAAAAGTAAGTGAGGGAAATCGCGAAGGAAAGAAAATGAGCCATCAGAAGCAGCCAATGTTTGGAACACACACAAAAAAAGGGAGCAAATGTTCTTGCTTGGAAAAAAAGGGAAGAAAGAAGAAGAAAGAGGATGTAGGCTGGGAAAGGAAGGAGAGAGGGAAAGAGACGTCAAAACCAGGGTGCAGAGGAGAGAAGAAAAAGATGCAGAGACAATGCATGCACAGTACAAGTTGTTTGTTTTTGTTTTTGTTTTTAGGAGTCTCCATGCTCATCAGCGAGCTGTTTCTCGTCCTGACTACGACACAGGGGCACCTATTCTGATCGCATTCTCCACCATCAAGCAAGGCCAAGGTTGGGACTGACAGATGGGACGTCCCAGACGGGGTGTCCCAGATGGAGGCTGAAAGGCTTCCTAAGGCCCAGACAGCACGGCCGAGATGGGCGCTAGAGTGCTTAGCACCTGCCCAACAGACACACAACAGCCAGGGCACCAAGGTGTGTCCTGGATCCCAACCAGGTGCCAGTAGCACCTTCCCACCATCAGTCAGCCCAGCCTTCTCCTCCCCCCTCCCCCCTCCCCCCACCGTTGGTCCTGACACTTAGAAGATAGGCTCAAATGCAGCAGCAAACACTCACCTGGATGGTCTGAGCCTGGCATCGCGCTTGCCATCCACCACGGCGGGCACACAGCTGGTCAGCTCGGTCCAGTCGGCATGCAGCCCGCAGCTCCAGCCCGTGGAGAACCTGGAGAAGAGCCAGGTCTCCCGCTTACCCGGCCGGTGGCAAGTGCATTTCTTCTGCCCTACTCGGCACTCACAAGGCTGCTCTAGCTGGATGTTGCGGACCAGGTGGCGGCCAAAAGTGGTGCCCCCCGTTTTCTGAATGTGCAGGAACACGATCAGGTCATCGCCCTTGATGTCGAAGTCTACCTTGCGCAAGAGATCGCCGCGGCTGAAATTGTAACGGGGCACGAACCTGGCGGAACTCTCATCTTCCGAACGGTAAGGGTCCGGTACCGGGGAGCTGAATGCCTGCAGGCGGAGAAGCTGACATTCTGTGCCGGGGCACACGTATTGCAGGACGATCACAGCAAATAGGAAGAGCATCACCAAAGCCAGCAGTAGCTTGTTGGATTTCTCATCCATGTTCCCTACGCTGGGGGAAACCCAAGCTCGTTACGTCAATCCCCCGCAGCTCAGCCCGCGCTCACCATGCGTCCCGCACCGCCCCCGCCCCTTGGCGCCTCCGTGCAGCCCCGTCGTCCCCCCCCCCCCCCCTCCGCACCGAGTACTCCACGGCAGAGGCGGCGGCGCCCTTCTCGCTTTCTTCCCAGCAGGCTCAGCGCTGTGGCTTCTGCCGCACACACACACCCCCTCACCCCACTCCTCTCTGGCCACCGGCCCCCTCCCCCGCCCAAGCTCTTCACACACACACCCCTCCCCAGAGTCATTCCCGCAGGACCTGCTGTGGTCCCCATCACTTGACTCCCCAACTTACACCCCCGCCTCCGTGCCAGACCCCAAGCTTGTAGATCTCCCCACTGGGGTTCCCATTCCGACTCCGCTTTCCCAAGTGGACTTTACACACACACACACACACACACACACACACACACACCGCTCTTGTGACCCCAACCCCCCTTTGGCGCGCACACGGCTGTCTGCCTGATTGGTAGGACTCTGTCCCCAAGCGTCCCAAAGCCCAGATTACCCCACGCGCGCCTGCTTACCCACCCCAGTGGCTGCCTCTCCTGAGCTGAGAGCCTGAGGTTCGTAGTTCCCTTGAAGGACGGAGCTCAACCCGCAGCCAGACTAGCAAGCCGGGACGCTGGATTGCCCTTGCCGGCTGAACAGTGCGGCTAGAGCTGCAGCGTGCTCAATCGCGCGCCGCCGGGCTGATCCGGAGCCCCCCAAACACCCAACCAGAATCGGCTAAGTGGAACTTTGAGCCCTTCCTTCCCCTCGCCCCTGCTTTTGCACCCCTTCCATAAGTGCCTTTCCGCCCCCCTACGGCTGCCGGCGTGGCTCCCGATCGAAAGAGCGCGAGCCCCGCTAGTGCCTACAACGTACCTGGCCAGGGGGCCGAAAATCTTGGAGAAAATCGCGCTGAGCACGTGCTTGAGTGAGTGGCCCAGGGCGGCCAGGCCCCGAGTGAGCAGGGCCCGGCAGAGGGAGCCCAGGTCCCAGCGTCGCCTGAAGTCGTGCATCCGCCTGCGGCGGCCTCGGGGCAACAGTGCGAAGAGCGGGGCGCGCACAGCTCCAGCCAGGGAGGAACACGCCTTGAGGGACTCGTCCTGGAGCGGCTGGGAGTTGAATCTGTGAGACACACCCCTAGGAGGGCCCGCTCGGACTGAGGCAGCCACCGATCCGGACAGGCTTGCTGCCAATTCAGCCGCTGCTCTGGAATGCCGGCGGGGACAGGTGGTGCGAGCCGGCGCTCCTTGCTCCGGTTGCAGCGGCGGCGGCGGCGGCGGCGGCCCGAGCGCCCGGGCTGCACACGCAGGCAGTGCCATTCCCCCCTTCAGGCAACTCAGGGTACTAAGGATCAGGAGCGAGCTTGAATTTATATAATAATGCCTCACGCCCAACAGCTCTGTGCCTTGGTTTTCTCCTGTCTTAAGAGAACGGAGGCCACTCCACAGCGCACATCGCCTCCACTTGGACTCGTAATTTCAACTCCCCTAAAATAGCAAAGGCGCAAATAGGAGCCTCTCCCTCCCTCTTTGCCAATTTCCATTCGGCAACGGAAGCAGGGGCATTTTCTCCTAAGGTAAGTCAGCATGAAAAGAAAGCATGACCAAATACACACACGGACGCCTGCGTGCGCGTGCGCGCACACACACACACACACACACACACACACGGGAAAGAAAATCTGAGCCTTTTCAAAGACCCACTCTTAATGACTGTCTTGTTGCTGAGGGTTGATTGACCAAATGGATAAAGAACAGCACCATGAGACCATCTAGGACAAGGCGATAGGATCCCTGAAGAAACTGAGGCTCAGACAGAACTGGGGATGTGCCCAAAGTCACACAGCACAACCTCAGGGTTGACACAAACAGGCACTGACCACCCATTTCTTGATGATAACACTACAATCCTCTCATAAGCACGATGGTCCACAAGATCTTTTGTCCCAAACACTCTTTCCTTACTGCACAAGCAACCAAGTAGGGACAAGGATCTAGAGAATACAGAGGCTCAGACTGTCCCCGTCTTATTTATTAATCACAGTCATTTGTGATTCCGTGACTAAGTATGCACTCCTGGCCAGCTCCACTGCCACATATATGGCATAGGGTTGCAGCGCTGTTGCTGTGCTACTGGAGCCAGAACCACTGGGAAGACACATTGTAAACTGACTCCTGTGGTGAAGGCATTTTACTCCAGAAACAAGGGTCCTGTGTCTGCCCTAGCCTTTTCCTGTTCTCTCAAAACTGTAAAGCAGCAAGCCAAGCACTGGTCAGAAACCTTGTGAAATCTCTCAGTCCTTACTGGAAAGTCCTGAAATGACTCATCCCTCCTGGGCCTCAGTTTCTTTTTCTGTAAAATAAGACTGATTGAGCCAGGTGCTAATAGCTCACGCTCCTCCAGAGGCTAAAATCTGAGGATTGCAGTTCAAAGCCAGCCCTGAGCAGAAAAGTCTTGGTGAGACTTATCTCCAGTGAACCACTCAAAACAACAACAACCAAGGAAGTGGCAAAGTGGGCTGTGGCTCAAAGTGATGGGGCACTAGCCTTGAGCAAAAGAGCTCAGGAACAGCCTCCATGCCCTGAGTTCAAGCCTCCTCAGGACCAAAAACAAAGAAATGAATAATTAAAAGACTGATAATGTCCCCCATTTTAATCAAGTAGGTTACTGTGAAGATGAAATGTAGAAAGCTCTAGAAAACACCAAACCATGAGGTTCTTTTTGTGTAAGGCTGCACACTAAGCTAAGTACCAGGATCACTAAGGAAGGGATTTTCAACAGGTTTTTGACAGGTGTGCCCTGTTCTTACTGATTTTCATAAGCCTCGGCCCTGGATGGACTCCATGAGTCCCCAAATTTACTGAAGCCGCTGGGAGACTTTGTGTTTAGCTACAGGCAGAAACACCATAAGCTTTAGTTAGATGCCAATTTGGGCAGAAAAGTTCACAAGATCCCCTTCACGGAAAGATGGCTGCCATGCTACACATCTATCATCCTGCCTATATGAAAGGTGGAGAATGATGATGGTTTCAAGCCATCTAGAGCAAGAAAGTCCTCAAGACTCCATCTGGACAGAAGAGGTTGAGCAACATAGCTCGTGCCTGTCATCTCAGCTAAGACAGGAAGCCAAAAATAGGCTCACAGCCCAGGCAAGAAGTAAGAATAGCTCAAAAATAGCCAATGTTAGAGGCCTGGCTCTGTGGTAGAGCATCTCCCTAGCAAGCTCAAGGCTGTGAGTTCAAATCTCAATGCTACCTCCTCAAAGGAAAAAAGAAAAAAATCGTAAGCTTCCTAGGGATAGTACATGCCAATCATTTCATGCCTCTTGCTTGTTGAGCTGCAGCCTAGCTGTGCATGGAGACCTCAGCTTCCCTATGAGTTCTTCTGGAATCTCAGACTCTTCTTCCACTGAAGGCAGGTGAGGATGTAAGTCAAAGCAGGAGGAAGCTGCCTCTTCCTCTCCTTGGCCACCCACACAGCCAAACTATTTAGCTTGCACAGTAGGTGGTTCTCCTAATGGTGCCATATAATGGTCCCCCTGCTATTAGATCACCATTATAATGGCATTTGGTAGGTGCCTAGAAAAGGCTTCTGAAACTGGCCGTTCACATAATTCAAGCCCTCAACCATTAACTGTGGAAAGATGTGGGGAAGATGGGAAGGGGGAGTGGGGGGCTACAGCAAGAGGAAATGCAATAGGTAGAAGGGAGGGAGAGGGGGAGAGCAGTAGTAAGACTTATTCCTTTCACTTGTGAAAAGGAGCATTGCACTGGCATGCAAAGGACCAAAGGAAGGCTCAGTCAGGTCAAGAGTTGCAGAGCAAAAAATAAATAAATAAATAAAAGAACAAGGTGATGCTTTTAAACTCAGTTTCTCAGATGGAATAGGTTATTCAAACTCCAGGGTGAATACATACAAGAGCATGGTGAGAATATTTGCTCAAAAGCTTTTCCTACCTGGGTGCTGGTGGCTTACACCTGGAATCGCAGCGGCTCAGTGGTAGAGTGCTTGCCTTGTATGCATGAGGCCCTGGGTTCGATTCCTCAGCACCACAGAAGCAAAAAATGCCGGAAGTGGCACTGTGCCTCAAGAGCTAGAGTGCTAGCCTTGAACTGAAGAGCTAAGGGACAGCACCCAGCCCCAGAGTTCAGGCCCCACGAAAGAAAGAAAGAAAGGAAGGAAGGAAAGAAAGAAACATTTCTTCGGGAATGAGGCTCCCTGCTAAGAAGTAGGAAATTCATCCTTTCAATGGCTTTGTCCCAAAAGCTATGTTCTCCTGACACCAGACCCCCTGACTTGGGAAGATGGGAGGGAGGGGTCTGGCAATTTGGGGCTGCCCTCCCCCTTCCTATTGCTCCCAGCTGGTTTCACTTAGAAACTGAATAACAAAGGCCTCAATCCTCCCGAATGGGGCTTTACCGGGAGAGATTAAGGATGGGAGGCCAAAAGGTAGCAAACAAGCTGAATTGCCCTCTCCTTGATTTTTCCATCTCCTGTTTCTTCCACCTGCCTGAGATGTGCCATACTTTGAGGATTCAGTACTTGGGAGCAAAGGAAGATTCTGCAGTCTGAGCTTTGAGTTTGATTCTTGTCCCAGAACTGTCCTCCCATGGTTTCCAACAAAACGTTGATGATTCTGAGAGCATAAGGTCAGCCTGGCTTGCATGCTAAGCAGCGCACTTCTAGACATGAATTGGATTGCTCAGAGAGATAGCTTGCAAAAGCATGGGGCCTGGGAATCCAGCGACCCGAGCTCCTTGCCTTGACACTGATGTGAGGGAGACACTGCACCCACTCTAGCCACCTACCCACTCTAGCTTTTGGGATCTGCTTTCTGAGGTGTGACAGCAGGTTTGATGAGATAGTACATAGAATAGTTTCCTGATCTGACATCCCAAAGGCCAAGGTGTTGCCCGTTTTGGGGGTCTCATCCTGGAGAGAAAGCCTTAGGCTGTGTCCTCCATTCCTTCCATGACCCCCTGACCTCACTGGATCCCATCAAGCAAAGCAGCCACTAGAATTGTTCCAAGCCTCAAAGGGAAGCACAGAGAGACAAATGGCGCATGTTCTTACTCACATGTGGAAGCCAGATCTAAAATTCACCAGGGGCTAGGAATATGGCTTAGTGGTAAGAGTGCTTGCCTAGCATGCATGAAGCCCCTAGTTCGAATCCTCAGTACCACATACACAGAAAAAATCCAGAAGTGGTACTGTGGCTCAAGTGGTAGAGTGCTAGCTTTAAGCAAAGGAAGCTCAGGGACAGTGCCGAAGCCCTGAGTTCAAGCCCCAGGACTGACAAAACAAAACACGAGAATATGCTAAATTACACAGGACTTATACAGGACTCTAGGTATTCACACAGGCTACCTTAGGAAAGGAACAGAAAGGCACAGTGCCTGTGTGCATCTGATCATACAAAATAATATTTATCAAAATGCACTCCAAGAAATGGAAATGTTTTTTTTCTTTGTCATTTTTTTTTATTTTTGTCTTGTTTGTTCATTTATCTGTCTTTGGAGGGTAAGAGGGAGCAGAGAAATGGAGGGACAAAGGACAAACAAATGCAACAGTGGTACTCACTAGACACAATGTTGAAAATGAACTATACAACCTGGGGGTGGGGATAAAAGGGAAAAACTGGGAGAGAGCAAGGGAAGGGGTGACAGTATTCAAAAAGAAATGTACTCTTTACCTGACTTAGGAAAGTGCAACCCATCTGTATATCACCTCTACAATAACAATTTAAAATTTTAATAATAAAAAAGAACTGTTCCAAGCCTATATTACAAGGCTGACAACAGAATCCCCTGACCAACTTCAAGCAGAAATAATGGAAACAATATTGAAGAAAGTATGATACTTTATATAGGGCATAGAACACAAATCTGCTTCTCCTCAATCTAAGCAGTCTCAATCTAAGACAGTCTTCCTGTCTTGAATTTTTTTAATGTTCCTATTCTCAATAATAAGGTGTTTTTTTTTTTTGGTCACAAAGATTGAAAGCATGCAAATTATTAAGCCAATTCACTTCTGGTTTTATGTGCACCTCCAAAGAGAATGACTAGCAGTATTTGATGAAACACTGCACCAAAATGTAAGCTTTAATATTACAAACAAGTTGCAGGTGGTATTCACATCATTCTCAATAGTCACCTATCCCCTCAAAAAAAAAAAAAAAAAGTACTGACTTTATCTAGCTTTACAAAATCTGAGGCTTGAGGAAATCAAAGAGGAAGGTAATACTGGGGTAATACTGGGGTATTGTGTATACGATAAGAATATGGTGTGAAGGTTAAAAAAAAAAAAGTGAGCCAGACGCTGGTGGCACATACTTGTAATCCTAGCTACTCAGGAGGCTGAGATCTGAGGATGGTGGTTCAAAGCCAGCCTCCAGGCAGGAAAGTCTGTGAGACTCTTACCTCCAATGAACCACCAGAAAACCAGAAGTGGTTCTGTAGCTCAAAGTGGTAGAGCACTAGCCCTGAACAAAAGAGCTAAAGGACAATGCTGAGGCCCTGAGTTCAAGCCCCAAAACTGGTACAAAAAGAAGAATATTTCTTTTTTTTTTTTTGTAGGTTGTGGGGCCTGAACTCTGGGCCTGGGCCCAGCTCAAGGCTAGTGCTCTACCACTTGAGGCACAGCGCCACTTCTGGCTTTTTCTGCTTCTGTGGTGCTGAGGAATAAATAGAACCCAGGGCCTCATGCATGCAAGGCAAGCACTCTACCTACCACTGAGCCACCTTCCCAGCCCAAGAATATTTCTGATTCCTGGTAAAACAGACCTTCAATAAATGATAGTTCTACCAATTTTCATTCTGAATATCCTTGAATTTTTCTTTTCTTTTCTTTCTTTCTTTTTTTTTTTTTTTTGGTATCGGTTGTGGGACTTGAACTCTGGGCCTGGAGCTGTCCTTGAGCTCTTCAGCTCGAGGTGAGCGCTCTACCACTTGAGCCACAGCACCACTTCCAGTTTTCTGGTAATTAATTGGAGATAAGAGTGTCATGTACTTTCCTGCCTGGGCTGGCTTTGAACCCCTTTCCTCAGATCTCAGCCTCCTTCCTGAGAAGCTAGGATTATAAGCATGAGCCACTGGCACATCTATTTATTTATTTAGTCTTGGGGCTTGAACTCTGGGCTTGGGCACTATCCCTCAGCTCTTCAGCTCAAGACGAGCACTCTACCACTTGAGCCACAGCACCACTTCCGGTTTTCTAGTGTTTTTTGGAGATAAGAATCTCACGGAGTTTTCGGTCCAGGCTTTGAACCATGATCCTCAGACCTCAACCTCCTGACTAGCTAGGATTATAGGTGTGAGCCACTGGCGCCCAGATTTTATTTTTTATGGTAGCAACATATACAGGTTTAATATTAAGTGGCTGGCATGGATCTAATTATGACCTGGGTTAGCTTTATTGCCATTCTGTGTGTGTGTGTGTGTGTGTGTGTGTGTGTGTGTGTGTGTGTACATGTATGTATGTGTATGTGCCAGTCCTGGGCTTAAACTCAGGGACTGGGTGCTGTCCTTGACCTTTTTTGCTCAAGGCCAGTGTTCTACCACTTGAACTATAACTCCAATTCTGGCTGTGTGTGTGTGTGTGTGTGTGTGTGTGTGTGTGTGTGTGTGTGTGTGTGTGTGTGTATGTGTGTGCTTAATTGAAGAATCTTTTGGACTTTCCAGCTCAAGTTGAAAGTTGGCTTTGAACTGCAATCTTCAGCTCTCAGCCTGCTGAGTAGCTGACACTATAGGCACGAGGCACTGGTGCCCAGCCTTATTTCCATGCAATTTGTCTGCAGTCTTTTCCCATCCTTCCTGTTGAAGTAAGTTAGACTTTGCCAGAAAACCATGCAGACACCTAGGTACAAAGAACAAAGGAAAGATTTCTTGCCAGTAAAGGGACCAACAAAATCCCGTCTCACAAAAGAGAAGCGCCGGCTATTGTCTCAGACGACTTTTTATAACCTGCAAGGTTTGGGAGCTCTTCTTGCTTTATATGGTTATAGCTAGCCCAAAGGAGAGCCCTCTCTCAGGTGAAGGAGATAGGGGCTGAGCATTTACTGCCTTTACTACATAGGCCTAGTGTTGCCTAGGGAAAGAGCATGTGAAGCCAGAAGAGAGGAAGCTATTGGGCTAACACTCCCTTGGCACTAATCCTTTTCCTATGGTTGTCTCTTAGAGGAGGAACTATCCTGATCCACCTAGTGACACTGAGGAATAGAACACAGGTGTGACCACTTCCAAGACACACCAGGAAGAGAGGAATGTGAAAACTTTGAAGAATGCTCCTTCCAGTAGAATACTATGGAACCCAGAAAACCGGACACTGGAAGGAGATACTAGGTAAGTTCAGGTAGAGAGCAAGAAGAGCCCTTACATAGCCAGCCCTCCTCTAAACTCTTGGCATTAATTTTCACTTCCATTCACTTCAAAATGTGTGGTTGATTTGGCCAGAAAGGTTGTAATTTGAGCAGCTGGTCAAACCACAGCAGTGGAGATTTTTTTTTTAAGGCCAGTTTCCCATTCATTCTGCATGAGGCAGAGCTGGCCAAATCCAATCCGTCAACTGAACCCTGGGCTAGCTTTCTGACAGTGGCAGGGGAAACAAAAGAGCCCCAATGTAGATGTCAATAAAAACAGTATTTGAAGCCATGTGCTGGTGGCCTCTAATCCTAACTACTCTGGAGGCTGAGATCTGAGGATCATGGTTTGAAGCCAGCCAATTAACCACCAGAAAACTGAAAGTGGAGCTGTGACTCAAAGTGGTAGAGCACTAGCCTTCAGAAGAAAAAACAACCTCAGGGACAGTGCCCAGGCCCTGAGTATTGTGTAGTGCTAAATTCAAGCCCCAGGACAGACAAAAAAAAAAAAACCCACAGTATTTGAGTCCCTTCTGGCTCTAACTCAATATATGAAAGATACTCCTGGCTGTTGTGTAGGCTCAAAGATGCTATCAAAGATGACCCTCCAGATAGTCACTGAGTCAAAAGAGCAGAACAGGGGCTTAAATGAGAAGTGAGGAAGTAGTGCTGTGCCTCAAAGTGGTAGAGCACTAGCTTTGAGCCAAAAAAGCTCTAGGAAGCACCTAGGCCCTGAGTTCAAGCCCCACTACTGACCAAAAAAAAAAAAAGAAAAGAAAAGAGAAGTGAACTTTCTCAGATCACATAAGTAAACTCAAAAATAGCCTTTTGGGCCTCTACTGACTTGAATGGAAAAAGCAAAACTGGAGGATTGGGAGAAAATAAAGTTGAGAACTCTCCTCTAGATTGTAAGGTCCACCTGTGCAGGCCCCATGCAGGCTCCTCCCTCCTCTTGGTTAAGTCTCCACCCATTATCTGGTTACCTAGGTAACTAACATACCTGGAGGCAGTTACCTCCCCCTGCTCCCACCTGGCCACACCTTCTTTCCACCCTTGCCCTAGATAACCAACCCCCCCACCCCCACCCCCCTGCCAGACAGCGCCCCACCCCTTTGACCATGCATCTCCACTATGCAGGACACGGCAGGAACTTCCGAAAATTAAACTTCTCTTTCTGCCTTAATACAACTTGGTGTTCTCTTCTTGGTTATCTAAATAAAACCTAGCATAGATGACACTGAAGCTTGGTGTAGTTTGATTTTAGTGCCAGTCCTAGGACTTGAACTCAGGACTTGGGCACTGTCCCTGAGCTTTTTTTTGCTCAAGGCTAGTGCCCTACCACTTGAACCACAGCACCACTTCTGGCTTTTGGGGGGGTAATTTATTGGAATAAGAGTCTCACAGACTTTCCTGCCCCCACTGGCTTTGAACCACAATTCTTAGATCACAGCTTCCTGAGTAGCTAGGATTACAAGCGTGAGCTACCACAGTTTGGCTGAAGTAGGCTTTAATAATGGTCATAATAGAAGCAAGAATAGTCTCACCTGGTCCAGGGTCTCCCATTTGTTTCATATTCTAGCATTTCAGCAAGAGAAGAACATAGCCATGGCCACTGCCTCCTGACTAGTCTCCAAGAGAATTCTGGCTTTGAATAATAAAATAGAAAAGCTGAGACTGAGATCTCAGGTCAATGTGGAAGAAGAATTGCTACCAGGAAAGGGATTCCTTTAGAATTCAAATGGGCGTAAAAGGGAATGTCTTAGCTTGGCGCTGGTGGCTCATGCCTGTAATCCTATATACACAGGAGGCTGGAATCTCAGGGTCATGGTTCGAAGCCATCCAAGCAGGAAAGTCCATGAGACTCAAGTCCAATTAACTATCAGAAAACTGAAGTGGATCTTAGGGACAGCCCCCAGGCCATGAGATCAAGCCCCATGACCATCAAAAAGGACCCCAAAAAACAAAAAAGAAAAAGGAATATCTTATAAGCATAAGCCAGGAAAAGAGAAATCAGTTTAGAAAACCATATATGTTACAGACTAAATGAAAATTAATTTTTAATAGAGAAAGCCAGACCAAAGGCTACTAAAGCCCTTAACTGGACTTCATATAGTAAAGAGCCTGCTCTTTTTTAAAATATGTATTTTAAAAATTGACATTGTGCTCAATGGTATTAACATGCAGAAATCTACTACATTAGAGCAATGGAGATAATGAACTTGGTAAAAAGCTCTTTGCACATTCATCTTCTGCACTAAAGGAAGTTGCCTTTAATGGGTATCATGGAAGATTTAGCTAAAGGAGAAGATGACATTCAGACCTTCAATGAAAAATGGACAAAATGCAGTTGGAAGGGCTCAAGAAAAGGTTAGAAATGCAACCACTGATGGATGGTGAAAGAGGCTCATGTTGTCAAGGATACAAACCACCATGGCTGCCCATGGTGGTAGATCCTTATAGGTTAGCCTCAGAATCTGAGCAAATAATGCCACCAACATCAATATTGAACATCTGCAATGTGTCAGATAGTTTTTACTAAACACAGAGTAAACCACTGATGGCTCACACCTGTAATTCTTGCTACTCAGGAGTCTAAGATCTTAGGATCGTGGTTCCAAGTAAGACTGGGCAGCAAAGTCTGTGACACTCTTATCTCCATTAATCACCAGAAAACAAAGTTTGAGTTAGCCTGCGCTAGTGGTTCATGACTATAATCCTAGCTACTCAGGAGGCTGAGATATGAGGATGGCAGTTCAAAGCCAGCCCGAGCAGGAAAGTCTGTGAGACTCTTATCACCAGTTAATCACCAGAAAACCAGAAGTGGTGCTGTGGTTCATGTGGTAGAGTGCTTAGCCTTGAGGAAAAGGTCAGGGACAGTGCCCAGGCTGAGTTCAAGCCCTAAGACCAGCACAGAAATATAAAAATTAAAAAAAAAAACAACACTGTACATGTACTGTCTCAACATTCCCAGAAATCCAATGAGTCTGTGACTTTTGTATTCCTTATTTTACAAATGAGCAAATGGGGGATTCACTGTTACAGACACACAGCTAATAGTAAAGTTAAGATTTGGAGTGAGCTGGGAAGGTGGCTCACTGGGTTCGATTCTTCAACACCACATAAACAGAAAAAGCTGCAAGTGGCACTGTGACTCAAGTGGTAGAGCGCTAGCCTTGAGCTGAGGGACAGCACCCAGGTCCAGAGTTCAAGCCCCACAACTGACAAAAAAAAAAGATTTGAAGCTAGATGTCTCATTACACAATCTTTAATAATTGCTATCCTTATGATTCTCACCCAGATCTGGAGTATTTGGGTGTGAGTTTGAAAATATGACACATCATGTCGCAGGATGGAAGATCAAGAGACTTAGTTCTCATCCTAGGTAAGGAAGCTGAACAGAGATTGTGGCTGTGTGCTGGTGACTCACAGGTATAATTCTAGCTACTCAGGAGGCTGAGATCTTAGGATCATGGTTAGAAGCCAGACCTAGCAGGAAAATCCATGAGATTTTGATCTCCAAAATTAGCCACCAAGAAGCCAGACATGGAGCTATGGTTCAAGAGGTGGAACACTAGCCTTGAGCAAAAAAGCTCACAGACAGTGCCCCAGCCCTGAGTTCAAGCCCCAGGACCACACACACACATACACACACACACACACACATACCTCTTTGTGTGTGTGTGTGTGTGTGTGTGTGTGTAGGGGAGGAATATACATATGGTTGTGGGCATACTTGCATAGAATATGCTCTCACTGTATGTTCTGAGGGTACTGGAAAAAATAGCCCAAAGCTTGCGTTTTTGTTAAGAAAAGACCCAAGACATGGCTGACTGGACAATTGAGCACATTCACAGGCCTGGGGTGTCACCCACATTATCTGGCCCTGTTATTTTAGCAACTTGCTCCACTCAGCAATAACCTTCTAGAAGTCTAAGACCTTGACTTCTTTTTTTAAATGTTTTTTTTGTGTTGGTCATGGGGCTTGAACTCTGGGCCTGGGCACTGTCCCTGAGATCAGCTCAAGGTAAGAGCTCTACCACTTGAGCCACAGCACCACAGGCGCTCAGCAGACCTTGACTTCTTAGTTTTGAAAAGTTCCTTCTACTGCCCCTTAAAAATAATATTTGGTCTTAGGCCTTACCAGTTTACCAGATACTTTCACAAATACTAACTGGCCTTGTCAAACAATTCTGCCAGACAGCTGTTATTGTCCCCCTCTGCCATTCATATGTAAGGAAAGAGTCTCTGACAGCTAAGGGAACTTAGCCATGAGCACCTAACTTACAATGGGTTACCACTGCTAACTACTCTCTTCAATCCCCTGACCAGACAAGTCAACATCAGGTTCATACCCAAGGGACCACACAAGGATCTGACAGGGAGTAGGTGATTAGCAGATATTAGTTCACACCTGTAATCCTAGCTACTCAGAAAGCTGAGATCTGAGGATCATGGTTCCAAGCCAGTCTGGGTAGGAAAGTCTGTGAGACTCTCATCTCCAATTAACCACTAAAAAGCCAGAAGTGCAGCTGTGCCTCAAGTAGTAGAGTGCTTACCATGAGCAAAAAGGCTTAGGGACAGCCCCTAAGCCCTGAGTTCAAGCCCCAAGACCAACACCCAAAGAGAAAAGAAATGGAAATGATGAAGCAGAAGTTCCTCTGAAGAATATTTGCAGACCAATTGCACCTGTAGAAGAATAGAACAACTTCCCCACAGCCAAAGAAATCAATGCTCTGAGCAAGTCCTTTCCATTCTCAGAGGTCCTGTGAGGCTTTTGTAGAGGCCACAGGCTGTTCTTTTATCTCAGTAACCTGAGTGCCTCTGGACAGCCAGGTCAAAAGCTCACCCCGGTATTCAGTGAACTCTGAGTCCAGTCCAGGCTGGAGTCAGCTGCCTCCATTGTAAGTCTTTTGCTATTCGATGGATGCCTTTGGCCCTTCTGTCTTGAGGATTGGAATCTCCTGGACACAGATTGGATTTCACTTTCCATGTCTACAGTGCTTGCACCAAGGTTATTAATATAATCTCTACAAGGGGATCATATTGAAAGCAAGCTGAAATTCATATAATAAATGAAGCTTGCAGCTAGGCTGAGTCAAACCTCCAAGAAGAGACTGGGTGGAGAGCTCTGAGCAGCCAGCCACCCCTGGGGAACTTTGACAAATGTTCAGCAAACAGCATCTTCCTATTGCTCAGAAGCCCCCACTCTCTCAGACTGCTCCACCACACTTGGCAATGCCCAGCAATATCTATGGGGAAAGAAAAAATATAGAGAACCAATTTCCACCAAAGTGCTAGGGACTCGGCAGGTTCCTCTCCCCCAAACTCAGTTTATAATCAATGAATGATCATAAATGCCATTATAGCCATCAAAAAGGCCCTGAGAGAAAAAGGCAACTGTAATAGAAAAGGCTCTCTGAAATCACCCCAGGCTGTGTGTGTGTGTGTGTGTGTGTGTGTGTGTGTGTGTGTGTGTGTGTGTGTGTGTGTGTGTGTGTGTGTGTGTGTGTGTGTGTGTGTGTGTGTGTGTGTGTGTGTGTGCAGGTCCTGGGCTGGAACTCAGGGACTGGGTGCTTGCTGTCCCTGAGCTTCTCAAGGCTAGCAACTCTACAACTTAGCCACAGCTCTACTTCCAGCATTTTTGTGATTAATTGGAGAGAAGAATGATATGGACTTTCCTGCTGGGCTCAAAGTGCAATCCTCAGATCTCAACCATGTGACTAGCTAGGATTATAGGTACAAACCATCAGCTCCTGATGCTCCCTACTAAACTGAGTGGACTTAGGGAGGGGTAGGGGGACTTGATCACAGGCAAGCATACCTACAAATACACACATAAAAATAAAATATGGAGGGCTGGGAAGGTGGCTCAGTGGTAGAGCGCTTGCCTTGCATGCTCAAGGCCCTGGGTTCGATTCCTCAGCACCACATAAGCAAAAAGAATAAAGCCGGAAGTGGCGCTGTGGCTCAAGTGGTAGAGCACTAGCCTTGAGCTGAAGAGCTGAGGGACAGTGCCCAGGCCCAGAGTTCAGGCCCCACGACCGGACCAAAAAAAAATAAAAAAATAAAATATGGAGCCAGGCACTGGTGGCTCATGCCTGTAATCCTAACTACTCACATGGCTGAGATCTGAGGACTGTGGTTCAAAGCCATCCCAGGCAGGAAAGTCCATGAGACTCTTCTCTCCAATGAACCACCAGAAAACTGGAAGTGGCTCAAAGTAGTAGAATGCTAGCCTTGAGCACAAAGAAACTCAGGGACAGTGCCCAGGTCCTGAATTCAAGCCCCACAACTGACAAAAATAAAATAAAAAATAAAAAAATAAAATGTGGCCATGTGTCAGTCACTTACCCCTATAATCCTAGCTAGTCAGGAAGCTAAGATGTGAGGATCAAGGTTCAAAGCCAGTCTAGGCAGGAAAATCCATGAGACTCTTATTTCCAATTAACTGCCAAAAACAAAAACCACCAAAAAAGGCAGAAGTGGAATTGTGGCTCAAGTGGTAGAGCATAAGACTGGAGCAAGAAAGCTCAGAGACAGCACTTAGGCCTCGAGTTCAAGTCCAAGGACCAGCAAAAACATAAAAATAAATAAGTAAATAAATAAAGTGTACTCACATGGGATTTTTTTAAGAAAAGCAACCAGAACTATAATCTATATGGAAAAATGAACACAGAATAAACACACAAGTTGATGGATTCTCATAACTAAACACACATGTATAATTAACTTTAATATCAAGAAACTTGGCCTTCACCTCAAAAGCCTCTGTTGTGCCCTATTTCCAGTCAATTACCCCCCCCCCCGCCCTAACAGTGGCTACTATTTTGATATATTATCATCCTAGATTACTTTTGCCTGCTTTCATACTTTGCATAAATCAAATCATAGGGTATTCGTTTTATGTTGTAATATAACAAATTGCCGCAAACTGTCGCTTAAAACAACACAATTCAATTATCTCAGTTTCTGGAGGTCCAAAATGCAGGCACAAAGGGACTATATCCTTTTCCCAGGGTCTACCTGGGCTCAAATCAAGGTGTCAGCCATGACCATAATGTGTGCAACTTACAGTTTCCATCCAAGCTCACGAGGGTGGGCAGAATTCATTTCTTTGCCATTATAGAACTAACAATCTCATTTTCTTTTTTTTCCCCCCAGTTGTGGGGCCTGAACTCTGGGCCTGGGCACTGTCCCTCAGCTCTTCAGCTCAAGGCTAGAACTCTACCACTTGAGCCACAGCACTACTTCCAGCTTTTTCTGCTTATGTGGTGCTGAGGAATCAAACCCAGGGCCTCATGCATGCCAGGCAAGCACTCTACCACTGAGCCACCTTCCCAGCCCGAGGATCTCATTTTCTTACTGGCTGTCAACTAGGGTCACTTCCAGCAACTAGAGGCCACAAGACTGCTTTTATTTTCATGAGCAACTTGGAATTTTTCTCATGCTAATCTTCCTCATGCTTCAACTCTGACTTGCTCTTCTGCAAGTAGGCCAAGAATATACTCTGCTTTTAAAAAAAGAAAGAAAAAAAAAACCCAAAAAAACAGGAGATTAAGTCATCACTACCCAAATAAGCTCCCTATCTTCAGGTAACTGATTTGGAACTTTACATCTGCAAAATTCCTTTACCTTGTTTGGTGTTTGCTTGAACAACTGGGGGAAGGTACTTATACAGTAGGGTCATGGAATCTAGAGAGGCCATTTCAGAATTCTGGCTTCTTGAACTCAACATTATGAGATTCATCCATGGTAGAAGGGATTACACTCTATTTTCATTGCTCTGAAGAATGCCATTGTGTGAATACATCACATTTTAGTCATACCATGTTTATTCATATTGATGAGCATTGTTTTAATTATTAGCTTTTTTTTTCCCACAGGGCTTGAACTCAGGGCCTGGGAACTGTCCTTGAGCTCTTTTACTCAAGACTAGCACTCTATCACTTTGAGCCACATACCACCTCTGGTTTTCTGGTGGTTCATTGGAGATAAGCGTCTCATGGACTTTCCTGCGTGGGCTGGCTTTGAACCATGATCCTCAGATCTCAGCCTCCTGAGTAGCTAAGACTACAGGCTTGAGCCACCAGCACCTGGCTTTCCTTATGTTTTTGAGACAGGGTTTCACTATGTTGCCTGGGTTGGCCTCAAACTCATTTCATAATCCTCCTGCCTCAGCCTCTCAAGTGGCTGAGATTATATGTGTACACACCAAGCTCTCATTATCCTAATTTTAAATGTTGGTCTAATTCTTAATTTTAAGCAAATAGTACTTTCATGAATAAGATTTTAGAGAACAAGTATAATATAGAAAGTAGAATAAATATGTATTCCTGTTACAATGCACTAAGATCTTGTTTGTTTTTGTGTGTGTGCCAGACCTGAGATTTGAACTCAGGGCCTGGGTACTGTCCTTGAGCTTTTGTGCTCAAGGCTAGTGTTCTATCAGTTGAGCCACAGCTCCATTTCTAGCTATTTTTAGTAATTTAGTAGACTTTTCTGCCTGGGCTGACTTCAAACTGTATTCCTCAGAACGCTACTTCCTGAGTAGCTAAGATTCCAGGTATGCGCCAGCAGAGCTTAGCTCTCTCTGGATATTTTAAGAGTCTCTGGATATTCGTGTAAAATTGAGACAAGTACAGAACAGTAGAAAGTTCAAGTTGTTCCCTTTGTAGATCATTGTACCATATAAAAGCAATGAACATTTATCTTTGCAAATTCTTCTGAGAAATGTCTTCCCTTCTCCCAGATTCCAATCAATATTCTATTCTTCTTTCTAGATTGGACACAGTTGGGGGCTAGAGCAGACCTGTCAGCACTAACTTCCTTTACTTGATGGTGATATTCTTCATGTATACGTCAACATCATAGTCTCTACCTCTGTGAAGCTACGGAACCACACTTAATTTAAAGTAATTGTTGGGCTGGGAAGGTGGCTCAGTGGTAGAGTGCTTGCCTTGTATGCATGAGGCCCTGGGTTCGGATTCAGTACTGCATCAAAAGAAAAAGCAGGAAGTAGCACTGTGGTTCAAGTGGCAGAGCACTAGCCTTGAACTGAAGAGCTGAGGGACAGCGCCCAGGCCCAGAGTTCAAGCCCCACAACCGACAACAAAAAAGAAAAAGTAATTTGTATGTGTGTGTGTGTGTGTGTGTATGCGCGCGCGCCTGTGTGTGCATGTGCTGGTCCTAGGGCTTGAACTCAGGGCCTGAGTGCTGTCCCTTAGCATTTTTTTCCCCTCAAGGCTAGCACTCTACCATTTTAGCTACAGCTCCACTTCTGGTTTTCCCGTGGTTCACTGGAGATAAGAGTCTCACGGACTTTCCAGCCCCGGATGGCTTTGAACTGTGATCCTCAGTGGTCAGCTTCCTGAACAAATTAGGATTACAGGGGTGAGCCACCAGTGCCTGGCTGGCTTCTCTATGTGGTCATTAATATAGGCTGACTGTGACTCAAGCTGGGAAATTAAAGAGAGGAAAAATTCCCATGTCCCAGTCTCCTTGCTCACAGAGGCTTTGGGCAGCTTACCCTGGGGCATGCGCACAAAGTCACTCAGGCTGCCTCCTGTGCAGGCTCTGATCCTTCAGAGGCAGGGGTGATTACCGCATCAAGTAATGGAGCATAGGGAAGTAAAAAGTCTAGATAGATTAGCCAATAAATAAAATAACCAGACCTAAGGTTTCAAAGAAGAAGAATATTACCTACTTGGAGATAACTTCTTGGAGCATGGCATATGTGGCTGTACTATACTGTTATGAAATTAATTTGAAGTTGAGAAACTGTAATATATTACAGCTATCAGTCTCTCTGGACGGTTTTACAATCAACATGTACGATATGAAAAAAGAAAGATGCCAATAACATATTAATGCGCTATTCGGTGTTCAATCTTCTTTATGCAGCATAGTATTACAGCTGAGAAAAAAAAAGACAAAAAAGATCAAAAAGTTGGTTCTCTTTTCTCCAAAGAAACAGAAGAAGGAAACTTGAACTTTAAATTAGCCTATCTGTCACTTTCCATTGATTGAGTCTTGCTCATTAAGATAAATTCCAAGTGAGACTATCATTTTTATCGTTTGAGCTCTAGAAATGTCTGCCTTTCCCATGTCTTTCTTTGTCTCTTTTTCTTGCTTTTTGTTCTTTGTCTTTTTTTTTCTCTTCTCCCCCCTCCTCCAATATAGGAAGCCACCAAGGAGAAAGGGGAACATTGTGTTTCCCTTTTAAATTGACTTCCTCTGGAAATATAATGGGCCCGCAAGTTTAATATCTGATATGTGGGAACAGAAATGCCCTAGCAAAATCATACCCCCCAAAAAAGACATCCCTTTTTTCTCTCTGTTGTATGCCATGCAAGTACAAGAAGTGGTTTCTCTCTGATATAACAGAACCCAAACTCTGCTCTACCAGAAACTAGCTGTGGGATTTGGGGAGAAGCATTTACCCTGAATTCTCAGCTTCTACATCTGTCCAAAAGCAGAACATAATGTACAGGAAAGCTAAGTGAGCTTGCTATAGGACTTTTTGGCTGTGTTTCTATCCCAGCAAGCTGGGGCTCTGTAGGGTGGATTATTTCACCCCCCCTTCAAGTAGTAGCACTGACGTGATGTGGACATTCCTGGGTAGCTAGCAGATAGCAGGTGCTCAATAAACATGAATGCATTCCTCTTCTCCCTCTGTTGTCAGCAAAGCAGCTAGAGCTGGATGTTAAACAGCTGCCACTTGTTCTTTCCCCTGCCCTTCATTCCCAGGGATAAAAGAAGAGGACAATGCAGGAAATATTCATGCTTACAAATTAACAACTCACAGCCAGATGGACTCTTGTAAAGGCAGAAAGTCAGAAGTTGATCCGCATTGACATGCTCCCCCTCAGCCTCTCTCCCACAACATCTACTTTCCCATGGCCTCTATTTATGGGCTCTGTTCTTTCCTTGTCCTTTCTCAGCTAAAACGGATTAGTTCTTTTGACTTTTTTTTTTTTTTCGGGGGGGGGGGGGGGGTGGAAATGTGATGAAGATTGAACCTAGAGCTTGCTGCATGCTAATTGCCTGTTGTACCACTGAACAGCACCCCCTAGTGCCTAGAATGGATTGTTCTGCGGATCATACATCAGGTATCAATCAATGGCAGAGTTTCCTTCATTTCCAAGGCCTGTTCTGGAATTTGGGTAATATAGCCATGTAATTACAAGCTCACAAGGCTATATCCTTGAAGGACAGACATGGCCAACTGTTTTCCCAGGGGAGATTGCTCCAGTGGTCATTTGTGGGGAGAAGGCATCCCACGCCTCTGACAATTTGAACAAGTGGGGGCAGCATATAATAGCTTGTCAGAGGCACACAAAAGGGGAGATTATATGAAATCCTGGAAACAGTTTGAATACAAGTATGGGATGGAAGCTGGGTGCTGGTGGCTCACACCTGTAATCCTAGCTACTCAGGAGACTAAGATCTGAGGATCATGGTTAAAAGCCAGCCCAGGCAGGAAAGCCCGTGAGACTCTTATCTCCAATGAACCACCAGGAAACTGGAAGTGGCACTGTGGCTCAAAGTGGTAGAGCACTAGGCTTGAGCAAAAGAGCTCAGGGACAGCAACTGGGCCCTGAATTTAAGCCCCATGACTGAACAACAAAGTATGGGATGAAGCTGTTTGCAGCTGGAAGCAAGGCTGACACTAAGAAAACAAAGACCAGGACATACAGACCTAAGACTACAACTTGAACACACACACACACAGGGAGAATGTTTTAGAAAAGTGGAGACTCAACCATGCGATAGACTCCTATCACCACCATTTAGCACCTGCCTGCTCATTTGAGAACGTAGGTTTGGATCTCTCTCTCTTGTCGGTTGTAGGCCTGAACTCTGGGCCTGGGCGCTGTCCCTCAGCTCTTCAGCTCAAGGCTAGTGCTCAACCTCTTGAGCCACAGAGCCACTTCTGGCTTTTTGTGCTTATTTGGTGTTGAGGAATCGAACCCAGGGCCTCATGCTTGTAAGGCCAGCACTCTACCACTGAGCCACCTTCCCAGCCCCAGGTTTGGCTCTCTTAATTGATTATATGGACAGGTGCCATACCTACTTCTGAGGTTGGCCTGTGTTTTCTTGTGTGTTTGCGTTGGTCCTGGGGCTTGAACTCAGGGCCTGAGTGTTGTCCCTGAGCTTTCCTGTTTAAGGCTACCACTCTACCACTTTGAGCCACAGCTCCATTTCTGGCTTTTTGGTAGTTAATTGGAGATAAGACTCTCACAAACCTTCCTGCCCAAGGTGGCTTTGAACCATGATCCTCAGATCTCAGCCTTCCGAGTAACTAGGATTATAGGCATGAGCCACCTCCTTTCAAGGAGCCTGGCTCCTTTCAATAATTTTCTTTTAAAAATATACATAGTATATTTGTTAACTTGCCTTTTGAACAACCACACAAAATAGAAAAATAAAAAAGGTATGAACATAAATAGCAGGCATTTTACTGAATAATGAAGCCAGACATGGCATCATATAAATAACATATTCCTGTCAGTTAATCTAACTTGTCATTGTACATGAAATTCAACTACCTTCCCTATTGTTCAATCTGCTGTCATCTGAGATATATAGGGCTTTTCACTGGCTTTATAAATAAATTGGATCAAAGCATCTTACAATAAAATGGAAAAAATAATTAAAAATGATGCTGTTCACCTTCCTCACAATGGCATGGTATAATAGCTGATCTCCATGTAATATTCAATGAGCTGAGTTCCACTTTACTTCATACATTAAAGCAAATTTGTAAAAGATTTTCCTTCTTTCTTTCCTTTCCTTCTCTCCTTCCTTTATTCCTGGCTTCCTCCCTTGCTTGGCCCTCTTCCTCCTCCTCTCTTTCCCCTCTCTCCCTTCTCTCTCTTTCTCCCTCCCCCCCCCCCCCCCCCCGGCGATAGGGAAAACTGTACCACTAAGCTATGTCCCCAGGTTTCTGATCATATTTAGCTAGAATAATGAGAATGTCCAATCATCTACTCAGTGATATTTTAACTCTAAAATACACTTTTCCTAGCAGAAAAAAAATCTTAACATAATTTCCCCATATGCTTCTGACAGATATGATATTCTCACAATGACGCATGCAACAATTGTTCTGGGTATGCAGTATGACAAAGCACTTCTCTGTTGCTTCCTGCAAAGCTTCATAGCCTTCATGAGGAGGAGGGAGGAGGAAGAGGAGGAAGAAAACAAGACAAGAGGAAATATAAAAGGAGGAAGGAAAAGGACGTAAGTGGCTAAAGGGGGATAGGGAGCATAGAGACGAGTGGGACCTCTAGAGGTTGGGGTGTCTGATAAAGTCACTTTTGACAATACAGGAACAAATAGACAATTTTGACAATACAGGACCAAATAAGTAATTATCTAAAAGAGATTGTTAAAGCATAAAAGACTCAGCATCTTAAAGAGGCGAAGTTGGCTCTTTTCTCTGCTGAAATAGGAACCCATGAGCATGTTAAGAACAGTTAAGACTGGGCTGGGATGTAGCTCAGTGGTAAAGCTCTTGCCTAGCAAGTGCAATATCGTAGGTTCGATCCCCAGTACCCCCACTCCCCCCAAAAAGGTCAGTTAAGGGATTGAAGTTACACATTTGCACAGTGATGTTGCTAGAAAACACAAATGTTCTAGAAGATGTTAATCACCACAAAATTTCCAAATGGCATTAAAATGCTTGCATGGCCTTGGTTAAATCTCTCTGAATCTGAAGAAAATCATTCTTCTTCAATATAGTGTCAGCTATTACATGAAAAAGGGGCTTCATGGTCAAATATACGTAGGAAAACATGAGAATAATAAAGGAAGGACTTATAATTGCTGGCATTCTAAGAATCTTTACTGTGGATGAGTATTATGTATCTTCCAAGGGGAGGAGGACAACACATTATCAAGAATTCCCAAACATACTTGTTAGGAAATTCTTGTTCACAAACTGCCTGTTAAGATCTCATTAACCTAGTTGGGCACTAGTATCCCATGCTGTCATCTTAGCTACTCAGGAGGTTGAGATCTCAAGGATCACGTTTCAAAGCCAGCCCAGGCAGGAAAGTCAATGAGACTCTTACCTCCTTTGAATCACCACAAAACCGGAACTGGAGCTGTGGCTCAAAGTGATAGAGCACTACCCTTGAGCACAGAGAGGCTCAGGGACAGCACCCAAGCCTTGCTTTCAAGCCCCATGACCGATAACAAAACAATCAATCAAACAAACAAGCAAATAAATAAATATCTCCTGAACGTAGTAGCCCCTGCAAGAACTTGGGCAAGTTGGCTTTATTATTTAAGACGCTTTCCAGTGATTCTGAGCCTGGGACCTAGGAGGGACAGATGAGTTTGCTCAAGGCTAGTGCTCTGCCACTTGAGCCACAGCACTCTTCTGTTTTTTTCTGCTTATGTGGTACTGAGGAATCAAACCCAGGGCCTCATGCATACAAGGCAAGCACTCTACCACTGAGCCACCTTCCCAGACCTAGACAAAGGATTTCTAAAGAAGAACTTGTTGTTTTGTCCTTGACAAATTTGTTTTGATTGATTCTGAGCTGGTCATAGTAAGAAGCTACTGTAAAGGTTTCTCTGAGAGTAATGGACATCCAATGGCCTCACTTTCTTTAGCAAATCCAGCCCTTCTAAAATGGATACTGAGAGCACATGACAGGGATCCTCCATCACCTCATGCCCCAAGACTGCAAACAGAAGGGGGTCAGATCCAACATTTCACCGAGTCTCTGATGACAGGGACAGGGCGGAGGGGAACAATACATAGCTCCAGTGACAATGGCAAAGAACTCGTCTGTCCATTCTGCAGCAAGAAAGGTGTGATGTTTGCAATCAATCAATCAATCAAGTAATCTATCTATCGCTCTCTCTCTCTCTATATATATATATAATTTCTACTATAAGAATGATGTCCAGGCCCAAGAATTCAAAGAAGTCTATGTGTTGGCTGAGAATGCAAAAACAGAAAGATAATATTTCACACTTCTAGAACTTTAAATCATTCACATATTCATGGGAAAATAACATTCTATACCAAAGCCCTTGGGAGTCTGAGGGAGTGTACAAATATGCATACATGCTGATATTGAGGCTTGAAATCAGGGTCACCCTTTCTCACTTGGCCTTTTCATTCAAAGCTGATGTTCTACCACTTGACTCACCTCCACATCCAGCTTTTTGCTAGTTAATCAGAGATAAGAATCTCACAGACTTTCTTCCCAGCCTGGCTTTGAACTATGATCCTCAGATCTCAGCCTCCTGTTAGCTAAGATTATAAGCAGGAGCTACAGGCACTGAGTTCCAAAGTCCAAGTCCGCTTTGTTGTGCAAGTATGGAAAAGTATGCTTTCCTTGAACAACTAAGAAGTTTCTCTGCAAAGTTAAAAGATGGGCAGTTTAGTGATGAGTGTTAAGTTAGTGAAATGGCATAAATTTTTTTTGGTTGGTTGTGGGGCTTGAACTCTGGGCTTGGGCGCTGTCCTTCAGCTCTTCAGCTCAAGGCGAGCGCTCTACCACTTGAGCCACAGCGCCACTTCTGGTTTTCTGAGTGGTTTATTGGAGATAAGAGTCTCACGGACTTTCCTGCCCGGGCTGGCTTCGAACCATGATCCTCAGATCTCAGCCTCCTGAGTAGTTAGGATTACAGGTATGAGCCACTGGTGCCTGGTGGCTCTTTTTTTTTTTGTTTTTTTGTTTTTAAATCCTATTTCTGACCCTCTGTGATGTTTGGGAGTAATTTCCATTGACATTTAATTGAAAATATCCTTAAAAAAAAACAAAACAAAAAAACAACACTACATGACCTATTTGTGCCCTAAGTGGTCACTTAAGACCTACTTCATTGCTATCTGGCACTGATCCGAACCCAAGATGATAAAGTAGTTTGCCATCTGCCGTCAGCACTGTCTGCTACTTATCTATTGATTCGTGGTTCTTGGGAAAGCAGTCTTAGCTATATGTTCAAGTTTAGTCTTCGAATGAAGGTTCTCTGACTCCCCACCGTCTCATAGCTGTGAAATCAATTATGACTTCAGGCGTGCTGACAACGTACTATATTTGTGAAAAGAAAATTGAAAAATTATTACCTGATGGATGAGAAATGGTTTTGACATTTAAAAACAGAAAATGCTTCTCCATATCTCTTCTAAATGATGTCTGATGTTGACATTAGCATTTATGTAATTCATCCAGTTGTGGGAACTTGCATGTACTAATTCTTAATAGCAGCAAAACCTATTCCAGTGAGGACTAATGTCCCTTCTAAAGGCTTCATTTCAGCCTCCTCCCTCCAGGCCCATTGTCTCAACTCCATAATAATCAACTGATTTGCTGCAATTCTGTCGTAGCCAACCCTGAACAAGAGGACACAATGGAACACCTGAAGTTACAGCTGATCGAGACAAGACAAAGCTTTGAACTCCTTCAGGAATGGCTTAGTGGCCATCACAGAATGGAAAGGTTATTATTTATTGGTAGGAAGAGCCAAACTCCTTTAAAGCAATTTTGCTAAAGAGAGAAGCAAAATGTAAGGCTTTGTTTGACCTGAGACCATCTTTTCGTGTGTGTATGTGTTGGTCCTAGGGCTTGAACTCCAGGCCTGTGCACTGTCTCTGAGCTCTTTCACTCAAGACTAGCACTCTACCACTTGGAGCCACAACTCTATTTCTAGTTTTTAGGTGATTACTGAAGATAGCAGTCTCATGGACTTTCCTGCCTGGGCTGACTTTGAACTGTGATCCTTAGATCTCAGCCTCCTGAGTAGCTAGGATAACAGGCCTGAGCCACCAACACCCAGCTATGTCCTTGAGCTTTTTTGCTCAAGACTAGTGATCTACCACTGTGAACCTCAGCTCCATTTCTGGCTTTTAGGAAGTTAATTGAAGAAAAGAGTCTCACAGACTTTCTTGCTCAGGCTGACTTTGAACTGCAATCCTCAGATCTTAGTTCCCTGAATAGCTAGGATTACAGATGTGAGCCACTGGTACCTGGTTAAGTGGTAAACTTAAAAAAAAATAATTTCCTGGGCTGGGAAGGTGGCTCAGTGGTAGAGCGCTTGCCTTGCATGCCTGAGGCCCTGGGTTCGATTCTTCAGCACCACATAAGCAAAAAGAAAAAAGCCAGAAGTGGTGCTGTAGCTCAAGTGGTAGAGTGCTAGCCTTGAGCTGAAGAGCTGAGGGACAGCGCCCAGGCCCAGAGTTCAGGCCCCACACCGGACCCCCCAAAAAAATAATAATAATTTCCTTATTTCTAATAATACCAGATGAAAACACTATGCTTCTTCAGTTTCCCCACATCATTTGCTTTGGAAAGGCTGTCTACCAAAGATTTAAGAACTTCCTCTGGTAGACATGAAGACATGTTTCGTAGCCATCTCTCCTCTGAAATGCTCAGGGTAGCAGAATCCAGTCTCATCAAGGTCATTCTGAAGACAGAGAATGATTTATAGATCAAGGAGCGCACCAACCTGTATCTCCACTAAGGGGCAGTTTCTAGCAGCTCCAGAAAACCCTCAAGACTTTCTTCAAGGTTCTCTTTTGCTTGGATACTGTCAACAAAGGTCACCTTGCCAAACTGAACAGTTGAGGAGATGTGCTTTGTAAGGAATGGGACTAGTGAATACAAACAAAAGGAATTATGAAATATTGTGTGCTAGAAATACTGAGAGTGGACATACAGTTCGAACCTTATTTACTTATACTTATCGTCTAGACTGGAATTTGAATTTAGGGACTCACATTTGCTAGACAAGTGCTCTACCACCCAAACCACACCCACACCCCTAGCCTCCACCTCCTTTTTTAAAAGTTATTTTTCTGATAGAGTCTCATGGTTTTGTGGGGACTGGCTTTGGCCTGCGCTCCTCCTGCCTACAGGGATTAACTAATGTGTGCCACCATTTCAGCTTATTGGTTGAAATGGTTGGCATTGCTAACTTTTTGCTCAAACCACTATCCTCCTGATCTTTACAATCCAAGTAGCTGGGATGGCAGGTGTGTGCCATCACACTCGGTATGAACTATATTTTCAAAAGCATCCTATGGCATGCTGGGCTTTGACTATGAAAAGACTATTGAGTGCCTGTAGTTGATGCCTGTAATCTTAGTTACTCAGGAGGCTGAGATCTGAGGATCATGGTTCAAAGCCAACCTAGGTAGGAAAGTCTGTGAGACTCTTATCTCCAACTCCGGGCCAAAGAAACCAGAAGTAAAGTTGTGGCTCAAGTGATAAAGTGCTAACTAACCTTGTGCAAAACAAAACAAAATGAAAACAAAAACAAGGAGAGTGCCTGAACTCCAGGACCAGCACAAATAATTTTTTTTAAAAAGAGATAAAAGTCTTAGTCAAGTGAGGAGAGTGGTCTATAAATAGAGAAAATGTGGTAAAATATCCTTCTTTTTATCTCCCTGGGAATTTAATTTACTGAGACAAATTTAGCTCAAACTCTATCATCACATAATCTATAAAACTCTACCAATTTTGCCACTCTATACATACAATTTCACACATACACACACACTCATACTCTCTCATACATATATATATACACACACACACATAGCTTTCTCCTTGATAATCCATTTGACCTTGCAATTGCTTTTTTTTTTATTTTGGTCGGTCAGTGGGGCTTGAACTCTGGGCCTGGGCGCTGTCCCTCAGCTCTTCAGCTCAAGGCGAGCGCTCTACCACTTGAGCTACAGCGCCACTTCTGGTTTTCTGATGGTTTATTGGAGATAGGAGTCTCATGGTCTCTCTTGCCCGGGCTGGCTTTGAACCGCGATCCTCAGATCTCAGCCTCCTGAGTAGCTAGGATTACAGGCGTGAGCCACCAGCGCCCGGCTCTTGCAATTGCTTTTATCCTGCACTTGCACATAGAACTATCTAGTGGAGGCAGTAATGGGTAGGCATGTTTCCACAGCCAGAGCATGCCATTTGCTCAAGAGCAGTGTGTGTAAGCCAGGCCAGTGGCTCACACCTGTAATCCTAGCTACTTAGGAGGCTGAGATCTGAGGATCATAGTTCAACACTAGCTGGGGAAGAAAGGCCATGAAACTTTTATCTCCAATAGATGACCAAAGAAGCCAGAAATGGAGCTATGGCTCAGTTCAAGACCCAGGATCAGTACATACACACACACACACACACACACACAGCAGTATGTGTGCTTTATCCATCCCTGCCCATTGCATGGCACATAGTAAAAATTTAATATATGCGGGCTGGGAAGGTGGCTCAGTGGTAGAGCACTTGCCTTGCATGCCTGAGGCCCTGGGTTCAATTCCTCAGCACCACATAAGAAAAAAAATTAATATATGCTTGTTGGACAAAAGAATTATGGAAAAGAGCCGGGCGCTGGTGGCTCACGCCTGTAATCCTAGCTACTCAGGAGGCTGAGATCTGAGGATCACGGTTCAAAGCCAGCCCGGGCAGGAGAGACCGTGAGACTCCTATCTCCAATAAACCACCAGAAAACCAGAAGTGGCGCTGTAGCTCAAGTGGTAGAGCGCTCGCCTTGAGCTGAAGAGCTGAGGGACAGCGCCCAGGCCCAGAGTTCAAGCCCCACGACTGACAAAAAAAAAAAAAAAAAAAAAAAAAAAAAAAAAAAAAAAAAGAATTATGGAAAAGAAAAAAGCCAGAAGTGGCACTGTGGCTCAAGTGGTAGAGTGCTAGCCTTGAGCTGAAGAGCTGAGGGACAGTGCCCAGGCCCAGAGTTCAGGCCCCACGACTGGACCCAAAAAAAAAAAAAATGAAAAGAATTATGGGTCATTTTGTGCTGAAAGCATAGCAGGCTCAGAGTTGGATTGTATCCCATATAAAGAGGGTGTGGTATTAAGATTTTTCCTCATTAATTCATTGCAAGGACATTACCCATGCCACTTGCAAACTGATTTCTAGTGTAAAAATCTAGTAAGGGAAGCTGGGTGCTAGTGGCTCACGCCTGTAATCCTACTCAGGAGGCTGAGATCTGAGGATTATGGTTCAAAGCCAGCCTGGGCAGGAAATTCCATGGGACTCATCTCCAATGAATACCAGAAAACTGGAAGTGGAGCTGTGGCTCAAAGTGGTAGAGGAGGTAGAGCACTAGCTTGAGCAAAAAGAGATCAAGGACAGCTCCCAGGCCCCAAGTTCAAGCCCCATGACTGACAAAAAAAAATCCTACTAAACGGGCAAGCTGTATTTATTTTTCCCTCAGTAAATTACACCTAAGGCTTTTGGCACTACACAGCCACTGTCCTTTTGTCTCATTTTATTCTATATAGTTTTTGTTTGTTTGTTTGTTTGTTTTGTTTTGTTTTGTCGGTCGTGGGGCTTGAACTCTGGGCCTGTTCGTTGTCCCTCAGCTCTTCAACTCAAGTCAAGTGCTCTACCACTTGAGCTACAGCGCCACTTCCTCATTTTGTTCTAAACGAGACTCAGGAGATTATTTTTTCCTCTTAAATAATGATCATGGTAAGCAAAAAAAAAAAAAAAAAAAAAACCTAAGACTTAGATCAACATGAGATGTTCACCTCCATTATCTCATGCAAGCAGGGGATTTATGAAGAAAACAAAGTGAAGGTGATTAAAACTGATTAGCCTAAGTAGCTACAAATAAGTGAATGTAGCATTGGGACAATGGCTTTAGAGGAAAGAACCCGATAATGGCTTCAAGTACACAAGCTGTGCTATTGGTAACAGAGAAACTGCACAGTGCCTGGGTCATGCTGCACCTGCTCCCCTGAAATACACTGAATGGAACCCGCGAAGACCCTTTGTCTCTGCCTCCAACATCTGACAAGAAGCCCTGGGAGGGTGAAAGCAGCCTGTGGTCCTTGGTGACAATTGTTATCTCATCTGTTCCAGGCAGAAGGGATCACAGAAGGGGAAGGAGCATTGCAGAAAGAGCACTTGCACTGCACACATCTTTCCAGAGATGCCTCTAACCCCAACTGGGATTGCTTCTGATCCTTTTTTTGGGTCAGTCATGGGGCTTGAACTCAGGGCCTGGGCACTATCCTTGAGCTCTTCAGCTCAAGTCTAGTGCTCTACCACTTTGAGCTGCAGAGCCACTTCTGGTTTTCTGGTGGTTCATTGGAGATACGAGTCTCACAGACTTTCCTGCCTGGGCTGGCTTTGAAAAGCCATCCTCAACCTTCTGACTTACTAGGATTACAGGTCTGAGCCACCAGCACCCAGCACTGTATATGGGTATCTTTCTGGGTGCTCCTATTTGTCCTTCAGAGATGCCTTCTCTTTACTTCAGCTAATCCTGTGGCCCCTTGTTTTCATTCTTATTATTAACAATCTCAACCTTCTATCATCTGCATGGTCTACCCCTGAGGTCTGTTCACTGTACTGCTGGGCATTTACCACTGTGGTCCCACATTAAGAGAAGCAGCTAGAAATGGGCTCAACATGCAGCTCTACCATATTCTCCCAGTTTAGCCTGGAACACATGTTTTAAAAACTCTAGGCCATAGTTGCCCTATGTAGACAATTGAAGATGATGAAGTCAGTCAGGCATCAGTAGTTCACGCCTATAATCCTAACTACTCCATAGGCTGAAATCTGAGGACGATGGTTCAAAACCCACCCTAGGCAGGAAAGACCATGAGACTCTCCTCTTCAATCAACCACCCACAAACTGGAAGTGGTACTGTGGCTCAAAGTGGTAGAATGCTTAGCTTTCAGAGAAAAGGCTCAGGGACAGTGCCCAAGCCCTGAGTTCAAGCCCTATTTTTGAGCCTCCTCCAATACCTGCAGCTCATACCAAAGGCGTGTCTCCCACAGATCAGCCGGTGCAGTCCAGTGTGGATGGCTGACCCTTCCAATTCTTACTTTCTCTAAATGAAGTCTTGCTGTGTTGTACAAGCTGGCTCAAACACCTACACTCAGCTTGACTCAGCCTCCTGAGGAATTGGGACTTCAGGCGAGCCTCCACCACATCTGGCTTATAAAAGATTACTTTTGAAAACATATTTCCATATACATAATATGATCATCTTTCAGATTAAGCTGTTTATCTACTTTCACCGCCTATATACAAACCCATTATGAGGCGATTCCAGTCTTTGCTGATTACTCCATTAAGCAATCCATTGGGATCCACAGTTTTCCATTTAAAACAATTACCTCAATGAAAATTGCATCAACAGAACGTGCTAGCAAAGAGGCAAGTCAACATTTGGTTCTCTTGAAATTCAAACACCCTCCCTCACCCAAATCTGCCAACTTATCTTCTGGGATATAGAACAGGCTTTTGCTCCCACATAACTTTTAGTTGTTCTTTTTTAAAAATACAAATCAAGCAATTATCTCCCTGAAGCATTTCCCCTAGTGTGTAAGGGAATTGGTACTTTGATTAGCAATTTGTCTCTGCTTCACTCACTGATCTGGTTTCTTCTTACTTAAGACTAGTTTTTAAAATAAAAACTTTGTGCTTTGGAATAACTGTAGTACAGAGAAGTTGCATATTTCTCCATTTACTTTCTTTCCTTTTTTTTTTTTTTTTTGGTTCAGGTCCTAGAGTTTAAACTCAGTGCCTGGACACTGTCCTTGAGCTTTTGTGCTCAAGACTAGCACTCAACCACATGGGCCACAGCTCCACTTCTAGCTTTTTCATGATTAATTGGAAATAAGAGTGTCACAGACTTTTCTGCTTTACCTGGCTTCAAACCATGATCCTCAGATCTCAACCTCCTGAATAGCTAGGATTACAGGCATGAGCCACAGTCACCTAGCTACTTATTTCCCATATACCTGTCATCCAGCTACCCCTAATATAAACATCTTCCTTTATACCAATGGTTAAAGCTAAAAAATTAACATTGCACAATGCTATTCATTAAACAAAAGACTTTATTCCTAGAGCACTAGCTTGTCAACCAATTTTTTTTGTTTTGTTTTTGTTTTTCTATTCCCTAGAGTCCAATTCAGGATACCACAATGACTTTGGTTATCCTTACATTTTTTTTTTTTTTGGTTGGTCGTGGGGCTTGAACTCTGGGCCTGGGCGCTATCCCTCAGCTCTTCAGCTCAAGGTGAGCGCTCTACCACTTGAGCTACAGTGCCACTTCCGGTTTTCTGGTGGTTTATTGGAGATAGGAGTCTCACGGTCTCTCCTGCCCGGGCTGGCTTTGAACCGCGATCCTCAGATCTCAGCCTCCTGAGTAGCTAGGATTACAGGCATGAGCCACCAGCGCCAGGCGACTTTGGTTATCCTATCATTGAATATCAACCAAATAATTAACCATCAAATGTTATCATAAGCCAGGCTTCCGTGACTCACACCTGTAATCCTAGCTATTCACGAGGCTGAGATCTAAGGACTGACATTCAAAAGGAATTGTTAAGCCTTTGTGTCCCCCTTCCCATCCCAGAACCTTCCATAATTTTGCAAAGCTAGACTTCGGCATGGACCTCTCCTTCCTTCCTTCCTTCCTTCCTTCTTTCCTTCCTTTTTTCTTTCTTTTGGTTGGTTATGGGGCTTGAGCTCAGGACTTGGGCACTGTCCCTGAGCTTTTTCAGTCAAGCCCCTACCACTTTGAGTCACAGCACCACTTCTGTTTTTCTAGTGGTTAATTAGAGATAAGAGACTCACAGACTTTCCTGCTCAGGCTGGCTTTAAACTGTGATCCTTACATCTCTGCCTCCTGAGTAGCTAGGATTACAGGCATGAGCTATCTGTGACTAGCATTCTACTTAAGTATTTATTTGGCAACTATCTCATTCCTCAGCCAATCAGAAGAAACAAAGGTTGGTTTTCATCCTTAGGGGTAGCACAGCTATGTGACTGAACAAGCCATTCCGCCTTTCTTTGCCTCACAAGGCCCACCTGAAATATTTGTCATTTGCCAATGGAAGATGCTAACTCACAGGTTCTGTCTGCCACATGCACATTTGGGCCTATGGACTCTTATGTTTACACACACACACACACACACACACACACACACACACACACACACACACACACACACACACACAGGTGATTTGGATACACAGCAGAGTTTTGAAATACATTGGATTGAGCAGTGCATGCTTCCTCAGGATCAGAGGAAAAAGGGGCCTAGGAATTTGCCTCTTAACAAAAGGACAGGAAAAAGGGCCATTGTTTGTGGAAAGTCTCTGGGGCTTTGCAGAGCTCCCACACCCACTTCAATAAACAATAATCACCACCTGCCAGGCTCAATTACACTTGATCAGGACAGCCAGTATACATACCTGCCACAGCCAAAGAACCATGCTCTCTTTCGTAGTTTTCTGGAAAGTAGCCAACGAGAACAACTGAGAGGAACCAGAGTTTTACAAACACATTGAGATTTTGAGCAAATGAAAATTTATCTTTGTTATATTGGAAAGTTCTACAATGATTGTTTTCTATTTCCTACCTAGGAGCCCAGAAAAGTGTAAATGAGATGATTTCACACAATATAGTTGGTGGAGCTACTTACTTTACCTGCATTCTTCCCTTTTAGAAAATCTGTCAACCATATTTCCACAGCTAAGGCCATGAGGAAAATTAACAAGTCGTTTTCATCTCCAGCTTTCTACATTTTTTTTCTTTTTGTATTACTGGGGATTGCTTCCAGGACCTCCTGCTTGCATACATACATATATATACACTTGTATGTGTGCATTTGTGCATGTGTGTCACTCTTAGGGCTTGAACTTAGGACCTGGTGCTGTTCCTGAGCTTTTTTGCTCTAGGTTAGTACTCTACCACTTGAGCCACAGTTTCACTTCCAGCTCTTTTGGTGATAAATTAGAGAGAGTCTCATGGACTTTTCTGCACAAGTTGTCTTTGAACCACAATCCTCAGATCTCAGCTTCCTGAGCAGCTAGGATTATAGGCATGGACCACCAGCAGCCAGAATCCCTCTATATTTTAATTCATAATATTCATCTGAAAAGCAGTTGATTGGTTGTATAATCTGAATGCATTATAGATCAAAACTAATTAAATGAGGAAACTGAAAAAATTAAAAACACAAAGTACAGTATCACTATACAAAATTTTGACTGAATTAATAGGCATTTCACAAAGAAGTTGTTTGAGGCATCCATTATTCCTACATTTTACAGATGAGGAAACTATGGCTCAGGTGCACAAAGTCTTCCACTGTGAAAAGGTGAAGTAGGAATTCAGTCTGGGTCTAGGGTCCCTAATGCTAATGCTCCTGATATATTCTTGCAAAAATATTTATAAGAAGTACAGATTGGAAATTTAAAAAAATGCCTAGCTTGGCACTAGTAGCTCATGCCTGTAATCCTAGCTAATCAGGAGGCTGAGATCTGAGGACCATGGTTCAAAGCCATTCCTGGCAGGCAAATCTGTGAGACTCATCCCCAATGAACCACAAAAAAACCAGAAGTGGCACTGTGGCTCAAAACCATAGAGTGCTATCTTTGAGCAAAAGAGCTCTGGGACAATGCCTAGGCCCCAAGTTCAAGCCCCACCACCAAAAAGATAGAGGGGGGGGGGAGAGACAGAGAGACAGAGAGAGAGAAATGCTTAATAGTAATGCTTAATAATCTACTGTACATCTATGTGCTGTATGCTGTCACTCAAATGGACAGGAAATCTGCAGCTTGTGAGGATAAATTTATTCTAAGATAATACAAACTTGGGGGGGGGGGGAAGGAAGGCTTGTTTCCAAAACTGCTTATTGAAACAGTACTTGAAAAAAAATGAAAAGCCTGGAAGAAACTGAAAATGCAAAATGGGATAGATAAATGAGGGCTCTTTCATATGTAATAATATCATGAAACAATTAAAAACAGGCTTTATTGAGATGGAGGAGAGAAAAAGAAGAAAAACATGATCACAATATTGCATGTAAAATATTGTATGTGCATTATTATGATCTCAATTTTGTCAAAAGAAAATGTGTACATCTGTAAAGAAAACAATTTTTGAAAGGGAACATATCAATATGCATCAAAATATGTAAAAAATATTTTTAAATGTCCTCAAAATGGAAAAGAGCATTAGAATGGTTCTCTCTGTACAGAGACATTTAGGGTGTGTGTGTCTTTGTGTATTTCAGGTTCTATTTAGTAACAAACAACCTTTTTTTTTTTTTGTCGGTGGTGGGGTTTGAACTCTGGGCCTGAACGCTGTCCCTCAGCTATTCAACTCAAGGAGAGCACTCTACCACTTGAGCCACAGTGCCATTTCTGGTTTTCTGGTGGTTTACTGAAGACTAGAGTCTCACAAACTTTTCTGCTCAGGCTGGCTTTGAACTGTGATCCTCATATCTCAACCTCCTGAGTAGCTAGGATTACAGGCATGAGCCACTGGCACCTGGCTTACAAACAACTTTTATAATCAGAAAGAAAACATTATTTTTTAAAGAAATGAAAAATAAATGTTACAAAATAAATACATACAGAAATTCTACAGTTCAATAAAAAAGCCCCCACATTTCATCACACAATAAAGCTTATAAAGATAAGGACATAAATAATTATAACTCTATAAAGAAAGAATAAGATGAAAATACAATAGGATATGAAAGGTGTTTGGGTTTAGATGCCAAAAATATAGTGAATTTCCTCTTTTTTTTCTTGTACCAGTTCTGGGGTTTAAACTCAGGACTTAGGTGCTGTTGTTTTGCTCAACGCTAGCACCGTACTACTTGAGTCACAGCTCAATTTCCAGCTTTTTTTGGCAGTTAATTAGAGATAAGAGTCACAGACTTGGCTGCCCTTGCTGGCATTGAACTGCGATCCTCAGATCTCAGCTTCCTGAGTAGCTATGATTACAGGTGTGAGCCACCAGCACCTGTCTCTAATTTAGTGTTGGTATGCAAAATCAAGTAATTTTGTACAATCTGTTGGTGTATTCATAATGGTCTCATGATCCTTTGCATTTCTATTGTATGAGTTATACTGTTCACTTGTCCATTTCATTTTATTTTATTTGCGTTTTCCAACTTTATTTCCAGCTTTTATCCTTAAGCTACATACAAGTTTGTTGATTTTTTTCATCTTTTCAAAAGACCAACTTTTGGTTTTATTCATCTTTGCTGCTATTTTTCAAGCCCCTTATTTCATTTGTTTCCTTCCTTTTGCTAACTTTCAGCTTGGCTTGTTCTTATTTTTCTGAATCTTTGAGGTACAATATTGGGTTATTTATTTGAATTCTTGTGTGCATGCGTGCCAGTCCTGAGCCTTGAACTCAGGGCCTGGGCACTGTCCCTGATCTTCCTTTGCTTAACGCTAGCATTTTACCACTTGAACCACAGCTCCACTTTCATGTTTTCTGGTAGATTATTGGAGGTAAGAGTTTCACAGATTGTCCTGCCCAGCATGGCTTTGAACTGTGGTCCTTAAATCTCAGCCTCCTGAATAGCTAGGATTACAGGTGTGAGCCACCAGTGCTAGGCTTTGAGTTCTTTCTTAATATAGACATTCTGTTTTTTTTTTTTTACTTTTAAAGACTTGTGTTAACTAATATAATTTTAAAGTACTAATGTTTAAAATTATTTTACCTTCCCTTGTCACAATTAAGTTTCAGGACAACTTAAGATGCTACGCAGGTAAGAACACACACAAACAAGAGAATCAGACATAGATGGGCTAGAGTTTTGGCTCTGAAATTTACTTCCTCATGTTCTTAGGTAGTTTGATTCAGCATTGCACCTGACTCCCCACATAACCAGAATCATAAGAAGAGATGATGTCACTGCTCAGCCTGGGGGCTATCAGAGGAACTAAATAAATAGCCTTTGTGGCCATAGAGTGGGGGAGTTTGATGAATGTGGGGTTTTCACTAGGATGTCATTAGCTTTGCTCATGGTCTTACTTTTCTAGGTCCCAGAACAATAGGACTAAAGCTGTGAGCCATGAATATATACAATATAGAAAGGAGTTAACAAGCTGAGTACTGGTGGCTCACACCTGAAATCCTAGCTACTCAGGAGACTGAGAGCTGAGAATCATAGTTCAAACCCAACCTTGTGCAGGAAAACCATAAGACTTTTTTTTTTTTTTTTTTGTCAGTCCTGGGGCTTGAATTCTGGGCCTGGCACTTTCCCTGCATTCTTCAGCTCAAGGCAAGTGCTCTACCACTTCTGGTTTTCTAGTGGTTTATTGGAGATAAGAGTCTCATAGAATTTCCTGCCCAGGCTGGCTTTGAACCATGATCCTCAGATCTCAGCCTCCTGAGTAGGATTACAGGCGTGAGCCACCAGCGCCCAACTCCATGAGACTCTTATCTCCAACGAACCACCAGAAAACCAGAAGTAAAGCTGTGGTTCAAAGTGGTAGAGCACTAGCCTTGAGCAAAAAATGCTCAGGGATATCACCCAGGCTCCAAGTTCAAGCACCATAACCACCATCACCAACAACAACAACAAAAAGGAGTTAACAACATGGACAGGAAAACTAAGACAAAAACTTGTTCTTACAGGTCTCATTATTGGTTTCACCTCTCAATATCTCTGCTACTGAGAATTTACCTAGCACAAATTGCAACTTTTACCAGTATGCTCACCCTTGGGTTAAGCTTCAACTTAAAGACTGTTTTTTGTTTTTTTTTTAAATCAAGTATGGGACTAGGAAGGTGGCTCAGTGGTAGAGTGCTTGTCTCACATGCATGAGGTCCTGGCTTTGATTCCTCAGCACCACATAAGCAGAAAAAGTCGGAAGTGCAGCTATGGCCCAAGTGTTACAGTGCTTCGCCTTGAGCTGAAGAGCTCAGGGACAGTGCCCAGGCCCATAGTTCAGGCCCTTTGACCGTAAAAAACATAAATAAATAAAAATCAAGTATCTGAGCTGGGCACCAGTGGCTCATGCCTGTTATCTTAGACACTCATGAGGCTGAGAGCTGAGGATCACAGTTTGAAGATATGAAGACAACCCCAAGCAGGAGAGTCTGTGAGACTCTTATCTCCAATTAACCATGCAAAAACAGAAGTCGAACTGTGGCTCAGAGTGGTAGAGCACTAGCCTTGAACAAAAAACATCAAAGACAGCATTCAGGCCCTGAGTTCAAGCCATACTACTGACAAAAAAATAAAATATCTGTCCCATTTCTGTATATAAATGCCTGTAAGGAATGGTCAGTGCACAGATGGAACATGAAGGACATGCATACAATGCAGACCTACATAGGGTTGCACTCCAATTTGCTTCCAGCTGGCCTTCCAAGATGGCCTCCCAAGATGGCCTTCCAGATGTACCTTCCAGTGGTGCATCATCAGCTGCACCATTAAATTCAGTCCTTGAGGTGCCTGTACTGGGGCTTGAACCCTTGCTTTTTCACTCAAGGTTGGTGCTCTACTACTTGATCCACATCTCTACTTCTGGCTTTTTACTGGTTAATTGGACATAAGAAGCTCTTGGATTTTTTTGCAGGGGGGTCAGGGAGGCTGGGCTATTTTCAAACTTGAATCCTCAGATCTCAGTCTCCTCAGTATCTAGGATTACAGACATGAGCAACCAGTGCCTAGTAAACTTATAACTTTAAAACCAATTTTAAATTAATTTACTTAATTGGTATTACAGAGGTGAAGTACAGAGGGATTACTATTATATGAGTCAGGTAATGAGTACATTTCCTTTCATACAGTGTCTTCTGTTCCATCATTTTCTTTTTTTTTTTTTTTTTTTTTTTTTGTCGGTCATGGGGCTTGAACTCTGGGCCTGGGCGCTGTCCCTCAGCTCTTCAGCTCAAGGCGAGCGCTCTACCACTTGAGCTACAGCGCCATTTCCAGTTTTCTGGTGGTTTATTGGAGATAGGAGTCTCACGGTCTCTCCTGCCCGGGCTGGCTTTGAACCACGATCCTCAGATCTCAGCCTCCTGAGTAGCTAGGATTACAGGCGTGAGCCACCAGCGCCCGGCTGTTCCATCATTTTCTCCAGTCCTTCTCTCCCATCTCCACCCACAAGTTGTATAGTTCACTTTTATCAGTGTCCAGTGAGCTCCAATGAACCTCATAACTCTTGAAATGGAATCAATTGTTCTTTTATTTGGTGCCTATCCTGGAACTTGAACTCAGGACCCACTTATTGTTCCTGAGGCTTTTTGTTTGTTTGATTGTTTTTTGCTCAAGGCTAGTGCTCTACCACTTGAGCTACAGCTCCACTTTTAGCTTTTTGGTGGTTAATTGGAGATTAGTCTCCTGGATTTTCCTGCCCAGGCTGGCTTCAAACTATAGTCCTCAGATCTTGGGCCTCCTAGGTACCTAAGATTACAGGCATGAGCCACCAGTGCCTAGCTAAGAGCATTATTTGAGGAAAAAATAATACGAATAGTAATGTTTTAGCTTACCTCTTTGAATTCTACCCTTGTAGGAACTTCATTTTCACAGGTACAATGACAACCAGCTCAGATTCATAGGAACAATGTTCTAATGCAGGTATGACCAGAAAAAATAGACCAATTGCTTCCAGTCTAGGCTCTTATGACTTCTGCACTGATTTTCATGAGTACCATGTAAGTAATCTTAAATTGCCTTAACTTAGCATAATCAATAGATGTCCCAAAGGTGCAGAGGCTCACATCTGTAATCCTAGCAACTTGGGAGGATGAGATTGAGGGGATCATGGTTTGAGGCCAGTTTGGGCAAAAAAGAAAAGTTTATACAATTCCATCTCAACCAATAAAAAGGTGGATGTGATAGCATGCACCTGTAATCCCAGCTACACAGGGAGAGTAAATAGAAGGATCGCTGTTCTGGCCAGCCCAAGCAGAAAGTGAGACCCTATTTAAAAGTAGAAAGAAAACAAAAGGTAGGGATGTGACTCAAGTGGTAGAGCATCTGCCTTGAAAGCATTAGGCCCTAAGTTCAAACTCTAGTGTTGCCAAAAAAAGAAGGAAGAAAAAGAAAGATCTCTCCTTCCATGCCCCTCAAACCTCCAAATATGTATATATAAATATATATATGCTCATTTATTTGTGGCATACATAAATTGACTCAAAATACCACTTCTCATGAGAAAATATTAGGTTACCCTTTACCTTTCTTATTCTGAAGGAGAGACCTTTCAGACTGGCCTGGTCTGGTTCCCCTACACTCGGCCACCCAATCTGTCCTCAATTCAACAGCTTATGTAACTCCACTTTGTACTAGGACAGTAGATGACCCATGTACCAGGCAGAATAGAATGGCTTTTTGATTACCCTTATTTTTCTTTCTTTTGTGAGTAATAAAACATCCGCAAGTAGATACTTTACAGCAATATTATCAGAAAAAGTATATGCATTTTATAAAAGAAAACCCCAAACTGGGCACCAGTGGCTCCCACCTTTAATCCTAGCTACTCATGAGGCTGAGATTAAAGCCAGCTCAATCAGGAAAGTCCATGAAACTCTTACCTCCAATTAACTACCAAAAAGCTAGAAGTAATGCTGTGGCTCAAGTGGTAGAGTGCTATCTTGAGTAATAAGCTTAAAGGACAGCTCTCAGACCCTGAGCTTAAGAGTCAGTACAGGACAAAAAAGTAAATAAAAACAAACCCAACAAACTTTAAAGTTCTTAAGTTTTTGGCAGTGCTGAGGGTTTGTTTTAGTTGTTTATCAGAAAGAGTCTCTTGCTGTTTTTTTGTCAGCTGTGGAGCTTGAACTTTGGGCCTGGGCACTGTCCCTCAGCTCTTCAGCTCAAGGATAGCGCTCTACCACTTAAGCCACAGCACCACTTCCGGTTTTCTGGTGGTTTATTGGAGATAAGAGTGTCATAAACTTTCCTGCCCAGGCTGGCTTTGAACCACGATCCTCAGATGTCAGCCTTCTGAGTAGCTAGGATTACAGGTGTGAGCCACCAGTGCCTGCGGGTCTCTTGCCTTTTGTGTGAGATTGGCTTTAGGTTGCAATGCTCCTATTTGTATCTCCTCAGTCACTGGGATTACAAGCCTGTGCCATCATGTTTAGCCATGGTGTTCCCACATTAAATCCAAATGGACAAGATACCTTTCTCCATACACAAACTAAGATCATCACGACATTCTCATAGGTTACAAAATGTATCATACTTGAATGTATAATTTGTATTTCACATCACTCCCTCAAAATTATTCTTTGCAAAATTTTCAGAATAAGGAAGGAAGGAAGGAAGAGACAGGGAGTGAACAGTCTGTTAAATAAACTTCAAAGATTTTAAAACTTTCAACATATGTTGAAATAACAAAATATTAAATGTCAAAATAATCAAAATATCAAAAATGTTCAAGCAGAGCACCAATGGCTCATGCCTATAATCCTAGCTACTCAAGAGGCTGAAATCTGAGGCTCTTGGTTCAAAGCCAGCTTGGGGAGGAAAGTTCATGAGCTTCTTATCTCTAATTAGTCACACACACAAAATAAAAGCAGAAGTGGAGGCTCAAGTGATAGAGTGCAAAAGAAGTTCAGGGACAGTGGCCAGGCCCTGAGTCAAGCCCATGACCAGTACACATATACACTAAAAGAATCTTTAAAATAGCCAACTTGCTTTCCCATGATTTTACAACGTTATACAAAGTTACAATATCATCACATAAAAAAGCAGAAAGAAAAAGCCCTAGAATGTCCTAGAAATGACACCTGTTGTAATTTTTGCTCTATTCTCTTCTATACTACTATTCTCTCTCTTTTGTTTTCTTTCCCTCTTTCCCTCTTTCTTTCTTTCCCTCTTTCTTTTCTTTCTTTCTTTTGTCACTTACGGGGCTTGAACTCAGAACCTGGGCAATGTCCCTAAGCTCTTTTGCTCAAGGCTAGCTAGCATTCTACCACTTTAACCCACTGTGCCACTTCTGGTTTTCTGGTGGTTAATTGGAGATAAGAGTCTCATAGACTTCCCTGCCTGGGCTGGCTCTGAACCTTGATCCTCAGATCTCAGCCGCCTGAGTAGCTAGGATTACAAGCGTGAGCCACTAATGCCCAGCTCCGACTACTATTTTCACACATATGATCACCCATTATTAAAATGGGGTCTGGGCTCAAGTGGAGGGGGGAGTGTAAATCAATGAAAACAAAGTGCTTTCCTAGCATACATGACGCCCTTGGGTTCAATTCCTAGCACCACAAACTAAAATGGGGTCACCGTGCCAGCTGTTCTTGAACTTCCTGTTTTCATTCCATATAGTTTCAACATTTCCCAGGAACTTTATCTATAGATTTACCTTAAGCTTAACTACAAAGCAGCTTTCTATTTTCCAGGCATTCTGTAACTATTACAGGATGGCTGCAAACAGGGCCAGCTTCTGCCCTTTGTCATGTAACACATTTGTTATTTCAGAAGCGCAGTCATTTCTCCTGTTGTAGGCAATCAAAGAGCTCCACCAGGCTGTGAAAAATGTCTTGAACCTCTTTTTAGCCAACAGCTGTCACCTTCTCTTTCTTACTCTTCAGATATTTTTGGAGACTTAAATTATGTTTCTATAAACTACTCTTCCATTTGCCTTTTCCCATAAATCTCATTCTCTTACTCTAAAGATTTTAATGTATATGCCAAACACTCTGAATTGAAAGAGACATGACTAATTCATTTTAAGGAAAAGCAACAGTAGTTTTTGTCTCTTTTCCACTGTTAAAAGGTAGGGGCTCTTTGTTAAACCTCAGAGCTCCTATATGGAGCCACTCAATCTCTCTGAACTCTTCATGAAGAGAAGTGGTGGGTAAGCACCTCAAAACTACACTTATGGGCTAGGTACTTGTGGCATATGCCTCTAGCTACTCAGGAATCTGAGATTTGAGAATTGTAGTTTGAAGCCAGTTTGGGTAGAAATCTCCAAGAGACTCTGATCTTCCATAAACTACCCCAAAAAAGCTGGAAGTATGGGGGGGGGAGGATGGGAAGGGATGGGAAGGGTAAACAAAGGAGGAGGCTACAATGCTTGATAAGAAATGTACTCACTATCTTGCCCGTGTAATTGTAACCCCTTGTACAGTATTTTCACAATAAAAAAAAATTAAAAATAAATAAAAAAATAAAATGATCTAAACTGAAAACTGAAAAAAAAAAAAGCTGGAAGTGGAGGTGTAGCTCAAGTGGCAAAGCTCTAGTCTTGAGCGAAAAAAGCTCAGGGACAGTGCCCAGGCCTCAAGTTCAAGCCCCAGGACCAGCACAAAAACAAAAAAAACAACAACACTTAATTGTAAAAATACCTCCAACTGGGGGCTGGGAAGGTGGCTCAGTGATAGAGTGCTTGCCTTGCACAGCATGAGGCCCTGGGTTAGATTCCCCAGCACCACATAAGCAAAAGGAAAGAAAGCCAGAAGTGGCGCTATGGCTCAAGTGGTAGAGCACTAACCTTGAGCTGAATTGCTGAGGGGCAGCCCCAGACCTAGAGTTCAGCCCCCATAACTGGCCAAAAAAATGCCTCCAACCAAGTAACATTTTTTTTTCTTATGCCAGTACTGGGGCTTGAATCTAAAGCCTTGAACTGTCACTTGGATTTTTGCTCACAGCTGGTGTTCTACCAGTTGAGCCAGACATCCATTTCTGGATTTTTTGCCAGTTATTTGGAGATAAGAATCTCTCAGGCTAGTTTTGAACTGGAATCCTCAGATCTCAGCCTCTTGAGTAGCAGGTAGGATCACAAGAGTGATCCACCAGGCCAGCCACTCAACTTGAACATGCCTGTGCACATTTCATTCATATTTTTTGCCCACATTTCAAATTTATTTCTGTTCCTTTGATTTGAATATTAATCCTAGGGGTTTTTTTTGGCGTTTTGTTTTGTGGGTTGTGGGGTTGAACTCTGGGCCTGGGTGCTGTCCCTGAGCTCGTCAGCTCAAAGCTAGTGCTCTACCACTTGAGCCACAGCGCCACTTCTGGTTTTCTGGTGGTTAATTGGAAATGAGTCTCATGGACTTTCATGCCTGGGCTGGCTTAGAATGGCAGCCTCCTGAATAGCTAGGATTACAGGTGTGAGCCAGCAGCACCTGGCTTTATTCCTAGATTTCAATAATCTGAATTCTACATCTCAGACAGTTTCTTTCCTTATTTGTAGCATAGGTGTACTAACTATCTGGGTTTCAACCCTAGGCAATGTTAATGAATAGTCTCTTCTGTACACATATACACCCATGTGCATCCTATAAATCAACAATAAGCCTCATCTCCAAACAGTTCAACCTATACCTAGAGAGCCTACTTTCCTTCAGGGAGAATTTGGAGGTCATTTGCTATCTATATAATCTTGTTTTAATGCCATAATATTATCCATTCGGTCTCTGCTCAAATGTTTCATAATCAAGTAAAGTCAAGCTATAAAGTTTATGCACAGTTCTAATAAGATAGATGTAACTATACAATATTTTCCTCTATTCTCCTTCATATGTCTATATAGCATTCATGATCATTAATAAGGGTCCAAAGACATATTGAAGCCCCTCCTTTGATTTGGCGTTTCTGTTTCTTTTTTTCTTTTTTGTGTTGGTCCTGGGACTTGAACTCAGGGCCTGGGCACTAGCTCTCAAGGCTAGCACTCTACTACTTGAGCCACAGATCTACTTCCAGTTTTTTGGTGATTAATTGGCAATAAGAATCTCAGAGACTTTCCTGCCTAGGCTGGCTTTGAACTGTGATCCTCACATCTCAGCCACCTGAGTAGCTAGCATTATAGGTGTAAGCCACCTGTAACTGGTGCCCGGCTGAGCCTTTCTGTGTCTTTGAGAAAGTGAGTTACTATGCTCCGTGTTTCTAGACAAGAAACATGATAGACATTCTCATTAGAAACCCAGACATTTCCAATAATCATGCGCCTTTCCCCCCTTTTCCTTATTTACTTCAGTAAAGCAGCCCTAGCAATGAAACTGGCATATCTGCAAACTGGTTACAAAATCACAGTCTGCCACTGGTCACCCAGGCAGTCAACTAATTAGCCTTCAATTGAAAGTGTGAGTAGATTTTCAGGGGTGTCTGGGCTGGAGCTCTGAAATAGGAGTAATAGAGGGGAGAAGAAAAGCCTGAAACACCTTCAATACAACTGCTGTTAAGGCATGAGCACAATGTACGCTCTACAATGTTGGTGCATGCATGCCTTGAGCAGGAAACAGGCACATAAATTGGGATGGGTTGCTAAGAGAAAGACAAAGAAAAGGAGAGAAGAATTCCCAATACCATTCTGCAATTAGAGATTTTTTCAGTCATGGGGCTTGAACCTGGTGCCTGGGCACTGTCCCCGGGCTTTTCTGCTCAGGGCTAGGCTAGCGCTCTACTACTTTAACCCACAATTCTCCTTCTGGTTTTCTGGTGGATAAGTCTTACAGACTTTCCTGCCCAGGCTGGCTTATGAACCATGATGCTCAGATCTCAGCTTCCTGAGTAGCTAGGATTGCAGGTGTAAACTACCAGTGCTTGGCTCAAATTAGAGGTTCTTTTTGCCTCCTTTTTTTGGGCTATAAGCCACTAGTTTACCTAGTAATATTTGCTTCCTTTTGGAATAGAGCAGACAACCTCAATACTGAAACACACAAACAAAGGAGAATTTATCTAATTCAACATCCTTCATTGACATAGGAAGAGAAAGATCCAAAAAGGGTTCAGTGACTAAAGCACCTAGTCCGTATTAGAGTGATGTTTTAAGTCTCCTGACATCTAATCTAAAATATCTTGTAAAACAATTTCTGCCTTTTGCCAGGTGCTGGTGGCTCACACCTGTAATCTTAGCTACTCCAGACGCTGAGATCTGAGGATCATGGTTCAAAGCTAGCCCAGGCAGGAAAGCCCATGAGACTCTTATCTTCAATTAACCACCAGAAAACTGGAAGTGGAGCTGTGGCTTAAGTGGTCAAGTGCTAGCCTTGAGCAAAAAAGTTCAGGGACAAGGCTCAGGCCCCAAGTTCAAGACTCAGAACTGGCATGAGTGCACATGTGCGCACACACATTTGTCTTGGGGCTTGAACTCAGGCTTGAACTCTGAGCTTTTTTATTCAAGACTAACACGCTATTCACTTGAGCCACAACTCCACTTCTGGCATTTTGGTGATGTATTGGAGATAAGAGCCTCACAGTCTTTCCTACCCAAGCTGGCTTTAATCCACAATCCTCAGCTGTCAGTCTCCTGAGTAGCTAGGATTGCAGGTGTAAGCCACTGGTGTCCAGCTATTCTAAAGAAATATTAAAAATTATTTTTTAGATAGGATTCTTCTTGTGGCAATTCTTTTACCTTCTGAAATGAAACAGCACTAGTTTACAAAGCATGACAATTTATATTTACATACACATTATATAATATCTAAGATAGATTTGTGCTCTTCCTGGCCCTGATTTAGCTTGATGTTCCAGTCTGGCTGTAATTGTCCATTTGTCCCAGGTAGCAGGAAATGCTGGCCCCATGGAAAAGCTTGTGCCACAAGCTGTTTGAAGCCATGGCAACCCAGCTCTGTTGAGACGACTCCACACTCCATAGCAAGCACTAACAGCATCTTAATATAATTTTATGTCTTGTTCATGATCTCTGTGGCATACACAAAGTAGATCAAGGTAACTTACTTTTTCCTCTGTCACCCAATCACACTGTCCCTAAAGATCTGGCTTATCTGACAGACTCACCTGGAGCAGAACGGGCTCAAGGACTAATATTGGACAAGGACTAATGTGAGAGAAGAAAAAGGCAATTATTCTTATGCATATATGCGACTAAGTGCCATGTGTCTTTCCCTCAGGTCAGCAGCATGTGTGTGTGTGTGTGTGTGTGTGTGTGTGTGTGTGTGTGTGTGTGTGTGTGTGTGCTGGTTCTAGGGCTTGAACTCAGGGCTTAGAAGCTGTCCCTGAGCTCCTTTACTCAAGGCTAATTCTCTACCACTTTGAACCACAACTCCACTTCCAGTTTTTCTGTGATTAACTGAAAATAAGAGTGTCATGGATTTTCCTGACCAGGCTGGCTTTGAACCATGACTGTCAGATCTCAGCCTCCTGAGTAACTAGGATTATAGGCGTGAGCCACTGATGCCTGGCAGGAATCTTCTTTTGAATTAGGCACAGAAGTATAATCCACCTGCTTTCCTCCCATTCAATCCTGAATATCATACTTACACCTGGAAGACCACTGTCCACACAGGCATTCTGTGGTGAGCTACATCCTCCCCCACCCCCATCCCCTGCTCCATTGCCAAGGGCAGGGTAGGCTGACCATTTGAATGGTGGGTGTTTGTAATGTCAGCAAGTACCTATATTCATTTCAGCTTCCTGAAGCATTTATGAACATGGATTAGTCATATTTCAGCCACAATATGGGAGATAAGACAGCCAGGAAATCTCATAGGTAGGTTGAGAGTAATAAATAATGAAAAAGCACTTTGTAAAATATGAAGTCTGATGCTAACGTTCAATAGCATAAGATACTTCCTTTACCATTAGCCTACTTTATCATGAGTTGCCTGGAAGGGAAGCAAACATGACCCACCCAGAGCCCAGCCCCCAGTTATAGATTGGGTCGTGGAAAGCAAAGGGAAATCTGGCTGGGCTGTTGCACCTCAAATGAAAGCAGGGCATTACATTTATTTCCCAGAAGACACCACTTCTTGAAGGTCTTAGAACCTGCTGTCCAAAATAAACTTTTTAATAAGATAAAGGCTGATTTAATCTATTCACTTCATGTGGAAAAATACCACTAACAATCTATTGATTTTCTTTCCCCTCTTCATAAAAAAAGGCAACTTATTACCACATACTTGAGCTAGGAGAGTCTAATAAAGAGACAGAATACAGAGTTAGAATGATAAATAAGGGCCCCAAATTAGCAATTCATTTGCTGATATTGAAGCTCACAAACACCTTTTGAAACACTGGTATATAAGCAAATAACTGAGACTAAACTATGCCTGTAAGGCCAATATCATAGAAATACTGAGGAAACAAGAAATGAATCTGGCCTGGACCATCTCACAATCTTTATTTTTTTTCTTTTTTCTTTCTTTCTTTCTTTTTTTTTTTTTTTTGGGTCCAGTCGTGGGGCCTGAACTCTGGGCCTGGGAGCTGTCCCTCAACTCTTCAGCTCAAGGCTAGCACTCTACCACTTGAGCCACAGACCACTTCCGGCTTTTTTCTTTTTGCCTATGTGGTGCTGAGGAATCGAACCCAGGGCCTCAGGCATGCAAGGCAAGCGTTCTACCACTGAGCCACCTTCCCAGCCCTCTTTATTTTTTTTTCAAAGCAGAAAATATAGTGGGAAGAAGATAAGTAGTCTCCCTCCTTTTAGGAATTTATAATCAAGATGAGATGACAGATATGTATGATATAAAGAAAGTACAAGCCGGGGCGCTAGTGGCTCACACCTGTAATCCTAGCTACTCAGGAGGCTGAGATCTTAGGATCAAGGTTCAAAGCCAGCCCAGGCAGGAAAGTCTATGAGCCTCTTATCACCAATGAACCACCAGAAAATCAGAAGTGGCACTGTGGCTCAAGTGGTAGAGCACTAGCCTTGAGCCGAAGAGCTGAGGGAGAGCACCCAGGCCCAGAGTTCAAGCCCCATAACCGACAAAAAAAAAATCTAAAGAATGTACAAGGCCTCCTATAGAATATTGAATATTGTAAGTAGAAATTGACACTATTCTTCCTTCTGCATCACCACCCACCCCACCCCCACAAAAGAGGAAAATAATCTCTGCCCTCCACAATTGCTCAGTATAAATTGCACATTTAATGAAAGTCTTTCTAAAAGATTCCAGTGCTGTTTTTCCACCCTGCAGGTAAGGGAGCTCTTGAGCTAAAGGTGTGGTGATTACTCAGCTTGCTTGCCAGATTGGCACTCTACCATGACTCCAGCCCAGCTTTTTGCTGGTTATTTTAAAGATGAAGGTTCACAGACTTTTCTGCCCCAGATTGGCTGAAACCAAATCATGATCTTCTATATTTCAGCTTACTGAGTAGCTAGAATTATAAACATGAGCCACTAGTGCCTGCTTCTTGTGGCTTATTTTAAGATATAAACCCCAGCTGGGCACCAATGGCTCACACCTGTAATTCTAGCTACTTAGGAGCCTGAGATCAAAGGATGGTGGTTTGAAGCCAGCCTGGGAAGGAAAGTGTATAAGACTCTTGTGTCCAATTATCCACAGAAAAAGCCAGATGTGGAGCTGTGGCTCAAGTGGTAGAGTAATAGCCTTGAGCAAAAGAGGCTCAGGGACAGCACCCACCCCAGGCCCCAAGTTCAAGCACTAGTTCCAGCATATAGAGAGGGGGGCAGGGAGAGTCAGAGACAGAGACAGAGACAGAGACAGAGAAGTTTTGTTTTCTATTACTTCTTGACCTCCATGTGTTTTTAACGTTTCCAGGAGAAGTTTATACATTTTCTTCTGCCATGGAGAGTAACCTCCAATGCAGGTCATCATGAACACTAAGTGCTTTATCACACTTATTTGTCTCTGGAGAGCAGGAAATCAAACCAATGCTTCACACGGTTCACTGAAAGTTGGATTCAGAGAGAAAGGGTCAGAGGCACTGGACAGCTGGGTGCCACCACACTCATCATCATCTGGCCAGAACTGCAGATGCTACTCCTACCTAAAGGCACCTGATTTATGAGAGGAGAACTCAAGATACAGGAGCTTTTCAAATGCTATGAATACATCTGGATATGAGTAGCATGGACAACTTTAGTAGCTCTGGACTGCCCTCTGCAAAGACTCAAGTTACAGAAAAAATGGTAACAAAATAATATGTGCCATTAATAACATGCAATGGAAGAACAGTCTCCTACATTCATGGCATTAGAAAAAATAAAGGTATGTTCCACAGAGCAAAATGGGGCCCACAACCATTTCTTGAACAAATGAAAAGCATCTGTCCATTTCATGCTTTAACTCATTCTTTGTACAAACTTGGAATTAGTTTTTAAATATTTTTATTGCCAGGCACTAGTGGCTCACACTTGTAATCCTAGATACTCAGGAGGCTGAGATCTGAGGATGGCCATTCATAGCCAGCCTGGGCAGGAAAGTCCATGAGACTCATATCTCCAATTAATCATAGAAAAAGCTGGAAATGGCACTGGGGCTCAAGTGATAGAGTGTTAGCCTTGAACAGAGAGAACTCAGAGACAGTGCCCAAGCCCAGAGTTTGAGCTCCAGGACTGGTGGAAAAAATATTATTTTTAAGTACAAAGGAATTACCATTCAAAAAAAGCAGTTTATGAATGCAATATGTCTTGATCCAGGTCAACCCTTCAACATTCTCACCCATGCCTCCCAACCCACCCCCTCCTCCATTTAAATTTTGTAAGATGCACATCGCATTCTTCATTGCATTCTTCCCCCTCTCTTCTTGAATCTTAATAACATTAAGAAATAAATAATCATGAACAGCTGGACTCTGTTGGCTCCTACCTGTAATCCTAGCTATTCAGGAGGCTGAGATCAGAGGATTTCAGTTCAAACCTAGCCCGGGAGACAAATTTGAGAGACTCTGATCTCTAAAAAACTAGTTTGTTTGTTTAAGCCAGGCCAGGCACTGGTGGCTCATCTCTGTAATACTAGCTACTTGGGAGGCTGAGATCTGAGAATCATGGTTTGAAGCCAACCCAGGGAAGGAAATGCTATGAGACTCATCTCCAATTAACCACCAAAAAACCAGAGGTGGAGCTGTGCCTCAAAGTGGTAGAGCACTAGCCTTGAGCCAAAAAGCTCAGGGACAGCACCCAGGCTCTGAGTTCAAGCCCCATGAGACTGACAAGGAAAAAAAGCTGGAATTAGAGGTATGGTTGAAATGGTAGAGCTCCAGCCTTGAGTGATATGGCCAAGAAAGAATGAGAGGCCCTGAACTCAAGCTCCAGTAGCAATGTGCACATGCATGTGCATGCGCGCGCGCACACACACACACACACACACACACACACACACAAATCACTAAGAGCAGACTGGCTGTCCATGTCTTCTCTATCCAATCTATTCATCATTTCTTTTGCGTTACTGCCAAGTTTGAAAACTCAACATGCATTTACCAGGCCATCTGGCCACTCTTGTTGGCCATATGCAGCCTGTAATGTGTGAGGATGCAATAGTTGGATTAGAAGAAGAACCACCAAGCCAAGGAGGGCTTAAGGAGGGCTGAACTGAAGCACTACAAAAGCATCACTTTTCACGACGCTGTCCAGCCACTGCACTACAAACAGGACAACTCCCTTGGCTCCCCTCAGTACCATCTATTGTGAGATAGATAAGGTTCCACTGAAGTTCCATTGGGTTTTCAGTTATGTGCAGCCAAAGGCACTCCCACCTGCCTCAGGAAGAGGCAACACCTCACTCTTCTTTCTTTCTTTCTTTTTAAATATTTCTTTATTGAGATTAAGTGAGTACATAAAGTTCACAATACTGTGGCATAGTTATACTTGGCTAAAGTCAAAAACACATTTTAACCTTCACAATGGCAATCATCATTATCTTAATCTACAAAGCCTATGAACGCTATGGGCTTTAAGAATAAAACGATTTTTTACAAATCAGGTGATATGTACATGTCTTTCCTTTTGCTTAATGGCAGTTGATCCCTCTTTCTTTCCCAGTCCCTCCCTCCCATCACCGCCCTCGAGTTGCTTAATTGGCTTTCATCAACATCCAGTGCAGCTGATGGGCCTCTCTGTTGTATATTTTCCCCTGTTTCCTTTTGATTTTGTGCCCTCCTCCTAGCTTCCCTCAGATGTGCACATATAAACACCATATATGAGGTAAAGAATACAGAGTCATTTAAAAGCAGTGGGACAAATTAAGAAAAGGTCCTTGGACTGGGAAGATGGCTTAGTGGTAGAGTGCTTGCCTCACATGCATGAGGCCCTGGGTTCGATTCCTCAGCACCACATAAACAGAAAAAGCTGTTAAGTGGTGCTGTGGCTCCAATAGTAGAGCACTAGCCTTGAGCTGAAGAGCTGAGGGACAGTACCCAGGCCCAGAGTTCAACCCCCACGACTGACCAAAAAAAAAAAAAAGAGGTCCTTTGCTTACTTATCTTCGGGGCTCTTTTCAGCATGTGTATTATTTTATATACAAATGAAGAGGTGCTTAGGTATTACAAGTTGGTGCTTTTCTCCTGAGACTATCCTGTTTTGGTCTCTCACTGTGTATGGGTAACTTGAGTCCTATTTGTCATATCTCATTGCATTTTAAATCTAACATCCACATGTCAGGGAGAACATGCCCTGTTGTTTGTCTCTCTGATTTTGGCTTACCTCGCTCAACAAGATTTGTTCTAGTTCCATCCATTTCCCTGCAAATGAGGTAACACCTCCCACCCTCCCCTCACGTTTGCTTTTTGTCAGTCATGGGCTTGAACTCTGGGCCTGGGTGCTGTCCCTGAGCTCTTCAGCTCAAGGCAAGCACTCTACCACTTGAGCCACAGCACCACTTTGAGTTTTCTGATACTTAATTGGAGATAAGAGTCTCACAAATTTTCCTGCCTGGGCTGGCTTTGAACCATGAGTAGCTAGGATTACTGGCATGAGCCACCAGCGCCTGGCTGAGGCATCACCTTTCTAAGCAGACAAGAAAGAATTGGTTTAACAACTAGATCTCTGAAAGGTAAAAAAGGAGAGCTCATTTGTAGCGTTTACAACTTCTCCTTCAGAGTAAATATTTTAACCTTAACCAAATTCTAGTTAATAACAGATGCCACAAAATATGGGTCTGGACAGTACGGATGGGAGGGAGAACATGGGGAAAGAATGAAGGAAGGAGTGACAAGATCAAGAATTATATTCATAACCTGACTTACTGAATTGTAAACCCTTTGCACAACTATTCAATAATAAAAGAAAAAGTGCTGGTAGGTAGCCTGTAGGTAGCCTTGAGCAAAAAAACAAAAAACAAAAAACAAAACCAGAAAACCAAAAACAAAACTCAGGGTCAGCACTCAGGCCCTGAGTTCAAGTCCCAGGATGGACACCAAACAACAGGGGGGTAGGAGGGGGAGGAAGAATGTGGTTTTGTTTTTTTAGAGTTGGTAATTGCCTATCAAACGAAACTATTAATGTTGGCTCCTAGGTATCCTGGGAGATAAAGAGCTTTGAAACTCTATGAGAGCCACAAGTTGGAAGGCAAGTATTTTATATTTTTTGGCTATTCTATCTAGTGCCAATTTGGTCTCCTAACCATAAAGCAAGCCTAGAATACAGGTGTCCCTTCTTAACTCTTTCTTATAATTGAAGACTATGCACAGCACTTTCTCATGAGGTTATCTGTTGTACAATTAGCAAGTAGAGAAGGAATTGTTTTTGTGTGTTTAGCGCGCTAGGAAACTGATCCTCCCAAATCAAATAACGGATCAAGGGCAGACGACACCTCTCTTAGGAGTGAAAATCTTTGATAACGCTTTGTGACTGCAACCCCATCTCATGCAGGAGGAGAGATCCCCAGGTGCAAGGCGGGTGTTCATTAGTGACTTGTTAGGTCTTGATTTAGCAGGATGGTTTATAGTGAAAACAAATATAGTCACTTGTTTCCTTTATGGAAATTGCAATAAGCCCCCAGAGACAGCGTGTGAGAGGTACTATCAACTTTTTACATCTATTCTATAGGCTTTGTAGTTTTCAATTTTAAGAATAACACCTCAGATCCCTGACACTTCAGTTGCACTTACAGATAATTGCTTGTAAAATGAAAAGGGCAAAAAGAAAATTAGAAGCTTCTAAAAGAGGAAGCTGAAAAATCCTATAGAGATGATAATCACCTTCAATAATGGTCGTAATTATCACTAAAGGATAGTCTCTGCTTGGCAAACTCTTCATTTCCTATTTTTCCTTCCCACTGCTGAACTCAACTTCTCCCTTAGAATTATTAATATGATCCCAAGTGGAAAAATACAGCCATTTAGAGTAAATCCAAAGGATCTAATGGCTAAATCAAGTATGTCATATCCCTCCTCAACTCTACAGTTATATGAGAACCCCATCTCTTTCCTACAAGACACCAAGGACAGGAAAGCTTAACTTAAAAGTGTTCATCTTGACAGTATACTTTCTATCACGCAAGCACTGAAAAGCCCAGTAAGGGAAGGTCCCAGTAAAAAAGAGAAGCAAAGGTAAGAAGTAGTTTAAAATCTGATACTTGCCAGATGTCCATGGCTCATGCTTATAATCAGAAAGCTGAGATCTGCGAGTCCTAGTTTGAAGCCATCCTGGGCAGAAAAATCCAAGAACTTGTATCTCCAATTAACTGGAAAAAAGTCATAAGTAGGGTGTGGCTCAGGTCAAGTGGTAGAGCTCCAGCTGTGAGTAGAAAACCTTAATGAGCCAAGTGCTGGTGCTCATGCCTGTAATACTAGCTACTCAGGAGGCTGACATCTGAGGGTCACAGCTCAAGGCCAGTCCAGGCAGAAAAGACCGTGGGATTCTTACCTCCAATTAACCACCAAAAAACAAAATAGAGACATGGCTCAAAGTGGTAGAGCACTAGCCATGAGCAAAAGAGGCTAGGGACAGTGCTTAGACCTTGAGTTCAAGCTCCATGATTTATTAAAAAAAAGGCTCAAGGCCCTGGATTCAAGTTCCAGTACCAACACACACACACACACATAATGTGATACTTGGGCAAAGGTAGACTTGTTGGTGCTACTAAAAGGAGGGTGCTAATAAGCAGAGAGGTTTTGAAAACAAAATCAATACAAAAGTAGACTATGAGAGAAGAGAGGATTTGATCCCAAGCAGAAGTGATCGATTACATAATAAGCCATATAGAGAAGCTGAAGAAATGGAACTGAGCAGAACAGAAAACTATTTCCTTAAAGCCATGTAGCTAACCAAGCTATATTTGTAGGAGAAGGCCTAAATAGAAAGGTCTATACCATGGCTTGTCCAAAGCAGACGGCCTCCTAATTGTAGCATCCAAGACACAACTTGAGTGCACCCTCTACTGGCGGGGCTAGGAAACATCACCATTGCATTAAACCCTAACAAAAGGCCATGGAATTGATTCTCCCTTCTGTCACCTGGAGTGAGCAACTGCTTAGTACTTCAAAACAGTTTCGTTTTCAGAATGTGGCTACTAGTGCTTTGCAGAAGGCAAGTGAGGCCTAACCTCAAAATACTTTTTTTCTCTTCTTCCTGTTATTACTTTGGAATGCCAGATATTACTATTCTTTTTTTTTTTTCTCCCAACTTTTTGGTACTTTTATTAGAGATAGGAATCTCACAGACTTTCTTGCTCAGGCTGGGTTCAAACCACAATTAGATATTACTTTTCTATGCGATGAAAATGTACCTAAGTATGTGATTGTAAGTTGAAAAATAGGGGAGAGAAATTAGGTATTAGCAGCTTTTCCATTTTCATCTGTGTGCTAATTCTTTGCCTGTGCTGGGACTTGAACTCAGGGCCACTTTCAGCCTTTTGCTTAATATTTGGAGATAAGAGTCTCTGAGATTTGTCTGCCTAATCTAGCTAGTTGGCCATGAACTGTGATTCTTAAGGTCTCAGCCACCTGAGTAGCTAGGATTACAGGTGTGGTCTCCGACACCTGGCTGTGTGTAAATTATTAATGTAACTGTGGGGAATGTAAAGAATTTATGCAAGTCAAAATGTTCCAGTGAACAAGTTTCACTAGTTTGAACTCTATAACAACAAATAAACCTGTAATTTTGATTTCTGGACATTAATATTTAGAACTTAGTATTTGCATCAGTTAACTGTAAAAAAAGAGTTCGTGGGCTGGGAAGGTGGCTCAAGTGGTAGAGGCTAGCCTTGAGCTGAAGAGCTGAGGGACAGCGCCCAAGCCCAGAGTTCAAGCCCCACGACCGACCAAAGAAGAAAAACAAAAGAAGAGTTCGTTTTGACATCTTCATTTATGCATATCGTGATCAAGAGTCACCTTACTCTTGCTCTTCCCCTCTTCTCCTACCTCCTTCTTAAACCAATCTCAACAAGCTTTATTGTTCCATTTCCACTATGCACATAACATGTTTTATCCATATTCACCTTCCTTTACCCTTTCCATTTGCCTTTCCCCTTCTCTTTAGTTCCTATGCCCCAGACAGGACATGTTTCATCTTCCTGACATTCATTTTTAATAAAGTGCATGTTAATTGCTCAAAGGGCATCCAGCATGGTATTTCGCACCTGCAGTATACTGTACTTTAATTAGATTGATCAGATTTATATGTATGTATTTATTGATGTCCATTTTTATTTTTTTGGGTCCGGTCGTGGGGCCTGAACTCTGGGCCTGGGCGCTGTCCCTCAGCTCTTCAGCTCAAGGCTAGCGCTCTACCGCTTGAGCCACAGCGCCACTTCCGGCTTTTTTCTTTTTGCTTATGTGGTGCTGAGGAATCGAACCCAGGGCCTCAGGCATGCAAGGCAAGTGCTCTATCACTGAGCCAACTTCCCAGCCCTAGATGTCTATTTTTGAAGTCTACTATCAACATATGAGGAAAAGGACGTGACCTTTGTCCTTCTAAGCTTGGCTTACTTCACTTAATATGATGGTCTACAGATCAAAGGATTTCCCTGCAAACGACATAACTCTACCCTTCCTTTTTTTTTTTTTTTTTTTTGCCAGTCCTGGGGCTTGAACTCAGGGTCTGAGCACTGTCCCTCAGCTTCTTTTGCTTAAGGCTAGCACTCTACCACTTGAGCCACAGTGCCAACCTCTGGCTTTTTCTTTCTTTTTTTTGGGGGGGGGGGGGTCCGGTCGTGAGGCCTGAACTCTGGGCCTGGACGCTGTCCCTCAGCTCTTAAGCTCAAGGCTAGCGCTCTACCACTTGAGCCACAGCGCCACTTCCGGCTTTTTTCTTTTTGCTTATGTGGTGCTGAGGAATCGAACCCAGGGCCTTGAGCATGCAAGGCAAGCACTCTACCACTAAGCCACAGTCCAAGCCCAATTCTACCCTTCTTTATAGCTGAATAATAATCTACCATGCATATGTGGGGTTTTTTTATTGACAGCACTTCCCTCTTCCCCCTGAAAAAAAAGCACCATGCAGAAGCTAATAGGAACTGAGAATAACCCCATGGACATTTTTGAACCCTAGACCTACTGAATAGGATACCAGTCATGCACAAAAGTACTCACCATGCACCAGACGACATACTAATGGCTCAAGCTATCTCACAAGCTGTTGGTTCACATGATTTGCAGGGCTTTGTAGCAATGAGTATAGGAAATAATCTCAGAGAGAGAAAGCAATCACTGCATCGGGTCAGCTACTCATACTTTCCTTACTACAAGCTCTTCTTTCCTAATGCAAACCAGCCTTTCCTGGAAGGAAAGGGAGGTTGGTTAGGATGAACATTCTTAATGAAATTCTTTCCTCAATAGACTTTTAAAGCTTTTGGTTTGTTAACTATTGAATACCTTTTTTGAAGCAGTCACAACAGTGGGATAAATGTATAAGTTGTTTTTTATTTTATTTTATTTTATGCTTTTGATGACTGTCCTGAAGGTTGAACTCCTCCTGTCCCTGAGCTTTTGTGTTCTACCCACTTGAGACACAGATTCACTTCTGGCTTTTTGGTGGTTAGAGATAAGAGTTTCATGGATTAATCTGCCTGGACTGGCTTTGAACTGTGATCCTCAGATCTCAGCCTCCTTCCTGAGTAGCCAGGATTACAGGTGTGAGCCACTGGTGCACAGCTCTTGCTTTTAAACTTTAAGTGAAATATTCTAGGGGGTAAAAAAGGAAGGATTAAAAATTTTAAGTATGAAAGAACTTGTTTGTGTTCAATTAGGGAATATATTGCTGCAAACACACATTACAGGGTTGGTGAATGCACCTTTTGAGCTATTTTCTGAGCCAGAAAACTGAAAATGAGAAATTTACTATCTCAACAGTCAAATTGGATTTTGATGCAAATAGACAAAGTCATGATGATATTTAAAAGTTTGTGCAGTTAACAACGTGAATACATGCTCTACGACAACAGCCAGAATTCATTTGAACATTTATGCTTTACAGTGTGCACAGTTGAGTTTTACCAGTAGAGGGCACTAATGAGACACTGCAGGAGGAAAGGGCTCTCTGCTGTGGTTTCTTACACTCAGCTTCCTTGTGCAATAGTACCAAAAACTATGTGAATGGAGGACTTGGAATGGACCTAGACTGTGAAGATATTAGGCAAACAAAATGATACAGTCTGTAAGTTAGCTTCTCTGTTCAACCACCCATAGATTTGCTCTATGGGCCAATGAACAGAGCGGTTATAGGAGCAATGATGGAGGATCTGCAGAGGCAAATTCTCCTATAGCTCTTGTATTGCTGAGTACTGAAACTACTGGTGAGCCAGATGGGAAATGAGTCCTGCAAGTAGCATCATTTCTCAGGAAGACCAGCCAATCACCTGGCAGGAGTCTGATGACATGAGACCTCTATCACCATAAATGGGACAAATATTTGTCCTTTATAAAAACCCATACATAAAGTTGGCCACTGATGGCTCACGCCTGTAATCGTAGCTACTCAGGAGGCTGAGATTTGAGGATTGTGGTTCAAAGCCAACCTGGGCAGGAAAGTCTGTGAGACTCTTATCTCCAATGAACCACCAGAAAATCAGAAGTGGCTCTGTAGCTCAAGTGATAAAGTGCTAGCCTTGAGCAAAAGAGCTCAGGGACAGTGCCCAGGCCCCAAGTTCAAGCCCCATGACAGACAAAAAAAGTATATAAATTTGGATATAGATAAAGATATGGTTATCTTCTCTGCCAGTAAGGCTTTTCCTAACATTTTCATGAATTCACAGAACACTTAATCTATAATTATGGTGATCCATCCAACCTTGCACTCCTCAGGGAACTCACCACAAAGCAAAGGTAATAGCATTGCACTCATGAGCCACACAGCCCATCTCCCAGAGTCAGCTGGCACAATGTAAAGGTAGAATGGGTGTTTGGATACTCTGGTTAAGATGCTAATTGGAAGAAAATACTCTAGAGGAATTGGTCTTCATATAGGATTGCAATGTGGTGCTCTTTTCCACACTCCCAGAATGGGGGCCTAGAAATCAAGAGGAGTGGCTCCTCTCATGATGACATCTGACAACCCATTTCCTGAATTTCTGCTTTTCTGTCAAGAAATCTGAAGCACTGCTCATTAGGATATATTAATTACCAGGCTGAGAATGCTTCTACCAGGGACCACAATGATTGCACCAAAATAGACATAGTGCCACCTAGGCATTTTGGGTTCTTTCCTTTCCTTTTTTCTTTTTTTTTTTTCATTATGTGTGTCAGTCATGGGGCTTGAACTTAGGGCCTGGGTGAACTTAGGACTTTCCTGCCTGGGCTGACTTCAAACAGATCCTCAGATCCAAGCCTTCTGAGGAGCTAGGGTTACAGGCTACTGGTGCCTGGCTCTGTGTGTGTCTGTGTGTTTGTGTGTGTGTCTGTCTGTCTGTCTGTCTCTGTGTGTGTGTGTGTGTGTGTGTGTGTGTGTATACCAGTCTTGGGACTTGAACTCGGGGCCTGGGCTCTGTCTCTGAGCTTCCTTTTGCTTAAGACTAGTGCTCTAACTCTTGAGCCACAGCTCTACTTCCTGCTTTTTAGAGATTCATTGGAGATAACAGTCATGGATTTTCTTGCCAAGGCGGACTTCAAGCCTCTATCCTCAGATCTCAGCCTCCTGAGTACTTAGAATTACAGATATGAGCCACCAGTGCCTGGCTAGTCAGGCCTTTTGTTGGTTAATCTGTGATGGAATCTCACTGACTTTTCTGTCCAGACTGGCCTCAGACCTGCATTCAAGCTCCAGGGACCAGCACCAAAAAAGCATGAGACAGTCCACATTTTTATGCCACTACTAGTCCTAACCCTTCACTTAAGATGCCCCTTTCTCCACATATTTCTGTAACTTTCAAGGCTCAGCTTAGTTACCATATCTAAGCTTAAACTAATCAACCAAGGCAACAGATACCTCTCTCCTCTGTAATTTTATTCCTCAGTCTTATTCTCTTTGTTTCCATATAGTATCATCATTTATATTTTCATATATACATCAGAGACTCAAGGGATTATTAGTTCACTGAGTTGATTGATTGCAGTCTGGTCTAACCTGGTAGCACTGAGAATGAAGGAAGAGACAGATGAGTAACTGCCTCTGTGGTAGATACGTAAGAGAATAGAATTAAAAAATGATGCTATTGCTGCACACTGGTAGCTCACTCTTGTACTCCTAGCTACTCAGGAGGTTGAGACCTGAGGATCGAAGTTTGAAGCCAGCCCAGGCAGGAAAGTCTGTGAGACTTTATCTCCAGAGTGCTAGTCTTGAGCAAAAAAAAGAAAAAGAAAAAAATAAAATAAAAAGCATAGGGGCAGTGCCCAGGTCCTGAGTTCAAAACCCAGGACCAGATCAAAATAATTATTCCAAATACAATTATTTCAAGATTTTTATTGCTCCTACAAAAACAGATCAAATTTTCTATTCTCGTCTAGATTACCCATTTTGCCTCATTAGAATAGGTAAAATGTTAAAAAATTTTTTGAGGGGTGTGGTTTGGTGCCAATCCCGGGCCTTGAAGAGACACAGTCCATGAGCTTTTTTGCTCAAGGATAGCACTCTATCACTTGGGCCACACCTCCAACTTATAGCTTTTTCTTTGTTGGTGTTTAATTGGAGAAAAAAGTCTCACAGACTTTCCTGTCTAGGTTGGCTTTGAACCATGATCCTCAGATCTCAGCCTCCTGAGTAGCTAGGATTACACGCATGTGCTACTGGTGCTTAGATGAAGTACTTTTAGCTATGCAAACAGGAAAATTTCCAAATGATGTCATTCTAATGGGGAATTCAAACATTAGCCTACAGAAGGGGTTAGTAAACTTGTCCTTTTTGAAATTAATTTTTTCACTGTTATTATAAAGGTGATCTATATTTATAAGTCAGATAATGAGTAAATTTCTTTTTGGACAATGTCACCCCTTCTCTCTCTCCCAGGTTTTTTCCTCTTGTCTCTTCCTACAAGTAGTATAGTTCACAGTCTAGCGAGTACCACTGCTGCATTTGTTCACCTTTTGTCCCTCCATTTTTGTGCTCTCCCTTACCCTGTTCCAAAGAAACGAACAAGACAAAAAGAAAATAAAAAACCTCTTCTTTCCATTTCCTGGAATTCATTTCAATGAATACTATTTTATATAATCAGCAGCATACAGGCATTGCCCCTTTGTGTTCCCTGCCTAAGAGTTATCCTCCTTTGGTCTCACTGTGGCAAGCTTGTCCATTAAGGGTCCAGCTAGGTAATAGTTTAGGCTTTCTGGGCCTTTTGACAATTACTCTGTAGAAACTATGTAGTAAATTGACACAGCTATATGCCAATAAAAATTCCCTTACAAACATAGTGCTTCAGATTGTCCACTGACCAGTTTGCTGACCCTGATCTTCATTTTTGGCATTCCCAGTGTCCCTAAAATAACAATACAAAACCTATAATCTTAGCTACTCCGTATGCTAACATCTGAAGATTCCAGCTAGAAGCCAGCCTAGGCAGGGAAGTCTAGGAGACTCTTATCTCCAAAAGGCTATCAGAAAAACTGGAAGTAGAGTTCTAGCTCAAGTGGTAGAATGCTAGCTTTGGGCAAAAAAGCTCAGGGACAGTACCCAGGCCCTGAGTTCAAGCCCCATAACTGGCACATACATGTGCATGTGCACATATACACACAAAATAGCAATATAAAAACCTATATATATATTTATATCAACTGTACATATCTATATTTCAGGGGCTGGGAATTTTGTGACATGCAGAAAATGGCAAACTGGTGTGTTCCCATTGAGAACTGTGGATTGAATGTTAGAGACACTAGTAGAACAGGCAGAAATGCAGAGATGCTTTCCAGAAACATTGGGAGCTTATACAAGTAGACCTATAAAGGAAATTAATCTCTTTGAGCTAACCCATTTTTGGAGAACTGCTAATTTTATGCACTGTTTTATGCCATAAAAATTGTGGTCAATAGATGATATAATAGATGATGCAATAATGAAGCTGGATAGCTGGTTGGGAGTTTTACTAAGTAGTCTTAAGGTTTCCCCAGGATGTGGATTTTTTTTTTTTAAATCTTTAATCTTTTTTTTTTTTTTTCTTCTGGTCAGTTGTGGGGCCTGAACTCCAGGCCTGGGCACTGTCCCTCAGCTCTTTAACTCAAGGCTAGCGCTAAGCTACAGCGCCACTACTGGCCTTTTTTGCTTATGTGGTGCTGAGGAATTGAACCCAGGGCCTCATGCATGCAAGGCAACCACTCTACCACTAAGCCACCTTCCCAGCCCCATCTTTAATGTCTTTAATACACTCTTCCTGAAATGTTGTTCCTAAGATTACTTTATCCTGTAATAATTTAGGATTGTAACACAAAATGCACAATGTTGCTCATGCTCTTCTGAGATTCTGCATTTAACATGTGATGATTAGTTCCGTTTGTTACTCAAACAGTAATTTTGGTGTTCTTGTGCAGGTATTTTGTTCATGTATAATCTGTTGACTTTAAGAAAAGGTATTAACCACCTTTGTTATGTGGGCTAGCCTCATCAATCAATTAAGAGCCTTAAGAGAAAAAATCTAAATTTCCTAAAGAAGAAATTAGGCTTGAAAATTGCAGTCATTTCCAACCTGTCAGTTTACCTTATGGACTTAACCAACTCTTGCCCAAGTTTCTAGCACACTGGACTTCAATATGTAATTCAGAAAAAGACAGAAATCAACAAGATAGATAGGTGACAATAAGTAAAGAGACAAAAATACTTACCATGAGAGATTGGCTTATGTGATTGAGGAAGCTGAGAAGTCTGATCTTCCAACTGCAGGTTGAAGGCACAGGGAAGTCAATGGTGTGGTTCCAATACAAACCAGAAACCTCAAAATAAGGGAAGCAAACTGGTGGAAGTATGCTTGGAGTCTGATGGCCCAAAAACCAGGTGGACTTGTGTCTAAGAGTAGAAGATGGACATGCCCCCTACTCCTTTTTCTGCTCTTCAGGACCTTAACAAATTGGATAATTCCCTCCACTAATGGCAAGCATATCTTTTTTGTCTACTGATTGAAATACTATTGTCTTCTAGAATCACCTTCATAGAAACATCTACAACTAATGTTTTACCACCTCTCTGGGCTGGCAATAATCACACCAGCTCCATATAAACATATATATACATTTACTCATGCTCTGTTGATTCTGTTCCTCTGGTGAACCTCTCTGATGAAACCCAGTAAGTTTGTTAGACTAGCCTAGTTATCATTTTAATAACTTTTTTTTTAAATCTAAAAAATCCTTGCCAGGTGCCAGTGGCTCATGCCTCCTATTCAGGAGGCTAAGATCTGAGAATTGTGGTTCAAAGCCAGCCAGCCAGAGCATGAGCCTGTAAGACATTGACCACCAAAAGAGCCAGAAATGAAGCTGTGGCACAAGTGGTAGAGCACTAACCTTGAACACAAAAGCTCAGACACAGCACCCAGGCCCTGAGTTCAAGCATTAGGACTGGCGCACACACACACACACACACACACACACACACACACACACACACACACACACACACACACACACACACACACACACACACACACACACACACACACACACACACACACACACACACACACACACACACACACCCAGAGTGCTTATGTGTGGGCTACATAATTCCTGGCCATGAGTCAACTAGCTCTGGCTATGATACTAATAATCTTATGTATGAAAGCTTTCAATGTCAATTAGGAGAAGCAAACCACTCTTTTAGATTATAAACATCCACTGGATTTCTTTCTTCTCTACTGTGCCTGCTTGGGGCCTGACTTCCTTTCATATCCAATCTGCCTTCATTCACTCCTTTCATATTCCATCTGATGAAAAAGGAACGTTTGCACAAACTGTCAGATCAAACCTTGACCTATGGGGCCAATTTTTCCCAATATTGGGTCTATCTTATGAGTTATCTTTGGGGAAATTTTCACTCATTCAAAGGGTCACCCTACCTTCAAAATTGGGAACTGCTGGAAAATGTGGAATGGATTGATGGGCTTAATTTTCTAGAATGGACACTTTCTTCATTACCCTGGTTCCCTTCCTCTAGATTATATCTAAGAAAAACTCCATCCTTACTTTCTTAGTCCACATTTCAAACATAATCTTTTCTAAAATGTATCAAGCCTGAAAAAATAGGTAATAGGAAGGATGCAAAGAGCATGGGAACACATCCAAGTCAGGAGAGTTATACATAGGACACTGCATGGAGGCTTCACCCTTTGTTCCTAGCCACACTGGAATTCATTTAAGGCTAGAGATATCCCCATCACTAGAAGTAGGGTTCTCCAGGATGCCCCAGGACTCTCTCTGGGGATAATTGGGACTACAGAGCACGCAGATGGTTGCCAATCTGCATGTGCCAATACCTTCCTGTTTAGCCATTTATTTTCGTGCTAGTAGTGGGACTTGAACTCAGGGCCTTATGCTCTCGCTTTTTCTCTCAAGGCCTACATTCTACCACTTTCAGTGTGGCTCCTGTTCAAGCATTTTTCTTATTGATGTCATATTTCCTGACAAGGCAAAATGGGCAGAGCATCTTCTAGTCCTTCAGACTGTCCCATAGAATGGATCCAGGACCAATTTCATCCTGACAACAAACACAGCCAGGCACTGGTGGCTCACACCTGTAATCCTAGCTACTCAGGAGGCTGAGATTTGAGGATCATGGTTAAAAGCCAGCCTGTGCAGGAAGGTCCATGAGACTCTTATCTCTAATAAACCACCAGAAAACCAGAAGTGGTGCTGTGGCTCAAGTGGTAGAGTACTAGCTTTGAGCTGAAGAGCTGAGGGACAGCACTCAAACCCAGAGTTCAAGCCCCATAACCGACAAAAAAAAAAATGATTCCTCAATATAATCTGAGGGATCAACAATGGCCTTTATGAGGCCATCTAACTGTATCTTACAGCTAGATTTATTCTATAGAAAACTTAAAACTAAGGTTCTGTATGTCCAGGCCTTCATAGCCTTGTATCAAATAAAGACTAAGTAAGTCCACCCAAAAAAGGGCAGACTTGGACACTCCTGATGATCTGGTCCTGCACAGAGCCCCTCGTCTCTTGAAGGAACTCAAACCATGCCTTATCCAGTTCCCTAGGATCCCCAAAGTTCTCAACCAGGTTATGCCATACTTTGACCAGGGTCGTTTAATCACTGTGCATACTCATTATCTATACAACCTCACACACGTCTGCACCCGCAAGCCAGCTTAATTTTTTTTTTTTTTTTTGGTCGGTCATGGGGCTTGATCTCTCTGGGCCTGGGCACTGTCCCTCAGCTCTTCAGCTCAAAGCTAGTGCTCTACCAGTCGAGCCACAGTGCCACTTCTGGTCTTCTGGTGGTTAACTGGAGATAAAAGTCTCATGGACTTTCCTGCTTGGGTCGTTATTGAATGGCAATCCTCAGATCTCAGCCTCCTGAGTAACTAGGATTACAGGCGTGAGCCACCAGCATCCAGCTTACTGCTGCCTTTCTGTGGCATGCTGGTATTGTGTAATATATCTCCTTTCTCCGCCCTTCACCATGTCTCTTTATTTGATGGATAAGGACAAGTAGTCAGACCTGGTATTGGAACTCTTGGGGCCTAAAAGCCCTAGTAAATTTTAGCTTTGCTGAGTTGTGTCAGAAGAAAATATGCCCTCTTTAGGTGCTAGCTACTGCAGCTGGTTCAACACTGGATGGAGGATAGTTCCCACTACTGATGGAAACATGTTTATTCCATGTATTTCTTGTATTTTCCAATTCAGCCAATACTGGCTGCTTTTTAATATCTGGTTAAGCAGAGAAACAAACATCATAAGCATGGTTTTCTGATACCCATTTGTCCACTGACCAACTGGACAGGGACCTGCACCCTTTCTTTCACTTGCTATTTTTATGGTTCCATAAACTAAAGAACCAATTTACATCAATAGCCACTCAGTTGTTGAAGAAATACTTCCATTTTTTATTTGAAGTAACAGTATAACATGTGCATAGTATACAACCAGTCACAATTTCCTTTTATACACCCAAGATCATCCCTGTATACATGTTAACACCTTCTGGCTCTTCACTTTTCAATATTTCCTACATTAGGAAATACAATATATTGGGGCTGGGCAGGTGACTCAGTGGTAGAGTGCTTGCTTTGCATGCATGAGGCCCTGGGTTCAACTCCTCAGCACTACATAAGTAGAAAAAGCTGGAAGTGGCACTGTGGCTCAAGTGGTAGAACGCTAGCCTTGAGCTGAAGAGCTGAGGGACAGTGCCCAGGCCCAGAATTCAGGCCCCATGACCGACAAAAAAAAAATGAAAAAATAAAAAAATAAATACAATGTATTGAAGGACATGTTCAGGAAATAAACTCCATTCCAAAAAACTAAATCTCAACTGACTGGTCTATTCATACTGCTGCAAACAAGTCCTATACTCTTGAAAAAAGTACTAAAGTCTATATTATCATCACAATTACCTATTATAAAATGAAGCTAAAACTTGCCATTTAGAAGCCAAACTGTCACTGTTTGCCTCCTCTGCAGGCAGTTCCACTCTTTATCTTCAGCTGCTCAACTGCTACAGAATGGGAGATATATCTATATCCCTGCAATCTTCAGGTATCGTTCAAATCTACTCTTACACATATTACCCATTTCCAACAATAGGATGCTCAAGCCTTAGGGGCAGTATCTAACTTGTTCACACTACTAACTTTGAATTCACTTCTTTAAAGGTCACTAGAGTGGAGAACATCAGCAACAAATCCTTAAATTAATCCAGTTGCACTACCTAACTACACAGCTGTTGGTAAAGATGGGACTGAACACCAGTCCCTGTATGTGACACAAGAAAGCCTCACTGTACATGTCATCACCACCTTCTTAGAATAAGTCATTTGTTCCTAACAAAGGTGCAACATACTATAGATTCACTATCTCACAGGCAAGAAAAAGCATTACAGTAATGTTATGTTTGGTACTTTGAGAATTACTAAATCTGTGGGTTACACAATGTGCTTACAGAATACGCACACTCCAGAATCGATGCCAATTTCTTCATATAGAATTCTTTTGTTTGTTTTTATAATTGGTGGTGCTAGGCTTTGAACTCAAGGCCTTTCACCAAGCTCTCTACTTGAGTCACACATCAGCTCTTTTTGCTTAAGTCCACAGATACTTGTTCCTTTTGCCTGAAGATGGCCTCATACTATGATCCTCCTACCTACACCTCCTGAGTAGCTGGGATTACAGGTGGGTACCACACCACACCAGGCTCCGTGTTTTTTTGTGTAATGCTATAGCAAGTCTTGTTACTTGTCTTTCAATTCCTTTGAAGTCCACTTCAAAGCACTCGTTGAAGGAACAAAGACACTGCTATAAGGTACAAAGATGTAGGAGAAATATGGATTTAGTCTTTCATTAACTGTGTAGGATTGTTCAATGTTCTGCAGATAAAGTCCTGGTAACAAAGTTCCTTTTAGGCAATGCAAATGTCTCTCTGACAATGCTGAAATGCCAACATGGACTCAGATAACTGCGGGCCAACAACCTGGTATAACAAATAGGAAAAGTGGGCCAATCCTTTGAGAGCAAATCAGCTTCTTGATCCACAAGATTTAAAGTCTGAGCATATATGCATAGCTGCTCTGGCATCGAGGAAAAGGAGGGCTTTTCACAGAAGCCAAGCTGTAGACTTGACTGTAGACTGGACTTGTTGTCCAGTGTCATCATCTATATATGCCCAAGAAGAGTCAAATGGTTTCTGTGGCATTTAGTCATTACTGTCAGAATCTAACTGGATATGGTTGCTTCAGTTCCAGCAGTTAACATTTTTCTACCAAATCACTGAATATGAGCAGAGGAACAGTGGATTGTTTGCATGTATCTTGTTTCAGTAGTGCTTGGGGATTGTACCCAGGGCCTTGCACATGCTGGATAAATGCTCAACCACTTAGCAATTACATTCCCACACTGCTTTTTCTTAAAAAGTTTGTAAAAGAAACATACGTATAAAAGTACGAGACACAAAGGCATAATCAAAACCTTACAAGGGAGGCAATTACAATGTCTAACAACGAAATCTATCACAATACATACTATATAGTAGTGGTTCTAACTTTATGAAACATCAGAATCTCCATCTTTTGCCCTGAATTTCTAGATTACTAGTCTGCTGTAAACTCTAGCTTTCTAATGAGTTCCTCTAACCAATGCAGTATTAGACATGAAATGCACAGTTCTAGTCTTCTAGGAGTTAAGAATGTCTATTAGTCAGAACTGTGGGACTGAGGTATATCAGTGCTAGAAAGATTTCCTGGTATAGTATATGTTTGAACTTTGGTCTTGGGCTAATCACTTCAAAATGATCTTTAGTTAGAGTTTTAGAGTTGACCTCACAGGGAGGAAATGAGGCAATCAAGATCTGTGCAACATGGAGTCAGTTCCTCTTACTCCTTCCGAGAGGACTCTGCCTTGTGGCTAAACCTCTGCAGATCCTCTGTCCTCTCCAGCAATTCTTCAAAAGTTTCATTATACATGTAAAAGAAGATGTAGCCAGTGCAAATCCTAGCCTCCTGCATACTGACCTCAGGAATACTCATGACATGTAGGTCATTATAGGTAAACCACTTCTGCCTATTAAAGTTGTAGGCATCACTAATATAGTGGCCTGAATGGGGAGTATTCCCAATATGGCTAATAACACCAATGAGCCGATAGGTGTAAGCAGCATCCTTATCAGCATTTATCATTGGATCCTTGGCTTCTGATTCTTTCTTTGTGACCTTTTCAGACTTCTTAGAATTTGGTGAATTCAAGTAAGCCTCCATATGCCCCTGGGCATTCAGCTTTGAACGTCGTTGAGTAAATGCCTGTTGAATAGCTTCTTTCTTCATTCTCACCTTATCACACATCTGGGTCTGTTTGCCCTTGTTTTGGAATGTGTCTGGAATAACAGGGTTATCTTCAAATAAATCTCTCCAACACTCACCCATACTATGCAAATCTGACTCCATTGATGTATTTGTCTTCTCATATTGGTCTAGTTTTGGACTTTGAGACAATTTTTCAATAAAACCATCTCCGAGAAATGCAACTGGGCTACTGGAGGGTTTAGGTTCATCCTTTTGGACCAGAGAAGCAGAAACATCATTCTGATATTTTGAGCCAGCTGAGAACTCATCTTCAAGGATCTCTTCTTCAAGGAGCTCTTCTTCAAAGAACATCTCATCTCCTGAGTCAGTTCTATCACTATCTCCTCCCAGGTCACTCTGCAGTTCTTCACTACTTGCTCCTTGAACTAATTTCTGTGATTCTGATTCATTTTCTGATCCAATAGTTTCATCCATGAATTTTGAGGTAAACTCTGAAGAGTTTGGTGAGTTGAACAGGTCAAAAGTCATCTTTTGAAAACCTTTTAATAGTTGATTATCTCTTCTATGCCCATTCTTGCTAAGGGGAGGAGGTAATTTTGTGTTCCTGTTGCAATGAGAAGATAGTTTTAAATATTTGGAAACAATAACTTCCTGTTTATCCTTCTTTAATGACTGAAATTCATTAAAACTGTAGCGTTTCAGATGAATAACAAGGACCCTGGACAACTTATTGAGCTTGTTCACTGCAACAGATCTGTTGTGCTTGCATTTCTCACACTTATACTCAAGCTCCTCTGCACTAAAGAAATGATCAAGAGCATACTGAATAGACAAAGGACGTGTTTTTATTCCTTGGGGAAGGTTAATGGAGAGATAATTATTTGGGTCTGTTTTGAGAACAGCATTTCCACAAGATTTACAAAAAATAGAGCGCAGCAACTCAACCTCAAAATTAGTGACAACAGGACAAAAGGGACTTTGGGTTGCAGCATTATCAGCAAAAGCTGGTCTAGGTAAAGTTCCTTCCCCACATTTATTTTTCGCTTCCTGAATTGCATTTAATGTTTGTATGGTCTCCTTCATCTCATCCAAACAGTGAGTTAAAAACTCGTGAGCATCATTCTGCATGTCAGTAGAAAATACTTTTGCTACTTCTGAAATGGCAATTTTAATGTCTACAAGTACCTTCTCCTTGGCTTTCATGTTAAAAATATCCTTCAAAAAAAGTATCTGTGTCAAGTACATGCTGAAAGAATCATGGGGAATTTCAGACCATGGGTAACCCTGATTAAGTAAATCATTAACAAATGGTGTCACTGAACACAGGCACTGTAAAACTGCATTAATGTAACAGGTGTTTCCCAAATTGGGGAGACCACGCAACATTTTCTCTGGATACATTGAAAAGAACACCTCAAATTCATCCCAATCTACGCCATCCTCATTACAGCTGGACCCAAACAGATATGGTAAAAATTTTTTCTCAGGGACAGGTTCAAAAGCAGTGCCCTTTAGGCAAATATTTTCAACAGAATTAGTTACAAATGAAAATTCAATTGCAGATTTCTTTTTCTTTTCCATCTTCAATTGATTATCTGAACTGCTTTCACACTTGACGGACTCTTCCTTAGATTTCATTTGTTCTATGAAGTTATTGTCTACTAGGAAGCTCTTGTTTTCATTGTGGTCTGAATCATATGATAGGGTTCTTTTCCTATTCTCAGGTTGTTTTTGGACTAACTCTTTACTAGTAGATGTTGCTGGAAACACAGGCATCTTTGGATCAAGATTTTTAGCTTTGTTGGCTACCTCAAAGTATCCAATATTTCTTTGCTTAGAAACTTGTTTCTGTGAAGGCTTACTGATCTCCTTTGTGGCTGTGGTGGCAGCACAGATACTCTGTGCACTTGTGCTGGCCACAATACTCTCTCTGTTCTGTGTGTCTGTGTCAGTAAAGATACCCTTTTGCATGCTGGCTATTGTGATGGGTTGAAGTCTGTTTTGTTGGACTCTGTCAAAGAAACTCTTCAACTTTTGGGCATCCAGGAAGGATAATTTTTCAATAAGCAAAAAGTCGTTATTATGAAAAGCTAAATGCAGGAAATACTGATTTCCTTCACAGGCTCTAAGGGTCACACCTTTAATATTGTCACTTAGCAGTAAAGTTTTAATTTTTCCAGTGCTGAAGTAGAGCACAAGCTTAATGTATTTTCTTCCTACCACTGTTTCAATGAATGCTTCTTTTGACATAGACATCCATGGCTTCTGGTTCTCCATTTGGACATAACCATGTACCAGTATTGATATCATACTCTCTTTACAAATAAAATATTCATTTTTCTAGATTACTGACAATCTTGGAGGATTGAATGCTTTTTCCATCTCCACCTAAAGAGACAAGTCCAAAGAAAATGTTTATTAGTTCCGTATAATCTTTCTTCTTCTATTTGTCTTATATTATTGTATATTACATTGGTCATACTCTAATTATACTATATTGTCTTAAACTCCTTATTTATTCTGGCTATCTAACTCTTTACAAGGCCTTTGAAAGCCATCCACAATTGTATAAGGGCAAAAGTCTTGGCTCCCAAGGCAATTTTACAATCAAGGAAATCAAGAAAAGTTATTTCAACTGCCAGAGCAATGCTAGGATAAAGCTGAAACTCTACTTCTGTACACCAAATCTCCTTTCTACAATATGGAGTCTGTTCTGGTTAATTTCTCTACTTCAACTGAAATCATGATATATACCCAAATACTTTCAATACACAGCTACAAAGCACACTGAAATATCTCAATGTATGGATACAGCATGCTGATGTTCCTCTTGCAAAATCCCCACAAACAGCAACCACAGGAAGTAAGGAAGTATAAACACTGCTCTGCATGAAATCTCATGCCTGTAATCCCAGCTACTCAGGAAGCAGAGGTAGAAATACTGAGGTTCAAGACTACCCTGAGAAAAAACCAACTAGTGAGACTCTATCTCAAAAACAAGTCAGAAGCTGAACACTGGTGGCTCACACCTGTAATCATAGCTACTCAGTAAGAGGCTAAGATCTAAGGATCATGGTTCAAAGCTAGCCTGAGCAAGAAAGGCGAAGAGACTCTTATCTCCAGTTTACCACTAGAAAACCAGAAGTGATGCTGTGGCTCAAAGTGGTAGAGTGGTAGCCTTGAGCAGAAGCACTCAGGAACAGCAGGCCCTGAGTTCAAGCCCCCAAACTGACAACAACAACAACAAAACCAAAACCCCAAACAATGTCAAAAGAGTCCCAGTGATTCACACCTGTAATCTTAGCTGCTCAGGAGGCTGAGACTGGAGTACTGAAGCTTGAAGCCAGCCTAGGCAGAACCAGAAAAAGCAGAGCTAGAGGTGTAGCTCAAGGGGCAGCAAGAAAGCTGAGCAAGTGCAAGGTCCCTGATAAAGCCCCAGTATTAGGGAAAAAAACCCAAACAATATAACCCCAAACACAAAGGAACAAGACAAAACCAGAAGACTGGAGGCATGGCTCAGAAGTAGGAACACCTGTCTGTAAAGCATAAAGTTCTGAGTTTAAACTCCAGTGCCACTAATATACATGTTTATACATACAAATACATGCATGGTATTATTTTCAATATTCATATTTAAAGTAGTATACCCCCCAAAAGCAAATGGAAATTAAGAAATTAAGAAAAACAAACCAGGAGTGATGGCTATGCCTGTAACGCAAGCTACTTAGAAAGTAGAAGTAGCCAGGCATTGGTGGCTCACACCTGTAATCCTAGTTACTCAGGAGGCTGAGATCTGAGGATCGCGGTTCAGAGTCAGCCTGGGCAGGAAAGTCCGTGAGACTTATCTCCAATAAACCACCAGAAAACTGGAAGTGGTACTGTGGCTCAAGTTGTAGAGCACTCACCTTGAGCTGAAGAGCTCAGGGACAGCACCTAGGCCCAGAGTTCAAGCCCCACAACTGATAGAGAGAGAGAGAGAGAGAGACAGACAGACAGACAGACAGACACAGAGAGACAGACACAGAGACAGTGACAGAGAGAGACAGTGACAGAGACAGGAGGGAAGGAGGGAGGGATGGAGGGAGGGAGGGAAGGAAAGTAGGAGAATCATGCTCCAAAGCCAGCCTGGATAATGAAAAAGGAAAAAAAAAAGGACTGGGAATGTGGCATAAGTGATAGAGTGCTTGCCTTGCAAGTATGAGGCCCTAAGTTCAAATCCCCCATATCACCAACAGAAAATCAAAAGAAAGTAGAAGCCCTAAGTCTACTCACAGGATATGCCTGGATGTCTAGATAACTTCATAATGGGATACTCCAAGTAAGTCAATCCACTTCCTGCCAAATGTAGTACTTATTTTCACATGGTATCAAGGAAACTCCATGAATTTTACCCCTAATTCACTACAGTTTCAGAATAAGAACAAAAACTTTTTGCCCATCAGATATAGAATAGAAAGGTTTCTGCAGCCAGTTCTGGTCACAGAATACACTTAAACTGAACTAGCTCTCTGTCACAGGGGTATAGATACTGTTAAAAGAGTTTGTACTAGGCCTGGGAAGGTGGCTGAGTGGTAGAGTGGTTGCCTTGCATGCATGAGGTCCTAGGTTCAATTCCTCAGCACCACATAAGCAGAAAAACCCGGAAGTGGTGCTGTGGCTCAAGTGGTAGGACACTAGCCTTGAGCTGAAGAGCTGAGGGACAGTGCCCATGCACACAGTTCAGGCCCCAAGACTGACAAAATAAAAAGTGTGTACTAAAAATGTATGAGGCTCTGGAGTCAATTTCCAGCACCCAAACAAACAAACCATAGGGGAAAAGCATCAAACGCATCCAATCACTGAAAATCATACATTTCTGAATAATTCTGAGGACAATATTAATTAAAGCAGCTAGCACTACAAATGTTTGTATCACAAAGTATGTGCCCATAAATTGATTGGAAGTTGTATTTTCTCCCAAACAGTTAAATATTCTTCCTGAGTCCTTTGTATGATATTAACTTGCTAAGCAAATCCTGGCTTTATGAATAATATATAGGAAACTTCTCCATGATTCCTGTCCAAAAAACCAAAAACTCAAAAATCTGGTGGAGCATGAATGAATGAGTTTGGTTTTATAAAGTATTTCATCTATCAACCTATGTTCAATGAAGTAGGGATTGTACCCATCCATATACAAAAGTGCATTTGCATCCAAGTGAGAGAACAATTCTATTTATCATGGTAGAAATGGGGTCATAAAAACATTCAAGCATAGAAGCAAATTCAAGTTCTTGGGATCCATTATATACTGCTCTACTGTAGAGGCTAAGTAAGGCTTTAAACTATTTCTACAAAAATACAGTCTTAATTATTGCTTTTTATTTTTTCAACCACTTCAGAAAACTTGCAGTTCCAGCTCATGTGTATTTTTCTGAAGAATTTTTCTTATTGGGTATGACGATACATGCCCTATAATCCCAGCATTTGAGAGGCTGTGGTAAGAAAATTGAGTTTAAAGCCAACCTGACAAGGGAAGATGTGACACTATTAAAAAAGGAATATACTCATTACCTGACTTATGTAACTGTAACCCCTCTGTATATCACCTTTTCAATAACTATATTTTTAAAACGAAAGGAACAAAAAGCTAGCCTGGACTACATTTAAAAAGTCTCTTCTTTCTAAAGATGGTTGAATAATCTAAGACCCCCCTGCCATTTCCTTGCTTGGTATTCAAAAAAGTCAAGAAATTTGTTTGCAAAATAGTATCTGCATTTGCCATTTCTTCTTCACAGTGCAGCTTACTTAAATTTCATGCTAGAATAAAGGCATACATGGGAATGAGACACTATCTGAAAAATAACGAAAACATAAAGGGCTGAGCTGGGCACTGGTAGCTCACATCTGTAATTCTAATTACTCAAAATGCTGAGACTGAGAGGCTATCAGTTCATAGCTAGCCCAGGTAGAAGACGACTTGCCATTCAACCTCTAATTAATCAGCAAAAAGCCAGGTTAGAGGCATGGGTTAAACAACTCAAGTGGAAAAACCAAATGAGAGTGAGTAGCCTATAGTTCAAGCCCTGATACTAGGACAAAAAAGTCAGGGTATAGGGGTGGCTCTGGTTCAAGTCTCCAGTAGCACCTCTTCAAATCTTTGCTGATGGGAATCTGATTGTTAGTTCGGCACAAGGGAAGCTTAAATCTCTTTCTTGACTGTCATTGCTCAGTGCTTTTGAAGCTTCCTTTGATTGGTCATCCATAGAAGATTTGAAGATTTGAAAGACACACACACACACACACACACACGCACGCACGCACGCACACACACGCACACGCACACGCACACACGAGAGAGGGGGGAAAGAAGAAAGGAGAGGAGAGAGAAGAGAGAGAGGAGAGGGGAGAGAGCCGAGAGTAAGAGAAGGGGAGAGGGGGGAAAGAGGAAGGCGGGGGGGGGGAGAGACTCTCCAAGACTCAATTGAAAGGCCATTTGTGACTATTCAACAGACTAATGTAAACTTCAGTGTAGTGACATTTCTATTCTCTAGCCACTGCAGACTAAATTCAAACTCAAAACTTGTGGATGGTAACTATATTTAAAAGTTATTCAAGCCAACATGATTTTCTCTCACACAAATTCAATCTATCAGGTTGATGGATTGATCAACTAATAGTGCAACACACTGGGATAGTTGTTAACCTTAAAGCATATCCAGACACACAAAATCACACTATTTTATTTGTGGTGCTAGAGTTTGAACTCAGGGCCATGTACTCGACAGGCAGGCACTCTGCTACTTGAACCATGCCTCCGGCTCTATTCCCTTTTTGCTCTTTGTGTGTATGTATGTATGTGTGTGAGTGAGAGAGAGAGAGAGAGAGGGAGGGAGGGAGGGAGAGAGAGAGAGAGGGGGAGAGAGGGTGGGGGAAGCTAGTCCTGGGGTTTAAACTCAGGGCCTGGGTGCTATCCCTGAACTTGGGTGCTCAATGCTAGCACTCTACCACTTGAGTCCTTTACAGCTTCTTGGTATTTAATTGGAGACAAGAGTCCCATGAATTTTCCTGCCCCTGCTGGCTTCAAACTGCAATCCTTAGATCTCAGCCTCCTGAGCAGCTAGGATTACAGGGGTGATCCACCAGCACCAAGTGCTCTATTTCTGAGATATGGTCTTGCTTTTTACCTGAGCCAGCCTGGACCATGATGCTCTTATACTTCCCACTGTAGCTAAGACAACAGAAACACTCTACTATAACCAGCTTTTGGGGTCTTGGGAACTTTTTTGTTTAGGCTAGACTGGAACCAAGATCCTCCTGATAGGCATGACAGATGAGTACCTGTGATTGCACTACTGTCAGGTTTAAAGGCACAATGTGGTGCCATGAAGTCAACCACAGGTTTAAAAAAAAAAAAAGATGCTGAATGGTAACACCCTAAGTACAACTAAAGATAATAAAAATATTTAAAAACAACAGTAGAAATGTCTGCTTCATTATTACTTTACTCAATCACGCTAGATCATTTTTTTGGCCACTATTTGATATTTAGTGAGTATGTGCTCTATGATGCATATTAACATTTGCTAAACATTTGCTGAGTGCTCGGCATCATAACTAAACAGTTCTTACAGACACAGAGATATGAAGATTCACTGTGCCTCAGTGACTTACAATGTATACCAGAACTGTGCATGCACCATAACTGAAGGATTTTCTTCCACTGGGGAGAAAGGGTCTAGGAAATATCTTATCGTGACATTTTTCTGGCCACTGTGCAGTGTTTTGTAAAAGAGAGAAAAAAAAAAAGAGAGCCTCTACTGGGTGGAGATTCTCAGGCCCTCCCTCAATTCCTCAGTATGCCTGATTTAGTCTCATGCCTTGCAGAATAAAGCCAGTAAGTCAAAAGCCCAGTTTTTTTTACTCCAAATTAAGGCAATTTAATTAGGCTATGTGCAATTTTTGGAATATTTACCCTCTGCATTTATATTTCCTATCATCTATGCTTTACTTATTTCAAGAGCAAGAAAAACTCAAAAGTAAATGACTATATATCTTTCAAATTTGAATATACATTTCTCAACCCCAAAGAGGTTCATTACAGAAGAGGATTAATAAAAAAAAGAAAACCAAAAGAAATAATTACCTTCTTCCCAGGGTTTCAGTTAAATGGATGGTGCTTTAACAAAATAACTATTTGTTTTGGTAAGTTTAAAGATTTACTACTTGGACAAAGATGAATATACACTAGAAGTTCCTTTTAGGCTCAATGACTATGAAAAAGCACCATCTTTATGTCAGCTCTCTCCCATTGCCAAGAGTACAACTGTGATCTTCCACACACACAAATAAAATCAAGTATGTGTTTTTCTCATTGAGTAGGCACAGATCAATCTAGACAGGTGATATGGTACTGGTGGTGTTTTAATTTTTGTCTTACTTCCAAATTTGTTAACATGTGAGGTAAGAGAATAAAGACATACCAAATACATAGTAAGAAGTCCTGCTTAGTTGCCCAAAAAGCCTTACTGGGATAGAAATGGTGAAGGATCCACAAGTGGTATACTTGGCCTACATATACAGTGGGGGTAAATGAGTTACCACAGGGATTTATAATCATTTTTGGCTATCTCCAACAATTCCAAGCAGTATCTTCAAAAACTATATAAATTCAATTCATATTTAATTGAATCTACTAGAATCGTAGTGGACTTTACTATACTAGCAGGTCCCACAAAATTCACTGAAAAATTGATGTCAAAGCTGTCTTTGGAGGACTGGGCATGGTAGCTCATGCCTATAATACTAGTTACTTGCGAGGTGGAGATTAGGAAGGATCATAGTTCTAGATCAGCCCTGGCCAAAATTCGCCACAACGAAAAACATACCAAGTTAGTGAGACACTATTTCAAAGAACAAGCCAGGTGTAGTAGTACAAATGGGCAATCCAAGTTACCTGGGAGTCACAGGCATGGTGTATCATATTTACAAAGTAGTCATGGGCAAAAATATAAAAAAATAAACTGAAGCAAAAAGGGATAGGAGGCAATGCTCAAGTGGTAGAATACTTGCTTAGCAAGCACAAAGTCCTGAATTTAAAACCCCAGTATTGCCAAAAATATAAGCAAGCCTACAAGCAAATAAGAAAAGTACCTGTGAGGATTCCATTTTGTGAGACTATAATTCTTGATACAGTAAAATTAATGAGCATATTGGGTGCTTGGCAAATGAGAAACAGAAAGCAAGCCATTGTGGCTAGGGAATGATGAAGACATTTGACAACAGAAGTTGCAAAAGTTTTCTGAAAGAGCAAGAGAGACAATGGAGCAGTAGTCACCTTGCTCAGCAGTACTGAGCACCTAGGGCTGATTTAGGCATGTAAATTTATAGTAAAACCAATCAATATTTGGTTTGCTCCAGCTACATTCAGTTGCCCAGTTGCTATGGTGCAGGTATGTAATTGGCAGGCAGAGTCTTGAGTTTTACCTGCTCAGGATTCTGCCATTTCTAAGTAACCAAGTAAGGAGAAATGATAAATATCAACCTGAAAAACGGTGAAATGGGGACAAGCAAATAGAGACACAAGAAAAGGTATGTGGAAATACTGTGAATAGCGTTGATAGTAGCAACAAAGGACCACGAGTCTAGCTCTTATTTCAGTAGCTGTAATTGTGCCCCCTGCTTCTAAAGCAGCTGTGAACTACTTGCAGACTTCCTTCTCTCATTGTCCTCCCATCTTCTTTTTGATTTTTCTATTCATTCTTACTTTGGCTTCCAAGCTAGAACAAATAATAGGAATTGTTGAGAGAGTTGAATGTTAAGGGTACAAGGCCTGGGTTAAAGGCAAGTAGGATGGGATGTAGGGGGTGGGGAAGTAGGCTGGTAGAAGGGGAGAGGAAGCCATCCCCTCCCTTTTTCACCCTTCCAAGTTTGGGTTAAAGGTCAACACATTAAGAGGCGCATTGCCTCTAGAGCATTAGCAATTAAATCCTGTCATTATGTTTGGTCCCAGCTTCAGTGTGTGCAAGGCTTTTCAAAATGATTGGATCAAGGCAGACTCTCTTTTCTCTTTCTTTGGTTTAAAGGTGAATTTCTGCACTCAGCAAACGTCTGAGTCATTGTGTAGCAGAGAAAACGCCATTATTTTGCCTCTTGACACACACTGCACATAAATCTCTCCATAGGAAGCCCTGACCAAAATGGGAAGAATTCTCTAGACTAGCAAATTGTTCCCATGAACCATTCAAGTTTTCAACCCTTTCTGAAAGACAGACTTGGCAGAGCATTATTTTTTATTCTTTAAAATAATTAGGCTTGCACTATAAGATGTAGCTGCTTAAGGAAACACAATGTAAAGACAATTTTCCAAATGTTAGATATGTGTTCATTAAGACTGTTCTTTAATCAGGAAGTGGGTACTGTCTACACTGAAATCATCACACTGTCTGGAAATTCTTTTTGTCCTGTTATTGAAAATCTTCCAAGTGTGTTTGTGGTCCTTTCTGCTAACTATGGTATTCATTAGTTTTTTCCTCTTAATGACCAAAATATTTGTTGATATCTAGTCAGGTATGGACATCAACTACAGTCTAGACCCAAAGACGAAGCAGTAAAACATTCCTGATCAAACCTGTTAAGATAAATAAAATTCAGTTTATGTTAACTACAAGTTCCTTTGTTTCCTGCCATCTCAGCTTCTTATGGTATTTCCTTTTTGTCTAGAATTCCCTAATATTTCTCTTATATCTGTTTTGGTTTTACCCTTCCTTTTAAGACTCTGTTTGAATGTCACTTTGCTTAAACAATTGGCAGGTCAGATTTTTTCTATCATGGAATTCATGAAACAATCACTTAGAAAAATTACTTGAAAAAAATTCAGGATCTCATACCCCTAAGCCCTTTTTTCTCTAGTCATTTTTCAAGTAGGGGCTCACATTTATGCCCTGAACCACAATCCTCCTATTCATGCTTCCCACATAGCTGGGGTAATAGATGTGTACCACTACATTCAGGTTCTTGTTAATGTTGCTGAGCTGGAGTCACTAACTTCTTGCCCAGACTTGCTTCCAACTGGGAACCTCCTGATCTCTTCCTGAGAAGCTAGCATAAGCCACTGTGCCTAGCTAGCAGTCATTTTCTTTAAGATTCACTTCACTATGTTACCTTGCACTGCTACTCCAATCACAAAGTTAATAGATATCAGAGAACAATGACTTTGTTCAATACATACAATAAGAATATTCCTTTGTCCAGAGCAATGATGAAATTGGACAGACAAAAATATCTTAAAATTCATAACCAAATAATTTTCATAGGTGCTAGTTTCAGAGCTCAAATGCACTGCTGCCCAGCGAATCCCAAAGCCTGCAAATTCAAATTCCAGTCTCTTTCTCTCTCTCTCTCTCTCTCACACACACACACACATAGAATTTTCACTTTTCTGAAGAGCATTCCAAAGTTTTATTTTTAAGGGGCTGATGAATGGGTTGGAACTATTACTAGACCACCAAACTAACTATGATGCTAGAATAGTTTAAATAAGACAGGTGAGGCTTAGTCAGTACCTACCAAATCTAAAATGTATATACACTTTAATGAAAGCTTTGTCCTTAAAAATCTTTTCAGCCCTGGGCACCAGTAGCTCTTGCCTGTAATCCTAGTTACTCAGGAGGCTGAAATCTGAGGATCGTGGTTCAAAACTAGCCTGGGCAAGGAAAGTCTGTGAGACTCCTATCTCCAATAAACTACCAGAAAACTGGAAATGGCGCTGTGGCTCAAGTGGTAGAGTGCTAGCCTTGAGCTGAAGAGCTCAGGGACAGTCCACAGGCCCAAAGTTCAAGCTCCACGACCAACCAAAGGTGGCTAATGAGTAAGGTTGGGGCAGTTAACTTGTTATCAACAAGCTCAAACAGTAAGAAGGGAGTGGTGGGAGTTGATTTGTGCAATCAGAAAAATAAGTTGCAGGTATACCTGAAAAATGAGGATTTTGAGATGGTGTCGGATAGGAAAACCTTAAGTACTAACCTATGTTGAGATTCACTAGCTCTAAAATTCATTTAGTTGAGAGCCAGACACCAGTGGCTCACGCCTGTAATCCTAGCTACTCAGGAGGGTGAGATCTGAGGATCTGGTTCAAAGCTAGCCAGGGCAGAAATGTCCAGGAGACTGTTATCTCCAATTAACTACCAGAAAACCGGAAGTGACATTGTGGCTCAAGTGGTAGAGTGCTAGCCTTGAGCTAAAGAGCTCAGGGACAGTGCTCAGCCCAGAGTTCAAGCCCCCTAACTGACCAAAAACAATTCATTTAGTTGAAACAAAAAGCAGCATTGTAGGAAGTTTAAAGAAGTCTTTTGGAGCCAATGAAAATTGAGCTGCAATTGTTAGATTCCTTGGGCTACTGAAGTTGCCCAACACACCTCGGTGCTCTTTTCCCTCCTACAGCTGATCAATCGGGGTGGTGCTGTTGGTTTTTTTTTTTTAATCTCATGCAACACAAGAGGGAGCTATAACATTTTCCTTTCCAAGGTAAAGAAATGTGGCAACAGTTCAACTCAACTTCAGTATTGCTAAAGACTAATACAATAGGCCTGGTAAGAAGGGTGAAAGAATTTGCATAGCTGTTGTTTCAAAGTAATTTTGAAAATGTATTAAGTACCTCAAGTGCTAGCACAAAATCCCCCAGAATACCTTCAAAATACCAATATGTCTTAAAGAATCAGTTCCCTGAACAGGAAAAATGCAAGAAAAATTCAAGTTGCCTTAATTTTTTTAACTTGTCCTGAAATATATTGTTAATACTAGATTCCTAAAATCTAAATCATATCTAGAGAGGAGTGATTTTCATCCATCTCCCTACTTAAGTGATATCTCATTCAACAACCAGATCTTTTCTCTCTTTTCTATCAAGTGTATGTGCACAAATGTGTACATGTGTGTAAAAGATGAGACGGAAGAGGGAGAAAGGAGAACACAAGGAACCATGGAGAGAAGGAAAGAGAGGGAAAAATAAACTACTATCCCAAGTCAATAAATTTATACCCAATGATCACAAATGTTATCTCCTCCATAAATGAATACACCATTCTCCCAATCTAACAGCATACTTAGTTCTCTGAACTTTTGCTTGTAACCTCTATAACTTTAAAATACTAAGTATCTAGAGAACAGCAAAGCACATTTATTCCCCATGTACAGTAAGGCTGAGAAACCAAGCCATATATGCCACATGATTTATGGCTTTCATTAACATACTTTCCCACTATACATCCTTATCAATATTTTACTGTTCTGACACTCTTGCCTCAGAAGATTCACATTTATACCTTGATTGTTCATTCTAGCAAGTCTTCAATAGAAAGTACGATATACTAAGTAGAATATCCTCTTCTAGTACTTATGTCTTGACCTCTAAAAGCCATGATGTTAGGTGACCTTTGAGAGGTGATTACGTCATGAGGGATAAGCCCTAATAATATGGATACATGTCCTTGTTAGAGACCACAGGAAGCAAGCTAGCCCCTCTCACTATGGGAACAAGCCCTTAGTCTATGAATCATGAAGTGTTACCTTATGAAACCACCAAATTAGCCAACCATTCATTTTGGATATCCCAGCCTCCCAACCTGTGAAAAATAAATTTCTGTTGTCCTTAACCCACCCTTGTTTACGGGATCTTGTCACAGCAGCCTGAACAGACTAAGATAAAAAGATAAACTTCAGGAGCCACTGGTTCAGACCTGTAATCCTAACTACTCCAGGATCACTGTTTGAAGCCAGCCCAGGCAGGAAAGTCCAAGAGACTTTTATCTCTAATAAGCTACCGTAAAAAGTTGGAAGTGGCTGGGTGCCAGTGGCTCACTCCTGTAATCCTAGCTACTTAGGAGGCTGAGATCTGAGGATCACGGTTCAAAGCCAGCCTGGGCAAGAAAGTCTGTGAGACTCTTATCTCCAATAAAGCACTCAGAAAACTTGAATTGGCACTGTGGCTCAAGTGGTAGAGTGCTAGCCTTGAGCTCTGGGACAGTGCCTAAGCCCAGAGTTCAAGCCCTACAACTGACCAAAAAAAAAAAAAAAAAAAAAAAGTTGGAAATGGCACAGTGGCTTAAGTGGTAGAGGGCTTACCTTGAGCAAAATGAAGCTCAGGGACAGAACCCAGGCACAGAGTTCAAGTTTCAGGACTAGAAAAAAAGATAAACTTTGCACCCTAATATTTGTTGAATCTGTTGCCACCAAATCTGTTTTACCAGGCCTCCAACTCTAAACTATTATGCCATAATTTTCTATCCAATTCTAATCAAGCCCCTTCCCTCCCCCTGCACACATTAATCTAGACTTCCAAGTTTCATTATCCTGGTCTTGTCCTTCCCCTCCTAAAATGCTATCAAACCTCTGTTAATGTTGAATTCTCCTGAAGTTGACAAGCAATAAACTTAGCTGGATGTATCTTCGCAACCAGTTATTCTGATGATATTTGAAGGTGCCAGTACTTACGATATCAACTACTTCTGTTTTAACAAGCAATCCATTCATGAAATAAAATGATGAGAATGGTTTAGACTCAGCAAGCATGAAGTAGCTGTAAAAAGAAATCCTTACTTTGGGGTTTAACTTTGAAATCATTGCAAAAGGACTTGGATTTAACTGCTTTTATATTCTTGTTTTCATAATTACTGCTTTATAGGTCTTACTTTTTCATGATTTTGACTTCACACATAGAAGCACATATAACCTACATACTCGATACCAGGTGCAAATTTAAAGTTAACACCAGAATAGTTGTTTTCTTTTCTTTATAGTCCACTTGTTTCTGCTGGATAGGCAGGCATTTTGTGAACAGCACTAAGCTCACTTCTCTGAGGAGCTGCTGAGCAACTAAGTAGGCTTCTGCTGTATGTATCACTCACCATGTAGGTTTAGAAATAGAAGAAATGGAAAACACATTCAGGAAAACAGGATGTTTAATGATTTACTTGGTGTCTCCTGACAAAGGTCAAAATTCATGAGAATTTCCTGGAGATTTGCAAATTTCTCATTGAAGGAGACAATGAGTTGCAATGGGCACTTCCTACTGCAGTAGTTTTCATCAGTTTCTAGGATACTTGTTCATTTGTGCTGAGAGTGAGATTTAACAATTCCTAAACATCAAGGCAGGGATATTTCCTATACAGAATCCTGAGATTAGCTTCATAAAGCCTTCTTCAAGTTCATTTCTAAATGAGGTGAATAATACCATGCATAAATGACTTCTTTAAGGTTAATTTATCCCCTTACATTCTTTCAACATCAGTATACATAATGTCAAAATACACATTCTCCTGGTTAGGGCGTGAACTCAAGATTCTAATTTCCTGCCGGGTGCCGGGGGCTCACGCCTGTAATCCTAGCTACTCAGGAGGCTGAGATCTGAGGATCATGGTTCAAAGACAGCCCCAGCAGGAACGTCTGTGAGACTCTTATCTCCAATAAACCACTAGAAAACCGGAAGTGGCACTGTGGCTCAAGCGGTAGAGCACTCGCCTTGAGCTGAAGAGCACAGGGACAGCACCTAAGCCCAGAGTTCAAGCCCCACGACCGACCAAAAAAAAAAAAAAAGATTCTAATTTCCTGTCAAGTATTTTTCTAAGACAAACAGTAAGGTTTTCTATTTGTTTCTTCTGGACACATGAAAACAAAGCAAATCTCTATTGTCTACCAAGAGTAGTAGCAGCAATAGGACAACTGAGCCATAGGAGGATACTCAGAAATCCTGAGTCTGAGATCTCTCCATACAATAAAAAAGGAAAAGTATAAGACAGTGGCTCTTCTTGCCATATGGAAATAGTCTTTGTGTCATGAAAATAAGATTTGAAGAAAAAGAGAAAATGCAGTTGTGACACAGAAATACTACATGTAAAACTAAGTGCCACCATATAATTTCTCGTTAACAAATTTTCTTCTTTATAGGCTACTTTGAATTATTTTTCTTTCTGAAACCTTTGACTGAAACTGACCCTTCTAATGTACCATGCATACAGTACTCAGTTCAGAATATACACTCACTCTAAGATATCAATGGGCCTAGTGCCAGTGGCTCACTTCTGTATTCCTAACTAAAGAGGCAGAGATGGGGAGGACTGTGGTTTGAGTCCAGCCTAAGCAGAAAAACTTGAGACCCTTTGTCAATTGATAGGCATAGTGGGTGTGCATCTGCCACTCTGGCTGGAGTGAGAAGCCTAAACAGGTGGATCAAATATGCACATGGGCAAGAAGCAAGACCTTTTTATCAAAAATAACCAGCACATAAAAAAGAGGCCAATGACCTTGGCACAGTATTAAAGCAACACATTCACTATGAATTTAGAATGAGCTCATGGTGACTGAAAATATGTACAGAAAAAGGGAGCAGAGGTAGCTGAAGTGCTAGCGGCTCATGCCTGTAATCCTATTTGGGAAGCTGAGATTTGAGGATCACAGTTTGAAGCCAGCTGAGGCAAACAAATTTGCGATTCTATCTCTAATTCATCACCAAAACGCTGGAAGTTGGGCTGTGTACAGGTGTACAAGTAATAGAGGGCCAGCCTTGAGAAGAAAAGCCGATGTCTATTACTGAGGCCCCTAGTTTTAGCCTCAGTACCAGCACACGAAAAAAAAGAAAAAGAAAAAAAGAAAAGTGAGTGGAGGGCTAACATTCCCTACAGCTTCATACCTAAGTCAAGCAAAAATTAGGTTAATTTTTAATGTGAACATTCAGGAGGCTGGCCAGTGTTCTTTTCTATCTGTAAGTAAATCCTGCCTCCTTTGAGACATGCCAGTAGGCCATGGAGTAGCAACCTCTCTGAAGTTAGATCTTCAAGTTCAGGGACTTAAGAACTCTTGGTATTTGATGGGACATAAAAGATCTTTAGCCTTTCAGCCAAACTTTTCAGATAAGGACCTTTGGGTGTGAGAGGTTGTAAGTATTTGAGCCAAGACTGGAACTCAGAACTCCTAAGTACAGTCTTCTTACCAGTCTATCTTGGGATTTTATTCTATTTTAGTGAAAGAGTAGCATCAGGGCATTCTAAAGATGATGGAAAGCAGCATAAAAGGCAGAAAGTAGGAGATGTGTTGGGATGAAGAAGAGAATTTAAGTAATGAAGATGTCTGTTATTTTAGTAACTAAACTCTCCTGGATACGATCCAAGAATGTCTGCTGTATTCTGACTTTGACTTTCTAGTGCAGAATTAGGACAAATTCCTGGGGCTATCTTTCCTACATGTGGGCAAAAGGTTAACAGCCTTTAGAGATTCTCAAGATGTGACTCATTCAGCATCCTCTAAACATCATTTAATTTTTTAACAAAGACGTGGCTGAGCAGGTGGGAGTGTCATGGGTCCCACAGCTCCAATTAAGTTTTTCACCTCCTTTTCTGCTCACTTTACATTTTCCTTCTGAGTTTTAATGATGCAAACAGCACCAAGGCACCATCATTTTCCATCCTAAAATGAAATAGATTCACATAATAGTTTTATAGTGCTGAGCATTCAAGTCACAATTGGCTGTCTGGTTTGCCTTGCTCTGCCTTAATGGCCAACAGAAAATACTCCCAGAGACCTTTATAGGAACACAGAGAACTTCTTAACATAATAATAGCATCTTAACAATTGACTGGAATGCATTATGGGATTAGCTGGTTTTAAGATTCTGTCCTTTCCCAAGCTTCCCATGTACTTTCCCCCCCTTTGCCCATAATGAACCTCATTCTCTTATTCTCTTAATTTATCAGTCATTCAAAATCTGAGTGACTTGAAAATCGAAGGCCATCCACTTAGATAAATTACTTGGTGTAATAATGGCTAATGATACATCCTAAATAATCATAGCAAACCATGTCCTCAAAATCCTAGTTTTGCATTTTATTACCCCATTTGGTTATCAATTCAGCCTAACCAACAGAATAACTGGCTCTTGGGTACTGTCACTAAACTACAATGTTGACACTAAAATTACAGGTGTTATCAGCTAAAACATCTGCTACAGTCCTAGAAGACAATAACAGAGATAGCTCTTAGATGGCAGAACTCCAGCTTCAAAGACTGACCTGAAGTACAGTAGCTAGTTAAGGAGCTCTGTTGTAACTTTCAACAGAGACATGCTCATGAACACTTGGAATTGTTTTTAAGAAGCCTGATTTTTGTGATTGCCTGCAAAAATGGCCAAGTCTGTCAGAACTTACTGAAAAGGGAGGTATGAGGAAAAGACCATTTTCACTTAGTCTTAAGAGACATGATGTTCAGTAGTTGGTGAAATTCTGAGAAAGGGATGTAATTAATTAGGCACACCACTAGTTTCTCAATTGAACTTGGTAGTTCAGCTTTCAGAAGGTTGCTAGCAACAAAGTAGAGCAGCACACACATAGCAATGGCCTTTTGCAGTGAAAGTCATTACAGTAGATGTCAGAACACGTAAATCACAAGCAAAGAATGCAACCCCCCCATTTGCTCACCAAGATTAGAGTAACCTTGGAATTACTATGTCAAATGCAGTTCCACTATTAAAACACAGAACTAACTATAAATCAAATCGCTCTTTAAACAATTGTAAACACCAAGTTACCATGAAAGGGATTTCTTTATCTGTCTTTTATATAAGTAGGCACTATTCTATAATTATTTTTCCCACAGATATTCTATGGCTGTGGGATGTTTTAGCTCAGGCTGCTGTAACAAATACCATAGACTGGGTGGCCTAAGCAACTTAAAGGAGTTTTCCCACAGTTGTGAGGCTAAAATTTCAAAAGCAAGTTCCAGTAGGGTTTGGTTTCCAGAAGAGGCCTCTTCCTGACTTGATATGGTTATCTTCTCCTTAGGTCTGGACATGAACTCTGCTTTGTGTGTAGGAAGGAAGGAATGTGGGAGGAAAAGGAAGGAGAGGAGGAAAAGGAAGAAGAGGAGGAGAAGGAGGAAGACAGAGAAAGAAGGCAAGAGGAAGAGAGCTCTCTCTTTTTTGTAGGTTGTAGGGCTTGAACTCAGGGCCTAGGCTCTTTCCCTGAGGCTCTTTGGTTTCAAGGACAGCATTCTACCACTTGAGCCACAGTCCTTTTTTGAGTGGTTAATTGGAGATAAGTCTCTCAGGACTTTTATGCCCAAGCTTGCTTCGAACCATGATCCTCAGATTGCAGCTGCCTGAGTAGCCACCAGCACCTGTTTTTTCTTTTTATAAGGCAACCACTCCTACTGGATTAGAAACCATTGTTTTCATTTCATTTAATGTTAATTTTTCTGCAGAAAGCCCTATGTCTAAACAGTCACACTGGGGGTAAGAACTTCAATGTATGAATTTGGGAGGTGACACATTTTAGTTCATTGCAGAAGTGATTTCCTTTCGGGCTGTAGCATAAATACTCTATTTTCATAATTACAATCATGTTTTGTGTATATATGTGTATGTATATATCCACAGACTGTTCATATGAGAAAAAATCCTTGACACAATTTTAATAAAAGCTGGAAAAACATGACAGAAAGTAAAACAGGATCTGTTGAGAGTGGAAACTACTAGGAAGGTGTTGGTCTAACAAGCAGGGTAAACAAGACCAACATAGTTGAACTCATTTATTTGCATGTACAAAAATAAACCAATGAAACTTGTTTACTGTTTTAAGACGGGATAGGAGATATCATTAGGTAAGCTAGATTGGGATGCATTCGTAGTAGTGTGGAAATGTAACTGTAAACCCACCCAGACTTATATATATAACTAATGCATGATGATTAATAAAAAGATGTGTGAATGGCTAGGTGAGGCCTTCAGAATACCTGCTTGCATAAGGCAGAAAAAGATGTGTGGCATGTTTTGTTTGGCTGTAGGTACCAGCAGGAGGGGAAACAGGGGCAAAAAGAGAAGGTGTAAAGTGTGAATATGGTTACAGTCCTCTGTCTGAGGTTACAAAAAAAAGGGGAAAAAATCTGGAAATTATTTTTTAGAAGTGGGAGAGTGAGTGAGGAAGAAAAATAGAGGGATGAACACTACAAAGCCATGAAGAATGAAATCATGTGATTTACAGGAAACATGGGATTGGCACTGAGAGCATAATTTGGGCAAGATAGGCCCTCAAAAAGCCAAATATTTTGTTTTTGTTCATATTTGGAGGAAAAACCTACATATTCATGGACATGTACATACATTTACATACTTATGTATAAAACTTTATACATATATTTATAAAACATTATTTGTTTCTAACTATGGGGCTATTTCAGAAAAGGAGGGGAAAAGAAGTGGGATGAATAATTTCAAAATATATTGCTACTACATATAAAGGGTCTCAATGAAAGCTGTGCATCAATAGGGACTTGTTGGGCAAGGAGAGAAAGCAATAGGGAGCAAAACGCAATATATACACACACATATGCAATATCATTTTGAAACCTTTTCTCAAAAATTTAAGACTAAAATATAAATCACACTAAAAACATAAGCGACATGAAAGTAAAACAGGATCTGTTGGGTGGGAGAAATAAAAGGTGTCAGCAGGGCTAACAAGTGAGAGGTCAATCAGGATAAATGTATTTGAACCAGTTTGTTTGCATGTGTGAAAATAGAACAAAAGAACCTGTTAAAATTGGTTTATAGACGGGATATTATATGTGTGTTTGTGTATAAATTTTTATGTATGAAACACAAAACATGGTTCTATCTATGGGACTTAATATCAGGAGGATGGGAAAGGCAGAAAAAGATGGTGAGTAATACTCAAATGCATTACAACTACATATAAAGAATCTGAATAAAAGCTGTTCAACAATAGGGGATTGGGTTGTGTGAAAAGAAAAAGCAATAAAGAGATTTATTCTGAGTAAACCTCAAGTATTCACATGTGAAATATAGTGAAACCCTTGGTGAAATTCTAACACACACTGAAAAAGGCACATGTTATAGGGGGTGGAAATGCCAAGAAAGGGGAGTAAATAAGGATGCATATTTCAGTGAGTTGTAGTATTTGTTTGTACATATAAAAACAGTATAATGAGGTAGAGTGCTTGCCAAGCATGCACGAAGCCCTGGGTTTGATTCCTAAGTACCACATAAACAGAAAAAGCCAAAAGTGGTGCTGTGGCTCAAGTGGTAGAGTGCTAGCCTTGAGCAAAAAAACCTCAGGGACAGTGCCCAGGACCTGAGTTCAAGCCCCAGGACCAGCAACCTCCCCCCCCCCCAAAAAAAGAGAAATATACTACACTTATTTTAAGAAAAAGGTTAAGAGACCAATGGGGAGCAAGATATAGACTAGAATGCATTTGCACATATATAGAAATGTCACAAGAACCCCTCACTCCCCACCTTATACAACTAATGCTTGATTATATAAGGCAGATAAAAAGAATGACAGCATTGTAAAACAGGCTCTGTTTGGAGGTCAGCACCAGCAGGAGGGGAGAGAGCAAAAAAAGACAAGGTATGAGGGTAAATATGGTCACAGCACTCTACACACATGTATGAAAATAGAACAAAATCAGCTGAAAATGTCTTAAGATGGAGGACAAGGCAAGAGAGGGAGTAACAGATGGGATGAACATTTCCCAGCCATGAAGGAAAAAAATGAAATCATGTCATTTGTAGAAAAATATAGGAAACTGGAGGACATCATTTGAGGGAGACAAGCCAAAGTCCCAAAGTCAAATATATGTTTTTGCACGTATGTGGAAGCTAGACATTAAAGATATATTCAAGGACATGTACATGTATATACAGACACACACAAACTTATAAATGTATACTTATAATGATGCTAACTATTGGACTATTTTAAGTAGTAAGGGAAGAGGAAAAAGAAAAAGTAAGAGGGTAAGTAATTTAAAAATGCACTCCAACTACATATGAAGAGCCTCAGTGAATGCTGTTGTTCAATAAGAACTTGAGGGGGGAGTTGAGAAAGAAAGTAATAGAGTTATTATGAGCAAACCACAACACATGCATATCTGAAATACTACAGTGAAACTCCTTGTTTCACTTTGAATACACACTACAAAAATGAGTGACAGGAAAGCAAATCATGCTGTGTTGCAGGCGTGTGTACTAGTAGAAGAGCATTTAGTTAACAAAAGCAAGTAAATGAGAAAGGATATGGTCAAAGCAATTTGTTAGCATGTATGAAAATTGTTGAAACCTAACTAAAATTGTTTTAAGAAGAGGACTAAGAGAAGTGATGCAGGGTGAGATAGAATGTGATGCTTTCGTACATGTATAAAAGTCACAAAGACTGCCTGCATTGTACAATTAACATATGACCATTTAACACTTCATTTATGTGAATGGCCAAAAGCAGCACTGATAACACCTATTTTCACAATGCAGAAAACAAAAAGGAATGAAACACTTTGGAAGAGAGTACCAGCAGGAGGGCAGAGCATGGAAAGAGAAGGTATGTAATAGGGAATATTGTCATAGTATTCCATATGCATGTATGAAAATAGGGCAAGTAAACCTGTTGAAATTGTTTTGAGGAGGAGGAAGAGAGGGCATGCAAGGGAACAATACAAGGGCAAGTATTATATAGCCACGAAGAAAAATGAAATCATGTCATTTGCAGGAAAATGGAGAGAATTGAAGAAAATCATTTGAAGGATTAAACCAAGCTATCATCTGGAAGTATCTCTACTTGTTACTGAAGACGTTTTAAAGTAGTTCATTTAATGTATAACCTTACATTATTTTTAGTTACCTAGATTCCAAAGAAAATGTCAGCACAATGTATAGCACAAATGTATAGCACAAATTCACAAAAATAAATTCTATTCAAGGTACAGATCTAGCATTGTAAAAGACAAATTTAAGGTTGTGACAAATGAGAAATCCTGGAACTAGTGCTTTATGTTGCATAATATCTCAAAGAAAAAACACTATATTTTCATGAAAATTAAGGATAAAGACAGAAAAGCATTTTATAAAACAGCAAGATGAGAAACAATGATTTGTCTACAACCTAGTTATAGTCATAAATATGAGAAACTTAAAAGGGACTGCTAGCAATGGGACCTAGGAAAGACTTAGGAAACTGAAGAAGTTGGAAGTCCACTGTGGTCTTATATAAAGGGAATATACTGAGGATCACAGTTCAAAACCAGCCCATCAGGAAAGTCGAGACGCATGCTTCCAATTAATCATAAATTTAAAAAAAAAATAAAGTTCTAAGTGGAGTATGTAGAGTGTTAGTCTTGAGGGGAAAAAAAAGCTCAGGAATACTGCTCATGCCTTAAGATGAAGCCCGGGGAGAAGAAGGGGGAGGGGAGGGAAATAAGAAGAAGGGATGCGAAGAATCTATGAGTATCTAGTGAAACATGAATTCCACAAACAGACTAGATGAGATGAGAAGAGGATAAAAATTCCACAATCTTGGGAAAGTATTCCCTGAACATAAAGAAAAAAAAACCATGTAAAACAAAATGTAAATTGCAGATGATTGGTCCAAGAATAAAAAATCCAAAAAGAATAAAAAGAGGAAAGAAAATAATCATGGACCTATGGTTTTGAACCTAGAATTGTATATCAAATTATCAACTAACTGTAATGCCTAAAAAAAATATGGTCAAATAGTATAAAGTTCAGAACACATACCTTTACTAAGAGTTTGCTTGTAATGATTTAATCCAATAAAATAAGGAAATTATAAATGGACCAGATATTTTGTCTCCCACCTGAAATCAGGTACTTGGAAATCAGAGATGAGGAGCACTGAAGTTCAAGGCCAGCACAGGCAAAAAGTTAGCAAGATTATCTTAACCAACAGGTGGGCATGGTTGTATGCACCTTGCCATCCCAGCTGCTCAGAAGTGCAAATAGATTGGTCCAGGGTAGCCAACCAATAGCTAGGCACAATGGTGCATACCTCTCACTCTAAGCTACTCAGGAAACAAATAGGAACTCTAAGCTACTCAGGAAACAAATAGGAACATGGTGGTCCACACTGGCCCAGGAGAAATATATATATATATATTTGCGACCCTGTCCCAAAAATAAGTGAAACAAAAATGGTGAAGGTTCAAGTGGTGAAGCACCTACCTACCAAGTATGAGGTCCCAAGTTTAAGCCTTAGTACTGCCAAAATAAAATTGAAGTACAGTGGCTGATGTTGCAGAGGTAACTTGTAGAAAAATTAATAGTGCCATAAATTCTTCCAAAAGAGATAGGATAAGTGAACTATTACTGTATAAAACAATGAAAGGAAAATTGAATACTAGTTATTAAGAGTGAAGGAGATAAGGAAAGAACTAGAATAGCTCAAATAAATATAAAGGGGTTGGGAGAATGGAGAAACATGGGAGAAGCTATTGGTCAAAATCCATTTGTATGTTTTAAAGCAGTTTTTTTTATTTCAAAATGGTTTTAATAATTAAGAAAAGGTATGATACCTCTGTCCTCCTAGCAACTGTGTCAAAAGATTCTAGGTATAGCTATCTGGCTGTTAAGAAGTGCGTTCATCATAATCAGGAACCCATGCATTAATCATAATCTTGTGTCTGCATTTCCTTGGAGGCTCTTTGCAGTGCTCTTACCATGTTACATCTTTGTTGCTCCCTTTCTAACATTTAATTACTTTAATTTTCTAGTTGATCCAATGTGCTTAATGTGGATTATATAAATTTCTCATACAAGGATTGAATGTTGGTTGATAGTCTGATTTATCCTTCAGATTTCTTTAACCTAGCTGATTTTTCTCTTCTCAGAAAACTGTGTTCAGGTGCCATTTAATTATTATTTGCTAACACAATTAAGCTTCAGGGTGGTATAAAGATATTTTCAATTTAATAGTTTAAAAATGTTGTTATGCCATGCTGATGAATTTCTACTAGTTAGAAGAAAATCTCACAGAATTAAAGTAACTACTTGGACAACCTGATACAAGCTTCAGGCCTCAGTTATAGAATTCTTTACTACAAAATTAAATCATTTTGGATAAAACCTAAAACAAACGAGCAAATGATTATCGGAATGCTGAATAGATAGAAGCAGCCTAGGGACAGTTTTACTAAGAGACTGTGAAATGTCTTCCATAGAGCCTTTAGCATCATAAACATTTGAACTGGATTTATTTGGAAGCATTTGTATGAAGTACAATTCATACCTTCCTCATATGAGGTATCCTTTTATCCACCTCCTGCAGCCACTAAAAGTAACTTGACCTAGTAAATACTTGGTTGAAAGGATTTCATTTCTTTTTTTTTTTTTTTTTTTTTTTTACTTTTTTTTTTTTTTTTTTATTGTAGAGCTACTATACAGAGGGTTACAGTTACATGTGTGAGGTTATGAGTACACTTCCTCTTGAACATTGTTACCCCCTCCATTGTTTTCCCCCTACCATCCCCTCCCTCCCTCCCTTCCCCGAGGTTCTTTTTTTTTTTTTGATTGTGATTAAATGATTACATAATTTCAAAGTCACAAGTTCATTCTAACTTCCCTGGAGCAAATTGTCTACCACAGTCTGTAATATATAATAGTGTTCACATGTTATATACCATATTTGTGATCAGCAGCATGAGGATATTTAGTAGTGGTTCAACCAGATGAGCGGGAGTTCTTTGTTTCTTAAGTCCTGTTAGTTTTGTCGTATCACCTAACCTTTTGGATTTAGCATCCACTTATGAGGGAGACCATGTACCGTTTGTCTCTTCGTTCTTGGCTTACCTCGCTCAACATGATTCCTTCTAGCTCCATCCATTTCCCTGCAAATGCCATTATTTTGTCATTTCTAATGGCTGCATAATATTCCATTGTGTATAGATACCACAATTTTTGGATCCATTCATCTGTGGTGGGACACCTAGGTTGTTTCCATATCCTAGCTATTGCGAACAGTGCTGCAATAAACATGGAGGTGCACGTGTCCTTGTATATTGGTTCCTGTTGTTCAGGGTAGATGCCTAGAAGTGGTATGACTGGGTCGTAAGGGAGGTCAATCTTTAGCTTTCTAAGGACCCTCCAGACTGCTTTCCAAAGTGGTTGTATAAGTGTACATTCCCACCAGCAGTGTAATAGGGTTCCTCTTTCTCCACATCCCCTCCAGCATTTGTCGTTGGCTGATTTGTGGATGTGGGACATTCTGACTGGGGTAAGGTGGTATCTCAGGGTTGTCTTTATTTGCATTTCCTTCACCACCAGGGATGATGAACATTTCCTCATGTGTTTCTTTGCCATTTTTATTTCTTCATTTGAGAAGTCCCTCTTTAGTTCCCTTGCCCATTTAGTAATTGGTTTGTTAGGTTTGGGAGGGATTAGTTTCTTGAGTTCCCTGTATATACAGGATGTTAACCCCTTGTCTGATATATTGCTGGTAAATATTTTTTCCCAATTAGTTGGTTGTCTTTCTAGCTTAGTTGCGATAGATTTAGCTGTGCAGAAGCTTTTTATTTTAAGGTAGTCCCATTTGTCGAGTCTCTCTCCAACTTGTTGTGACCCTGGGACTCTGTTCAGGAAGTTCCTTCCTGTGCCTATTAGTTCAAGTGTCTCTCCTACTCTGTCCTGCAGTAGTTTCAGAGATTCAGGTTTAATGTTAAGGTCTTTAATCCATTTTGAGTTGATGTTAGTGCATGGTGATAGGCTGGGGTCCACTTTTAGTTTTCTGCATGTGGCTGCCCAGTTTTCCCAGCACCAGCGGTTGAAGAGGCTGTGTTTCTTCCATTGTATGTCTTTGGCTCCTTTGTCGAATATCAGCTGGCTGTAGGCCTGTGGATTTATATCTGGATCTTCTATTCTGTTCCATTGGTCTTCGGGTCTGTTTTTGTGCCAGTACCATGCTGTCTTTGTGATTATAGCTCTGTAGTAGAGTTTGAAGTTCGGCATGGATAGCCCTCCCATATTGTCTTTATCCCCTAGAATTGTTTTGGCTATTCTAGGTCTTTTGTTGTTCCATATAAATTTTTGGACTGTTTTCTGTATTTCAGTGATGTACGTCATTGGGATTTTAATAGGAATTGCATTGAATTTGTATATTAGTTTTGGAAGTATCACCATCTTTACTATATTAAGTCGGCCTATCCAGGAGCATGGGAGGTCTTTCCATTTCCTAGTGTCTTCTGCAATTTCTTTCTTTAACTTTTTATAGTTCTCATTAAATAGTTCTTTTACATCTTTGGTTAGGTTAATTCCTAAATATTTTATTTTTTGGGAGGTTATTGTGAATGGGGTTGCTCCCTTTATTTCCCTCTCTTCCTGTGCGTTATCAGTGTATAGGAAGGCAACTGATTTTTGTGGGTTTATTTTGTATCCTGCTATTTTGCCGAAGTGACTTATGATTTCTAAAAGTTTGGGGATGGAGTTTTTGGGATCGTGGAGGTATAGTATCATGTCGTCTGCAAAAAGGGATAGTTTCACTTCTTCTTTCCCTATGCGGATCCCTTTAATGTCTTTTTCTTGCCTTATTGCCCTGGCTAAGGGTTCTAGGACTATGTTGAAGAGGAGTGGAGACAGTGGACATCCTTGCCTTGTTCCTGTTTTTAGGAGGATTGGTTGTAGCTTTTCCCCATTAAGTATAATATTGGCTATTGGTCTGTCATAAATGGCTTTTATTGTTTTTAGAAATGTTCCTTCTATTCCTATTTTCTCCAGAGCTTTTAGCATGAATGAATGTTGAATTTTATCAAAGGCCTTTTCTGCATCTGTGGCGATAATCATGTGATTCTTGACCTTGGCTCTGTTGATATGCTGGATTACATTTATTGACTTACGTATGTTAAACCATCCCTGTGTCTCTGGGATGAAGCCTACCTGATCATAGTGTATTATTTTTTTTATGTGTTTCTGGATTCTGTTAGCTAGAATCTTGTTAAGGATCTTTGCATCTGTGTTCATCAAGGAGATTGGCCTGTAATTCTCCTTTTTGGTTGGGTCTTTGCCTGGTTTGGGGATGAGTGTGATATTGGCTTCGTAGAATGAGTTTGGGATAGCTCCCTCCTTCTCTGTTTCTCTGAAGAGCTTGAGGAGTATGGGTATTAGTTCTTCTTTAAAGGTCTTATAGAATTCTGCTGTGAATCCATCTGGTCCTGGGCTTTTTTTTGTTGGAAGGCTTTTGATAGCTTCCTGTATCTCATTATAGGATATTGGCTTATTTAATTGGTTAACTTCTTCTTTGCTCAGTTTGGGTAACTTGTATTTCTCTAAAAATGCATCCATTTCCGCCAGATTTTCTTCCTTTAGAGAGTATAGCTTTTGAAAGTAGTCTGTTAGAATTGTTTGGATATCTTGGGTGCGTGTTGTGATGTTTCCCGTGGCATCCCTAATCCTATTAATATGGGTTTCCTCTCTTCTTTTTTTAATTAATCTTGCCAACGGGCCATCAATTTTGTTTATTTTTTCAAAGAACCAGCTTTTTGTTTGGTTTATTTTGGTTATGGTTTTCTGATTTTCTAATTGGTTAATCTCTGCTCTCAATTTGGTTATCTGGCTTCGTCTAGTAGCTTTAGGTCCCATTTTTTCTTGTTTTTCTAGCTGTTTTAGTTGCAACATGAGATTATTTACTTGGTCTGTCTCCATTCTCTTGATGTGGGCACTGAGGGCAATAAATTTGCCCCTCAGGACTGCTTTTGCTGTGTCCCACAAGTTTCTTTGTGAGGTGTTTTCATTTTCATTGAGTTCTAGGAAATGCTTTATTTCTTCTCTGATCTCTTCTGTTACCCAGGCCTTGTTAAGGAGTGTGCTGTTCAATTTCCATGTATTAGAGAAATTTCTGCGGTATGCTTTGTTATTGAGAGCTAGCTTGATTCCACTGTGGTCAGATAGGATACAGGGGATTATGTCGATCCCTTTGTATTTGCTTAAGTTCCTTGAATGAACTATGATATGGTCTATTTTGGAGAAAGTTCCATGAGCTGCTGAGAAGAATGTGTACTGTGTTGTTTTAGGGTGAAATACTCGGTAGATGTCAGTTAATTCCGCTTGAAGTATGGCCTCACTTAATTCGGTAGCTTCTTTACCAATCCTCTGGTTGGTAGACCTGTCCTTTGGTGAGAGTGGCGTGTTAAAGTCTCCTAGTATTATCGTATTGGGATCTATTTTATTCTGTAAGTTTGAGAGCATTTGTTTAACATATCTGGGTGCACCAATATTTGGGGCATATAAGTTGATGATGGTTATATCCTCCTCTTGGATTGTTCCCTTTATTAATATGTAGTGTCCGTCCTTGTCTTTCTGTACTGATTTTAATGAAAAGTTTATTTTGTCAGATATCAGGATAGCTACACCTGCTTTCTTATTGGGGGAATTTGATTGGTAGATCCTTTTCCACCCCTTCACTCTGAGTTTGTTTGTATGTTTGGCTGAGAGGTGGGTCTCCTGAAGGCAACAGATGGATGGGTCTTGTTTTCTGATCCAGTCCTCAGTTCGTTTTCTTTTAATTGGCGAATTCAGCCCATTTATATTAAGAGAAAGTATAGAGAGATGCATTGTTGTCCCTGCCATTCCGTTTTCCTAAGTTTTTCTTCTTTCCTTTCCTCCTGTGCTTGCTCAGTTAGACTTTGAGTAATGCCTGTTTGGGGCAGGTCCCAGTTCCTGGTTGCTTTCTTCAGGTTGTGTCCCCCCTCTTAGAATTCTTTGTAATGCTGGCTTAATGTTTATGTATTCATTTAGTTTTTCTTTGCTATTAAAAGTTTTCAGTTCTCCATCGAATGTGAATGCTAGCTTTGCCGGGTATATCAGTCTGGGTTGGCAGTTATTGGCTCTCAGGGCTCGTATGGTGCTTTCCCAGGCTTTTCTTGCATTCATTGTTTGTGTGGAGAGATCTGCAGTGATTCTAATTTTTTTCCCGTTGTAGTATAGCTCCTTCTTCATTTTTGCTGCATGCAGGATTGTTTCCTTATTATTCAGATCCATCATTGTTACTATTATGTGCCTAGAAGTGTTTCTCCTGGGATCTTGCTTGTTGGGTGTTCGATAAGCTTTTGTGATGTAGTTAAGATGGTCGTTTTTGAGGTGGGGAAAATTTTCATTGACTATCTTGTTAAATAGGTGTTGCATTCCCTTGCTCTGGAATTCCTCACCTTCGTCCACTCCGATTATGCGAAGGTTAAATTTTTTAGCATTATCTGCTTGCTCTTGAATTTCCCTTTGGTTTAATTTGAGTGATTTTTCCATATCTGTCACTTTTTGGTCCAGTTGGTGTATTCTGTCTTCTGTATCTGACACTCTACCTTCCATTTCATTCACTCTGTTGACCGTGGCTTCTATTGTGGTTTGCATGGTGGAAATGGATCCCTTTATGGATTCAATGTTGGTTCTCAGAGTACTGATCTCACCTCTCAATGAGGTGAGATCAGTATGCATTACCTCTAATTTGGCGTTTATCTCACTTCTTACTGAGGTTTGTGCAGCTTCTATTTTTGCATCCAATTTTTGTTTGATGTCCTGTATATCTTTTGATAGTTCATCCTTGTGCTCTTTCAATTTCTGATCCATTTCTCGCTTTATTTCTTGAGTCATTGCCTCCAGCAACCCTTGGATGTAGTTTTTGTCTTCCATTCCTGCTTTGCTCCCACTGGGGCTCTCCCCTGCGTGGCTGCTGGCTTTTGAGGTGAGCTTGCTGTCCTGGGTAGTGGTAAACCTTGTGATTTTTCTCTGTGATTTTCGCATGGGGGTTCAGGAGACTGCTCTTCAATCTTGTTTTGGTGTGTCTGTCTTTGCTTGGTTGCTGATTCTGTATTGGTAGAGAGAGTCTGTGCCTGATCTGGATTCTGTTGGGAGCCTATTTCCAGCTGCTATTCACTTAGGATTCTCAGCTCTCTGCTGTAGCAATTCCCGCCTTTGGAAGGGTTGAGCAGCCTGGACTGCTTGTGTTTGCTCCTGCGGGTGCTCTTGGGAAGATCAGATGCTCTGGATGCACTCTCCCAAATACTGGAGTCTGCTATGGGCTCCTGATGTGTTTTTGTTTGTTTGTTTTGGGCTGGTTGTGGGCTTGAACTCTAGGTTTGGGTGCTGTCCCTCAGCTCTTCAGCTCAGGGCTGGCACCCTACCATTTGAGCCACAGTCCCACTTCTGACCCTTTTTGCTTTGTTCAGGCGCCGGTCCCCTGGCCTGGTTCCGGCCCCAGCCTGGAGCGCGCTCGTTAGGCCTGTGCTAATGTGTATACCACCTTGGTTATGCAGCCTGGAGGACACAGTTCAAATTTCTTCTACTGTTGGTAGTCTTGACCCAGGGGCACTGTTCCTGGCTTGAGCATTTAAGCTCCCTTCCAGGGGCGCTCTTGCTCTGGCCTGGCCAGCAGAGTGTGCTCTACCGGCTGGTGGAGCTCTCGAACAGTTCCCAGTTTTAGTGGGTCCTGTGGTCCGGGTGTTGGGGTAGGGAGTCTAGGTCAGGGTCTGGGGATTCCCTCCAGCTCTGGTCTCCCTTGATGGATTCCCTGTCCCCTGATGGGTACTCACCCTGTAGGTCGTCAGTTGTTGTTGCAGTCCGTCAGTTGTTGTTGCAGTCCGAGTTCAGTTGGGGTGGTTGCGGGCTGGGTTGGGCGGCCCCCCGCCGGGTCGTTGCGATCGCGATTGGGCGGGTGGTCGGCGGACAGGTCCCTTTGTGGCGCTGCTGGTGCCGGGCGGCTTTGGTGGGATGGAGCCTCTCCGCTCCGGTGGAGAGTGATGGGTGGGGTGGGATCCTCCTGGAGACTCCCGGCTGGTAGGTTTCTCTGTTCCCGGCGATCCGCTGTTCTGCAATCCGGTACCTGGTGATCTGCAAGCAGCCCCCTGTGTCTCTGTGGCTCCGGCAGCCCCCGCGGGGCCGGCTGGCCGGCGGCTTGGCGCACTGCCGCGCGGCCAGTAAAGGTTGGGGGAGGGGTCTTCGCTCTTCTCTGTTCTGAATTTCTTCTTTTCCTCTCTTTCTTTTTTTTGTTATTTTCCACCTCTGGTTTTTCTCTGAGTGTTCGTCTTTTTGTTGTTGTCGGTCTCTTGGGGAGATTAAACGTTGGAACTCGAACTCTCTTTTTGGTTGGAGAGAGCTGTGGCGTTTCCCTACTGCCCCGTCGCCATCTTGGTCCCCCCTCCGGATTTCATTTCTTTAAAAAATGCTTACAGGTAGCCCAACAAAGTGAAATAATCATGTAATAGTAAAAAATGACTAACACAATAATTATCATTCTATTATCAAGTGCCATACATAAAGGCTGACAGTGCTGCAATACACTCACAGCAACAGTCATAGATTTTTTTCCCCTAAACCTCTGGTCTTCAAACACCTAATACAAGTCTTTGAGCCCTTTGTTTCTTCTTTTTCAGCTTCCACTCAGTGTTCCATCTTACTTGATGGCTTGCACTATGCCTAAAACAGGGCTGAGTAAACAAAGCAACATAAGGAATTTTAGGGATCAAGCCATTAGAACACTAATTTTAAGCCTGGGCCCAGGTGGCTCACTCCTGTCATACTAACTACGCAGAAAAGCTGAGATCTGAGGTCTACACTGGAAGCCAGAGAGGACAGAAAGAGTCTACAAAAGTTAGAGTCTACAAGACTCTATAATCTCTAGCAAAAAATCTGGGCTAGAGATGTAGTTCAAGTGGTAGAGTACCCACTATAAGAAAAGAGAAAAAGATGGGGCTGGGAAGGTGGCTCAGTGGTAGAACGCTTGCCTTGCATGCCTGAGGCCCTGGGTTCGATTCCCAGCACCACATAAGCAAAAAGAAAAAAGCCGGAAGTGGCACTGTGGCTCAAGTGGTAGAGCGTTAGCCTTGAGCTGAAGAGCTGAGGGACAGCACCCAGGCCCAGAGTTCAGGCCCCATGACCGGAGCCAAAAAAAAAAAAAAAAAGAAAAGAGAAAAAGAGGGCTGGGAATGTGGCTTAGTGTTAAGAGTGCTTGTCTAGCATGCATGAAGCCCAGGGCTCAATTCCTCAATACCACATAAACAGAAAAGCCAGAAGTGGGGCTGTGGCTCAAATGGTAGAGTACTAGCCTTGAGCAAAAGAAGCTCAGGGCTGGTGCCCAGGACTGGCAAAAAGTTGGATTGGTGGCATGTTTCAAGAGGGTATGATTAATGCATGGGTTCCTGATTATGATGAACGCACTTCTGAACAGGCGGATAGCTATACATAGAATCTTCTGACACACTTGCTAGGAGGACAGAGGTATCATACCTTTTAATTATTAAAACCATTTTGAAATAAAAAAACTGCTTCAAAACATACAAATGAATTTTGACCAATAGCTTCTCCCATGTTTCTTCATTTTCCCAACCCTTTATATCTATTTGAGCTATTCTAGTTCTTTCCTTATCTCCTTCACTGTCTTAATAACCAGCATTCAATTTTCCTTACATTGTTTTATACAGTAATAGTTCACTTATCCTATCTCTTTTTTAGCAGAATTTATGGCAGTATTAATTTTTCTACAAGTTACCTCTGCAACATCAGCCACTGTACTTCATGTATTCCCAGCTTACAGGGCTAGGAGTGTGACTTAGTAGTGGAGTGCTTGCCTAGCATACATGAAACCCTAGGTTCGATTCCTCAGTCCCACATAAACAGAAAAAGCCTGAAGTGGCACTGCGGTTCTAGTGGTAGCATGTTAGCTTTGAGCAAAAGAAGCTCAGGGACAGTGCCCAGGTCCTGAATTCAAGTCCAGGACGGGTGTATGAGTGAGCACACGTGCTAGCCAGAGACCAATATCAGGCTTTAGTGGCTCATGCCTCTAATCCTAGCTACTGAGGACATTGAAATTGAAGGATCAAGATTCAAAGCCAACCTGAACAGACGAATCCAAGAGACTCTTACCTGCAACTAACCAGGATAAAGGCAGAAGTGGAGATGTGACTCATGAGGTCAAGCATCAGCCTTAAGTGAAAACTCCAAGAGACAGCATCTTGACCCTATATTCAGCCCCAGTACCAGCATAAAAACAAAAAGCAAACAAAATTCTACTTTTAGCCACATGAGGTGTTGTGTTGCCTATATCCTTCCAGCACTTAGGAGGCCTAGGTAGAAGCATCACTTAAGTCCAGGAATCCAAGACAAAGCTGGCTTTCTTGGAAAAAACAGCACTCATTTTAAGTTAAAGAAAATGAGACCTTGGTAGTCAAATGCAAGTCACTTGCCTACTTACTGAAGAAATTACTAAAGAACTAGATACAGGTCATGCATTCAGCACAGGGACCAGAGGTACATGGTAAGCAGAAAAATGTCTCATAACCTAATAAAAAGGTAACTGCTTAAAAAAGAATTAACTGCTTAGATATTAGTGGAGATTCTCAAACTGAGTAATGCACTCAACTCCAGATGTACTTCTTAAACCCCTAGAAAACCGAAAATGTCCATGGATTAAGTATAAAGGCCTATTTTTTCCAATAAAAGGATGTACATTTTCAACATTCTATCATGTTGATCTGTAACCAAAAGACCCTAGTATAATAGAACAAATAAAATGCAACCCTGTAAGTGAAACTTTTGCCCTTACAGATAGTGCAATCTGCTATAGAATCATCTGTGTGTGAGTGTGCATGCATATGCATAAACACAAACATACAAGTACACATAAATGTACACTAAATGGGAAAGAGCCTAGTCTACAAACAGGCACATTGCCAGATACTTAACTCTATACTTAACCATTTCTTGGTGAAGACTCTACTTTTGCCCTTCAATAACAATAGAGTTACATATGACAGAGCATTTTATAAATGACATATGAAGAAAAAAAATCTTACATTTTAAAGTGAGAATACTATGAAGCTGAATGTAACACTATTATTTCAGATTGTGTGGCAAATGCACAATGACTACGAAGACTGAGAAAGTAAGCTATGTCTTTTGGCATGAAGAATTTTAGTCCTTATCAGATCCAAGAAAAAATCCAAACCCTTTAAATGTCATCTGTAGATGGCTTCTATCCTATCTACCACCAATTTAACCTTTTCACCAAAATGCATGCTCAAGAGCTAAAAGTAACCTTGTAGGTCAATCTGAGTAACCTCCATCCTCTTTGGAAGCATTCTTGACAGCCTATAAACACAGACTAGCCTAAATTATCAGAATGACAGCCAACTTGACTGTGTTTATTTTCAGACTGCTTCATGAAAGGATTTGGAATATAGTTTTCTGAAGAACTGCAAGCATTTATTACATTGTTGATATTCATCAAATCCTTTCAAAACTAGGATGAATAATTCGAATGGAAAGGCTCTCAAAGAACCTGTAATTAACAAGGGTGATATTTTATGGCAAGAAGTATAGCAGTCAGTGTATACAACAACATGCAAAGTAATTGTGGCTTTTAGTACAGAATCTGGGGTGGGAACCCATTTCTAAACAGAAAACTGGTAGTCCATCCACAGAGTTAACACTGGCTTTTGGCTTTGTAAGTCACTCATTATTCATTTCAATATATAAACTAAATAGTAAGTTATTAAATTCCCTCAATCTGACCTATTATTATAATAGAACTCACACTTATTTGCTGAGCTAATGAAGGGGGGACATGATGGTTGTCCAAAGCCATTTCATGAGATCTTAAGAAATAATTCATACTTTTCCAATGGCAATCAATAGTCCTATTTATTTCCCTAATTTCACAGAAAACACATGCCTAAGACATTTCCTTTTTTGTCTATACCTTGTAGTAACACTTTTGAGTGCTGACTTAAAGAATTAGGTCCAGATACAGACCTCAAAAGGTACTGTGTACTATATTCTATCTTCTAATTACATGGGTATAAAACACGCTTATTAAATATGCCTAGAAGCTCCTGGAAAGCTAAAATTCAACTGGCTTCAACTATGTACACTCACATCACTCCCCTTTCCACTCCTTAATTCCTCAACCCAAATCCTTAATCCACCTCTGGAAACAAGCACTCAAGAAACACTACACATAAAACTTTACATTCTAGATTAATGCCAAAGTCTTTCTCATGGCTGAATTTCCAAACAGTGCATATTACTTAGTCTAAGTAATGACAACATTAACCATCTAATTATATAACTTTTCTTCCTAAATTTGTCCCAGTAACCAAACAGCCATATTCTTGACTTAATCCCCTTCTCTGGCCTTGTGGCTATGGATAAATTATTTAAGGTCATTATGGTTTCATTCTTCCATATGAAAAAGAAATTAATTTACTGTCCTTGTTTAACTCTTTAACTTCCTGAAAAGGGTTGAGTTTTGAGTTCTCCAAGCAAGAAAGGTTCACAATGGAAATAACACAGCAGGAGACAAGTCTCTTCTTGCTCAGTCACAATTTTTATGGCCTTTATACTTACTAAATAGCCATTTCTTCACCAATACAGTGGAGTCATCTTCAAAAGGGGCCCCCTAAGCCTTAACAATACGAACATGTGGATTGTAAGAATTATTGAAGAGTACTAGGAAGCCATTAATTAGTCTTAAAATTTTGATATGAAAGAGGACATTGTGTTTATTTCCTATCACTAGATACAATGCTTTTTACATGAATACAACTGATTTTCTCTTAGGTACCCTCTATTATTTTCATTTTTAGAGGATACTAGAAAATGAAAAAAAATATACTGGTGAGAGATCAAACATACAAAGAAATACATGCATGCAAGGGAAAAAAAATATCTCAAAGAAAAATTCCTCTAAGAAGCTTAGACAAGGTTCACCATATACTTAGTAAAGCAACTAACCTGTGACAAACAAGCCATTCTTTTTTTCTTTTTAATGCCAGTCCTGTGGCTTGAATTCAGGGCCTGGGTTCTGTCCCTGAGTTTTTGTGCTTTAGAGTAAGAGTGTGACGTACTTTCTTGCCCCTACTGGCTCCAAATTGAGATTTTCAGATTTCAGCTTCCTGAGTAGCTAAAATTACGTATGAGCCACTGAGCCCAGTTCTTTTTTTCTTTTTTCTGTACTGAGTTTTGAACAATCTGAGAGAGGAAAGATTTTGGTTCATGCTTTTAGAGAGCAGTTTACCTCATGGCAGACAGTAAACCAAGAGAGACTGCCTGCAGTAACAGGCATTAAGATATAGAACAGAGTGGGGTGCCAATGGCTCACTCCTGTATCATAGCTACTCAGGAGGCTGAGGTCTGAGGATCGTGGTTCAAAGCCAGCCCATGCAGTAAAGTCAGTGACACTCTTATCTCAAATTAACCACCAGAAAACCAGAAGCAGAGCTGTGGCTCAAGTGGTAGAGTGCTAGCTTTGAGCTGAAGAGCTGAAGGACAGCACCCAGGCCTAGAGTTCATGCCCACGACTGACAAAAAAAGATATAGAATAGAAAGAATATACAGAATATGTATTAATACTATCTCCCCTTAATCTGTTCTGGATATGCTTTCACATGCACACGTAAAGATGAGCTTTACTCTGAATCCAATCAAGAAGATAATCAAGATTAACCATCACACAGATTAAGATACTTTTATCTAAGATACTTTTCTCTCTTCTACAAAACTGTCAGGTCCTTCAAAGAAAGTATTTTCTTTTTCTTATAAGGTTTCTTTTTTTTCACATACTCTGCAATGTTTGTCATTTTTTTAGTTTAATATGTGATATACTTTGTTTCCTGAGTAAATCTATTTTTTCATTGCTTGTGTCTACCAAATGAGATAGGAAAACTATTGTGTACCTAAGGCCCTTTCCACATTTTTTTCATGTCAATACAGATTTGTACAATGGCCAAATAATACATAGCAATGAGACTATAGATGGGCACATATTAATTAGCTAGGGATGACAGAGAAGACTATTCCAAGCAGAGGAAACAATATGAGAATAATCCCTGAAATCAAGTTTTTGATGTGCATATGGCTGAGTTATGAGAGAGAATGGGAATCAGATAACTTATGTGAGACAAGTTGTCAGTTTACTAATACTAAATGGATTGGGACAGTTATTACCTTTAAACACAACTATTTTATCAATAGCCCTACAGCTATGGATTATGAAATTAGGAGAGAATTCCACACTGAAAATGTAACAGGTGCTTAAAAGCTGCATTTGCTGAAAAGGACATGACTCCCTACTTCTATCCACAAATTAATATAAAGCAGGAGAAAAAACTGGCATCTCTACCTCCACTTGATATTGGTCTTTGCTCTAAGCCAGTCTTGCTTCAGTCACTGTATAATCATCATGAACTCCAGGAAGGACAGACTGATTGATAATATCTTTATGACAAAGGACTGAAAATACCCCTCCCTACTAAAATGAGGACAAGTACCTGTAATGATAAGGCTACACCCACAAAGAGTAATCATCTCATGGGAACTAAATTGATCACTTCAAGTGATGATGGAAAGAACAACTCTGGAACTTCAGGGAAAAAAAAAGACAATATCCCTGACTAATTCTAAGACAATGAATTTCCAGATCATCTAATCACCCTCAGAGCACTGGAACATGCCTGTGACTGGGCTGTTTGATAATATGCAATACTTCTCCTTCAGCTTCCTCTAGTTCTCTTGTCTATTTAAGCCTAGTTTACCAGGCACTGGTGGCTCACCCCTATAACCCCCATAACAGGAGGTGAGATATGAGGACTTCAATTTGAAACTAGCCAGGGCATACAAATCCGAGAGACTCTCATCTCCAATTAACCAGAAAAAAAGCTTCAACTGGAGGTGTGGCTCCTGTGGCAGAGTGCCAAGAAAAAAAAGCCCTGAGATCAAGTACCAGACACACAGACACAGACATAGACACAAGACACACACACACACACACACACACACACACACACAAACAATCCCCCAAAATATATCTCATTTCTGTTTCTTGAAGATGAACTGAAGTGCTGTCTTCCTACCTTTTGCTGTCCTTCATTATCTTTTGTTTTGGCATTTGTGGTGAGTGAAGAAACCTGACATAAGGAATCCCAGAAGTTTGTACTTGGGTCCTAACACTGGTTTTAGCTTTGGCAAGTCAGAAAATACACCCATGCGGTATTAGCTACTTCACAAGCAACAAGTCAACCCTGGATCAAGGAGGAAAGATAGAATTTCTTCTACACAGCTGCTGGAATTACATTTATTACAGGGACTTTCTTATTTTTCCACTTTGGCCAGCTTTTTACCATCATCTGTTAGGGCAGAATAATGGCCATTTGAACACTAAAGTCCCTGAATTCTGACTGTTCTCTCCAACCAGTGCACCTTGGCCTTCCCGTTCTTTTCCCTTGCTGTCTGGAGGCTCTTTTGGGCCATTTTGGGTTTTGTTGAACTAATTTTGGCTTTTGCCATTCATCTTCCAGGGAAGCTTTGAATTCCTTGTGGTTTGGAGGCTCTCCAGAGCCCCTTTTGGGTTCAGTTGAACTATTTGGACTTCGGCCATTTGTCTGACAAGGAAATTTGAATCCCTTGTTCAGAGGCTTTGCTGAGCATTTGAGTTCATTAGAAAACTTGTGTTGGCAATTAGCAGGGAAGTAACGAACACAGAAAAAGTAGAGTGTTTGTGTTGGAGATCTATCTCTGTTGTGATCTGCTCAAGAATGAAAAGCACCAAGTCTATCTTGCCCCTTAGGGAGAACTCTAGCTGACTTGTCTACTAAAAGAGAAAAAGAAAGAAAAAGGCAAAGGGTAGTTTGGTCTAAAAGTGAATTGTGAATTAATTGTGTTTGTATCATTTTGTATGTCTATATTAGTCTGTCTGTGATGATTGGCTTGGGGAAAGCTAAAATTCTGATGGCTATACCAATAGTCCTACTGGAAATGAACTCAAAACCACTTTCCTGACATACACGTTTGTATGTCAGCCACCAATATAAACTCCTCAGATTTACTCCTAGAAGAATACAGTTGGACACAACTCTATCTTCTCCTAGAATTCATAGAAAAAAATGCTTACTTGTGAACACTACATTAAAAATTCACATTTCTTGCCAGATACTGGTGGTTCACGCCTGTAATCTAAGATACTCAGGAGGCTAAGATCTGAGGATCATGGTTTCAAGCCGGCCAGGGCAGAGAAGTCTATGAGACTCTTATCTCCAATAAACTACTCACAAAAGGCTAAAAGTAGAGCTGTGGCTCAAGTGGTAGAGTGCTAGCCTTGAACCAAAGTAACTCAAGGACAGCTCCCAGGTCCTGAGGTTCAAGCCCCAGGACTGGCAAAAAAAAAAAAAATTACACTTCTTGAGTTCTTGAATTTTTTTTTTCTTTTTTCTTTGTTGATTGTGAGGCCTGAACTCTGGGCCTGGGTGCTGTCCCTCAGCTGTTTAGCTCAAGGCAAGTGCTCTACCACTTGAGCTACAGAGCTACTTCCTGCTTTTTCTGCTTATGTGGTGGTGCTGAGAAATCGAACCCAGGGCCTCATGCATGCAAGGCAAACACTCTACCACTGAGCCACCTTCCCAGCCCAAGTTTATGAATTCTTAAATGGACATCTATGTGATGTCTAATTTTTTATCTTTCTTTTTAAAAAGTTTTAATTGTTATTATAAAGATAGTATACAGAGGGGTTCATTTCATAAGTCAAGTAATGAGTACATTTTTTTTGGACAATATCACCCTTTCCCTTCACTCTCTCCTAATTTTCCTCTCCTGTCTCCACCCACAAGTTGTGTAGTTCATTTTCAACATAGCGTCTAGTATCTCTGCTACATTTCTTCACCCTTTGTCCTTCCATTTACAATTTTTAAAAATTGCATACATGTCTATACATGTATGAATAAAGATAATCTAGTCCTCTACATTATGCCTGTTATGCCTATTTTTTTCCTCTGTCATCTGTCACTTCTAGGAAACCAGTTTCCCACAGTTCTTTTTTTTTTTTTTTTTTTTTATTTATTTATTTTTTTTCAGGTAAGGGGTAGGTTTATTCAGTAGACCTGCTGGGACCAGGCAAGGTTGGCATTCCACGTGGCTGGGAAAGGCCTGCGAAGGAGAGAGAGCTGGGAAAGAGAGGGAAGAGCTAGAAAAGAGCAGAGAGAGGGGTAAGAACAGTAGCACTCACGTGGTATTCAGGTAAGGGGTAGGTTTATTCAGTAGACCTGCTGGGACCAGGCAAGGTTGGCACTCCACGTGGCTGGGAAAGAGAGGAAAGAGCTAGAGCAGAGAGAGAGCTAGAAAAGAAGAGCAAGAGCAAGAGCTAGAAACGAACAGAGAGAGCAAGAGCAAGAGCTAGAAAGGAACAGAGAGAGAGAAAGAGCCCAGTTTCCCACAGTTCTTATAACCAACTTGAACTAAAATGCAGGCCTCTAGGAATTAATTCTCAAATGTATGACTGAAGAAAAAACAAACATTAAGATGGGCAGAAGTCTTGATCTGTTTTATTCTGTTGCAATTTGGATCCAACTTTTCTTATTAATATATATGGGCATATTGACAAATAAAAATGTAAATGAAGTTTTTAACTTGTTTTTGTATAGAGAAGTTTAAGATTGCTTTTCTTATCCACTTGCCAGTGGCTAACGCCTATAATCCCAGCTATTCAAGAAACTGAAACGAGAAGGTTTATAGTTCAAAGCCTGTCTACACAGAAAAGCCCAAATGACTCTGTCTCCAGATAACCATTTACTGGTGGACACATGGCTCAAATGATAGAATGGCGGCCATAAACAAGCTAACCAGATGAGCACAAAAGTTCTGAGTTTAAGCTTCACTATCAGCCATTACAACCACCAAAAAGATAGCTTTTCTTCTTGGGTCTTCACTAAAATATGAGCCTATTGAGAGTAGAAAAACAATCTTGTCAAAATTCTAATATCAAGTACAAATTAAAAAAGAAATACAAATATATCATCAAGTAGAAAAGACAAAGAAAGAGATAAGGACATGTTTTTGTAGAAAAAGTTAAAGGAAAATCTTTTAAATGAGAGAAGCTTTGTATAAAACATACTCTGTCCTAAAGGACTCTTCCAAAATGGAAAAAGAAAGTGGATGCTGGTTGTTCATGCCTGTAATGCCAACCTTGCTACTCAGAAGGTTGAGATCTGAGGTGCAAAGCCAGAGTGGGCAGCAAAGTCTATGTGACTCATCTCCAATTAACCACAAAAAAGCTGGAAGTGGAGCTGTGCCTCAAGTGATAAAGCACCAACCTTGAGCAAAAAAAGTAAGGCCCAGCTTACCCTAGTCAAGTATCTAAGCCAGGCTTGATGACTCAAGCCTATAATCCTAGTCTTTGGGAGGTAAATATGGGGGTAAAGGTTCATTGAGATTCATCAACAGCCTGGATAAAAAGTTCATGAGATTCTATCTCCATGAATGGCTGGGTAAAGTGGCTTCCTCCTTTTTTATCCTAGGGGAAGAATAATGGATTGTGCCTGTCATGTCTACCTACACAAGGAAACCCAAGTAGGAGGATCACGGCCCAAACTGGCTCAGAGACAAAGAGCCTGTACCTCAAAAATCAATGCTGTGCCAGGTGCGGGTGGCTCACACCTGTAATCTTAGCTACTCAGGAGGCTGAGACCTAAGGATCACAGTTCAAAGCCATGGGACTCTTTTATCTCTAATTAACCACCAAAAAGCTAGAAGTAGAGCTATGACTCACATGGAGCACCCGCTTTGAATGAAAAAGCTAAGGGACAGGGGAGAACGGGAAGGGAAAGGAAAAGTGAAGTAGGAAAAAGGGAGAACAGGAATGAGAGGACGAAGGAAAGAGAAGGGAGGTATTTGAGGTCACTGGCACTATCTCTACCAGATGCAGAGCTATCTGACCTTAAAGCCCTTCCAAGTACCTCTAATAGAAGGCAAATGTACACTTCCGACCAAAGACTTCTATTTAACTAGAGACAAAAGAACAACTACTTCTACGTGCTTCAAACATTATCTTTTTAGTTGTCTATGCTCATTATTTAAAAGAAAATCTCTTACATAATTTAATTGTATGTCTTGACTTTTTAACTCCTTGTAGTTTGCTTTATAATGTTGTTTCTAGTTTTAGTCTTACACAAGTTATTTATGACATGTATATTTCATCTATTTGTCCTCACCTTGCAATCTAGGAAGGAGGAATGAAAAAAAATGGTTCAAAGGAAGGGAGTATCAGAGCCTCCCCAGAACCAGCCTTATCACCTTCTCCCGAGCCATTCCAAGGACTAAGAGAATAGTCAACCAGGCTATGCCCATGACTAGGATTATTTATCATTATCTTTCTCCCATTACCACCCAGTTCTTTTTCTATTTAAATTTATGTCCCATTCTGCATAGTAAAGAAGTGCTATTTTTGTGAAGCTGCCTAGGCCATATAATAAATCTACTTTCTATGTCCTTCACTATGTCTCTTTTAGTGTATAGAGGTAAATGGCTTGACCTGACATATGGGAGCCCAGGATCTAAACCTCTAGCTTCCAAAGAGAAGGGATTTTTGTTGTCTTTCCAATGGTCCTGGTAATGATCTAAACCTCCAGCTTCCAAAGAGAAGGGATTTTTGTTGTTGTTTATCCAATGGTCCTGGTGATGACATCTGGGGTCTCAAACTTGTGGTATACATTGCTGAACTAATACCTGCAGACCCAAGCAATAAATACCACCAAAAGAGCTTCAAGTAGAGCTGTGGCTCAAGTGATGGAGCACCAGCCTTGAGCAAAAAAGCTAAGGATAAGCACCTAAGCCATGAGTTCATGCCCCAATATCAACACACACACACATACACACACACAGAGAGAGAGAGAGAGAGAGAGAGAGAGAGGAACACCAGGAAAGATAGGGAAAATGAAAAGGCTGAAAGTTCAAAAAATGCCTATGGGCGATATGGTTCACTGTGAAATGAAATAGTAGGGTCGATGCACTGATGGAGAACATTTTATTAAAATATCTATATCTTAAATCTGATAAGTGATAAATTAGCAAGAGAAGAAAAGGTTTCCAAGCACCAAAGTACTTTGCATTCTTGATATATGTATAAAGAATCCACCCAAACCCCACAAAATAAGACATTTGGAAATTAAGATAAAATTGATTTCTAGACTCAAGTGTAAGTACTAGGAGTCCCAGGGGCAATGTGCAGGAGCACATTCATATGGAAAAGCCATTACTAGCTCCTCTGGAATGCCAAAAGAAATCTGTTAATGAAAGCATTTGCTATGAAATTTCAAACGTTCTACTATAGTACCCTGACATTTGCAACCTAACTACGTGTTTTTGTAAAAGGAGGACACGTTTACAGAATACTGACAATGAGAAATGCTGACAAGAGATAACTGGAAGGTGATTTTTACTTAGTATGAGTCAAAATTTCCAATGGAGCTGGGTTCTGTTGGCTCACGCCTATAATCCTAGCTTCTTAGGAGGCTGAGATCTAATGATCACCATTTGAAGTTAGCACAGGCAGAAAAGTCCATGAGACTTTCCAACCAGCCACCAAAAACATGAAGCAGAGGTATGGCTCTAGTGGTAGAGTGTTAGTCTTGTGCAAAGAAGCTCAGAGATAGCATCCAGGCCCTAACTTAAAGCCTCAGGACCAGAAAAAATATATTCACTGGGTTGATGTATCCAAATGATCTATTCCCTTCTTGTAACTACCTTTCTATAACTCCTTTGGTCAAAACCCAAAAGAATCTGGGCTAATCTGGGTTTCCTGGTGGTTTGGTGCCAATCGTGGTTTGAAGCAATAAGACATACTTCCTTTGGATGTATATTTAAATTAAACAAGTGTCACACAACCAAATCTTTTTTCTTTCAGTACAGTGATTTCAACTCAGAACCTCACATGTGCTAGGCTGGTACTTTAGCTCTTCAGCTATGCTAGTTTTATTTGAGACAAGGTCTCACCTCCTACACCGGCATGCACGTGAGCCTTTATCTGCCTATTTTAGGGTTTCTTGTTGCTAAGATCACAGCCTGTGCCACTGTATCCAGCGTCTCTTGAAAGACAGAGTCCTGAAGACTTTTCTGCCTGGGCTTCTCACCTCAATCCTTCCCCATTTCAGGGTTATAGGTGTGGGCCTCTAGCATCTGAGAAGAACTTCATTTGCAACCATCCTATTTGAGTTGTGGGCCACTAGCATCTGAGAAGAACTTCATTTGCAACCATCCTATTTGAGTTATATGCATGCATGTATGTATGATGTGTAAATGTATATATTTATACATGTCTATATGTTTTACTTATATTAATAACTTATTTAATAGTAATTTGTTTACATTATATAGTATGTGATCATTATTAGTTATCTAATTATAATTTAAAATATATGTAAAAAATATTTGCATCATTTTATTTTATTTTTAAATATTTTACGTAACTATACTTGTATTTCACATATACATATAAGTATGTAAATACTTTGTATACAGTATGCAAACACATTATACAGATTCTCTTCAGAACCTCTTACATATTCTTACCTCCACAAGAATTTTAAAGTCAAGCATCCAGTAGTCTAGTGAAATGAGACCTATTGGGAAAAGATCAAATTTAAGAGCAAATGTTACTTTTGACAGTAGGCTACACATTTATGTCCTTTTATGGATCATAAACAAGTCTCACTACTCTCTACCATATTTCATCATTTCTTGCCCTATCTCCTCTTGTGAATTCCTGTCCCAGATATCAATCACTGTATCAACAGAAGGAGGACCTAAGCAAGAGAGCCAAGTCTCAGCTTAGACCCTGCAAAAAAAGTTCATGAAAGTTTCCAGCTCTGTTCTTGAAGAATGGAGCAACAGCAAGAGTTTCTTCTCTCCTGAGATCTTCAGGGCTATCAATCAGAGTGTTCACTTGATCCAGCTAAGAGGTAGCAACTTCATCAGCTCCTTCAAGGCCTTGGGCACAACTAATTAAATGATATGTCTCATAATCAAATAGCAGTACTTTCTTTCTCTTTTGATGTCTCAAGTAGACCTAAATTCTTCCACTAAGAGGCAGTACAGTTCATATACTAGAACTACAACAGGAACAAGTCAGAAAAAGCCTCTCTCACATTTATGTTTACATTGCCATGTACAGAAGAACTATAATTCTATTGCATCAAACTCTACAACAAAACAACATTCCTATGACGATCATGCTCTTTACATCACTTACACATATACTGTTATTGAACAATAAATATTCAGGAACCACACAACTTTCATTTTTCTTTCTGCTTGGTAGTACTGGTGTTTGACTCAGGGCTTTGTACTTGCTAGATAGGTGCTCTATTATTGTTTTTTTTTTGTTGGTCATGGAGCCTGATCTCTGGGACTGGGCGCTGTCCCTCAGCTCTTCAGCTGAAGGCTAGCTCTCTACCACTTGAGCCATAGCTCCACTTCTGGCCTTTTCTGTTTATGTGGTGCTGAGGAATCGAACCCAGGGCCTCATGCCTGCAAGGCAAGCACTCTACCACTGAGCCACCTTCCTAACCCAGTACTCTATTATCGTTGCTCCATTTCCTGCCCTTTTTCTCTGGCCATTTTTAAAAATAAGATCTTGATTTTTGACCAGGCCAACCTAGACAATATTCCTCCTATTTAATCCTCCACTGAAGTTAGAATGACAGGCATACAACATTAATATCCAGATTTCTCTGTTGAGAGTCTCAATAATGTTTTTGCCCAGGCTGACCTGGAACTGTGATCCTCCCCATCTCAGACTCCCAAATGGCTATGATGACAGATGCACATCCCCTCTCCAGCAATTTATAAACTAAAAAGTCACAGCACGGTTTAAGAAAAATTAGATTCTTTAAAGTAAATGCCTTTCCTAAGTGTTTGCATAATATTTGAGTTTGGAAGTTAGGGATGAAGTCAAGATACCTGAATGAGAAAGTAAATCTACTTTCATAAAACCCATCACAACTTTCCTTCCCAGAACCAATATGGATACTTTCACAAAGATTACTCAGAAGATCATCAAAGTATTAGTTCTATAGTAATAATTGTACAGATGGATTGCCAGTGATTTGAGTTTATTTAAGTGCTGTGTGAGAAACAACTTGTAAGCTAAAATCTCATTCAGTTACATCATACTGGTAAACTGAAATTAGCCACAGTGGAAGTATTAACACCTGAGAAATTGCAAGACGTGCCTATCAGATTTTTACTTTCCTATGGAGAGCCAGTTGTTTAAAGAAAAAAAGTACTGGCCGGGCTCTGGTGGCTCAAGCCTGTAATCCTAGCTACTCAGGAGGCTGAGATCTGAGGATCATGGTTCAAAGCCAGCCCGGGCAGGAGAGACCGTGAGACTCCTATCTCCAATAAACCACCAGAAAACCGGAAGTGGCGCTGTAGCTCAAGTGGTAGAGCGCTTGCCTTGAGCTGAAGAGCTGAGGGACAGCGCCCAGGCCCAGAGTTCAAGCCCCACGACCGACAAAAAAAAAAAAAAAAAAAAAAAAAAGTACTGTTTGTAGTCCATAGACTTTCTTTGTATGCACATATGGTAATTATCAGAATTTGTAAAGAAAACTGAGCCTATGAACTTTTCTATAGTGATTGTTGTCATGAATTAAAAGCTTTATAATCATGATAGGCTTGAGCTAAAATTTCCATTTCAATCCAAACTCTGTCAGTACCCATATAAACAGGAAGCATGAAAATAGGTCTCATCACACCATAAATTTGTAGCATACTAAAATCCCAAATGATTTTTAACTATTCACAAAGCAGACCTCAGATGATGACAAGGATAAGTGACAATTCTGAAATAAAAAAACTAGGTTCCATATTAAATTCTGAATATTACAATCACTTTCTCTTCACCTATGTTTCTGAATTTCCAGTTATTCACTTGGAGATTTACTCTATACAATTCCTCTGACACACAGCAATTTTGAGATACCAGAAGTTAACCAAAGTATCCACTTAACCACTTACCTATTCTCCAAACCACACAAATGAAGAGACTTAAGATGACTGTGAAGGGCAATGGGTCCAAGCACCTGGGGAAACATTAAGTGTCACAGTAAACTTTCTGATTCTTTAAAAATATTTTAATTTTAAAAAAAATTTCATTTATTTTTTGTTTATTTGGAACCGAGGAATAGAATTCAGGGCCTCATGCATGCTAGGCAAGCACTCTACCACTAAGCCACATTTCTAGCTCTATTTTTTTTTGATTAGCAAGGTCACTGTAATACCACATAATGAAGGAACTTGGCTGTCACAGTAAAGCATCTTTAAAATAATTCTGGCTTCCATTATCTACCAAAAGAATAACAATGATCTCTGCTACCCAGGAATTTAAAGTAATTAATTCTAGGATGAATTGAAAGGTTTTAAAATCTTAATATGCTGCACTAGCATTACACATTTTTCTTTTCTTTCTCTCGTGTGTGTGTGTGTGTGTGTGTGTGTGTGTGTGTGTGTGTGTATACGTACGTGCCAGTCTTGGGGCTTGAGCTACAGCTCCACTTCCTGCTTTTTGGTTAATTAGAGATAAGAATCTCAAAGACTTTCTTGCCTAGGCTGGCTTTGAACCTCCACCCTCAGATCTTAGCTTCCTTAGTAGACAGAATTACAGGCATGAGTGACCAGTGCTCAGCTGATACTTTCTTATCTAATTTTCAAAACATGGTTTTTGTTTTTAGCTGGGCAAACTTCAAGTTACATGATACTACCAGAGTAACATATGTGCTAACAGAAAAGTATGGATCTATTGATAACTCAGTTAAAATTCTCTTGGAGAATCTTACATAGTGCCTGTTTGTATTTAAAAGTTTTTACATCCTTTCTTACATTGTCCAGTATCTTTATCTAATCTCAATGAACTATAATCACCTTCCAGAAGTGAAGTTTTACAGGTGAGAAAAAGGATTTCTAGGAGCATCAGTTAACAGGAACCTTCTAGCCTGCACATTTAGAAAGCACTGCTGGATACTACTCTATGCCAGACTCAGTGTAAGGTGTCTACATAGGCGAGAATACAACTAACATTACTGCAAGGAAAAATCTGGACTTCTCAGACACTTCTTACTTCACAGCAAGATTACTTACAAAGTTGTGGCTTCTGGAGAAATCAGTGTAACCTATAAGAAGGTATACCTGAGGAAAAAAGGTAAATAAAGGGAAGGAGAAGGGAGAGAGCTAAACCAAAGTATCTTAATCTATTACATAGTTCCAAAAATGAGGGCTAATTTCTGAGTACTGTGGGCATTACAAAGATGATTGCACTCTACTTGATTCTTACAGCATCCTTGATAACATATGATTTCCATTTTGCAGGTAAGAAAAACTGAGGCTCAAAACATTAGATAGTAGTAAAGATTGACACTGGTAAAATGAGTTTGAACTGAGGTCCAATTGACACCTGGTATTTTCCAGAGAAAATCTATAAAGCACTGAGTTAAAGCTATATAATGCAACCATTTACAGATGTTACCAATAAGTACAAGTCATGAGACTGTTAAATGCCTGGGGAAGACCATGTTCAAAAGCATATATCACAGTGGGAAACAACTCCCAAAGTACAACCTTTGGTTACAAGTTCCTTGGCTCTGAAATTTGATATTATAATATAGTGAAAGCTTCAATTCCAAATTCATATGCAATTCAGTATACCTTGCAGGAAAAATAACAACAAAGGTAAAACCAAGTTTAGACATAGGACTTCTGCACATCTGGGGGGGGGGGGGAAGCACATCGGATAGCTGAGAAAACAACAGCAAACATAGAAGAGCTTACCAATCAAACCTTGTGGTTTGGCTGGTATACTGAACAGTGACTCTGATCTGAATAGGGACAAGAGAGAACATTAATCACGTATAATATTCAATGCAACCCACCTGACATTAGTAATTTTTGCCATAATAGTCTATCTTACCCTGATCCATTTACCCCTGTGTTTCTTTTGCATGAAACAAGAGTGGAGAAACAGGTCAAGGAGTCTTAGTATGCAAACCCCAAATCCTTGCCATTACTGACTTCACTGACAACTTTTAACAGTGCTATAATGCATAGAAAAAGTTGGTTAAAAATCAGCTGAGCTTGGGCTGGGAAGGTGGCTCAGTGGTAGAGCGCTTGCCTTGCATGCATGAGGCCCTGGGTTTGATTCCTCACCACCACTTAAGCAACAAGAAAAAAGCTGGAAGTGGCGCTGTGGCTCAAGTGGTAGAGCGCTAGCCTTCAGCTGAAGAGCTGAAGGACAGTGCCCAGGCCCAGAGTTCAGGCCCCACGACCGGATCCAAAAAAAAAAAATCAGCTGAGCTGCCAGAGTATTGCTGTACAGTGAAAATAAGCTAAGTATCTTTTAGCTTCAGAGAATGCAGCCTTATAGTCCCAGACATGTCTACAAAGGAAATAACAATAGTGTATGGGGGGGTAAGGATTGGGGAAATACCAACCTTCATACTGTAATTGTTGGTATGCCTCAGAACCCCCAGCAAATAACCCCCTGAAGTGGGACGCGTCAGTAAGCTCCCGTTCCCTTCCATTCACTAAATCCACATTTCCAGTACAATTCCTCCTTTTTAGATATAGAGATGACTTTCAAACTGCCTCCAGAACTCAGAATCAATACCCCTCTCCCTCCCCCACTCTCTCTCTCTCTTCCCCCCTACCTCTTTCTTTCTCTTGCTCAAGGCTAGCACTCTACACTTCAGCCACAACTCCACTTCTGGCTTTTTGGTGAATTAAGAGATAAGTGTCAGAGTCATTCCTGCCCCCTAGACTAGCTTTGAACCGTCATCCTCAGATCTCAGCCCTTGAGTAGCTAGGATTACAGGCATGAGCCATCAGCATCCAGCTAGAACCCATTCTCTTACCTGAAATAAAGTCACTCTTTGTGGTTTCTTTTCTACAATCACCCTGGTAGTGCTTCTACTATCAGCTACTGCCTTACCTAAAATAAAAAGCAAAACATTGATGTTAAAGAAAGTCAAAATGTTTTCTTTGAACTCAAAACAGCCTGCAGTACTCAGGAAGTGACCTTGCCACTCATGATAGCACGAAGGATAGGGCTTGCCCTCTAAAAAACATCTGTTATCTCACATAACCATGTCTTGAAATTGGTTACCATTCTACCTTCTTCATTTTATACACCCCTAAAACAGGCTAACCAGGCTAAATGGTTTTTGTTTTTTGCTTTTTGTAGTCATGGGGCTTGAACTGTAGGGATAGCACTCTACCACTTGAGCCACAGTGCCACTTCCAGTTTTCTGGAGGTTAATTGGAGACAAGAGTCTCACCGATGTTCCTGTCTGGGCTGGCTTTGAACTGCAATCCTTAACTGGCCCTCAGATTTTTTTTCTTTTTTTTTTTTTTTTTATCAGTCGTGAGACCTGAACTCTGGGCCTGGGCGCTGTCCCTGAGCTCTTCAGCTGAAGGCTGTGCTCTACCACTTGAGCCACAATACCACTTCCGGCTTTTTCTGCTTATGTAGTGCCGAGGAATTGAACCCAGGGCCTCATGCATACAAGGCAAGCACTCTACCACTGAGCCACCTTCCTAGCACTAGCCCTCAGTTCATTTAAGTTTCCCACGTGACTATGTGAACCAGTGCTACCAATCTAAAATGGCGGTTTGTGGGAATTTGTGACCTCGCTTCCTCAGCCACTCCCCCCCATCTGATTACCAGCAGGAAGAGCCCTCCCGCCTGCAGTACAAGCTATTCCCTCCCCAGCGCCCCCTGCCCCCATCTTGGTATTGCAGGCGGTATGCCGGCATTGAGATTTTCTCACCTCAGCGCCGGCCCCATACCGTATTGCAGACCGAATCCCTCACGCCAAGGCCTTCTGGTGCCAGCGTTCCCTACCCCCACAAACTGGTAACGCAGATGCCAATCTCACACCCGCCATGCATTGTGGCCTTCTGGCACCAGCACCCCTCTCCCCCAGTTTCGGTATTGCAGACGGCACCATTTGTCAGGGCCTTCCAGAGTCAGCCATCCCCACATCCCCCTCCAACCCCCGCCCACGCACAATGCGGTCTTTTGGCGTCTGTGGCCCCTCCCCCAGGTTCGGCATCGCAGATGGCAACCTTTGCGTCAGGGCCTTCCGGAGTGAGCCACCTCCCCCCTCCCCCCTCCCCCCTCCCCCGCCAAATTCCCGCGCACAATTCAGCCTTCAGGCGTCAACGCCCCCTCCCCCAGCTTTGGTATTGCAGATGGCAACCTTTGCGTCAGGGCCTTCCAGAGCCAGCTTCCACACACCCCCCATTCCCATGCACAATGCGGCCTTCTGGCATCGGTCCCTCCCCCCACACCCAAGTTTCCATATTGTAAACAGCAGTCTTCGCGTCCGGGCCTTCCATAGTCAAATATTTCCCCCTTCGCCACCACCACCACCACACACAATGCGGCCTTCAGGCGTCAGCACCACTCTTTCCCCGTACTGCCATTGCCGATGGCACGCAACATGTTGTGGCCTTCCAGCGACAGTGCCCCCCCCCCCACTCAGTATCAAAGATGGCGCATTGTGGCCTTCAATGCACCTACCCCCACCCTATTGCGGCCTTCCCACATTAGCGCCTCCACCCCCATCCCCCACCCCGCGGCCACACGAGTATTGAGGGCTGTGCCGTGGACGCTCGAGAGCTCGGCCTTGCCACCTCAGTACTCCTCCCCCTATGGTGGAATTACAAGCGGAACCACAGCTTTTCCTCAGTTTTAAGTCAAAAAGGCCACAAAACGATAAAAAAAAATTGATAAGAGGCTAAATAAAACATCTTTAAAAGAAAATTTTGACAAGTAATACACACCGTAACCCCCAGACCTGTGACAAAATTTGTCTGAGACTCAACTATTATAAGCCAAAAGCACTCCAAAGTGTTAAAATATCGTAATAAATTACAAAATTGCTAGTATGTATTATTTTCTATGAAGTCAATAAACTTACTCTGGGACAGTCTCTGAAAGCATCCGCTGTGGCAAAGCACTCCACTGAGGGTAATTTTCCCCTCAGGAGAGCCCAGCTCCGCTACCAGCGCTGCAGCCTGGCTTGGTGCAGCGAAGGAGACCCACCCTTCCAACTGAAGAAGTGGGCACGGTCAACTGGGCTGTGCTCCTTTTATAGACAGCCTAAGGCCAACCCCTTCCAGGGATCCTGATTAGCTACGGCTTATTTGATTGACATAGACACTGTGCAACCAATATTGTTTGCCATGGCAAAAATGTGCCCGCCCCCCCTGTACAAAGTCGCATATTATTGGTGAGAAACCTTTCTATTCAGAATTGTGCGTTTCAAGTGGACAAGTAGAAATGGCGGAATAGGCTCACCTGACATTCCTGTTTGGTCCCGGGAAATTTTCAAAAAGAAATCTAATATGCGCCTCTTCTACATTCTTTCCCGCCATTTTAGCTTTCTATAGTCATACTCCATTAGTTTCTGCAAGGAATAAACCTCCCCTCCCCCTGCCACAGTACGTACATTTGAGAAACAGGAATGTGGGTAACGGCAAGTGAAAAGGGGTCTAACATAGCTGTTCTAACAACTGTCCATCTTCATTAGGGACAATAATAGGTGAAAACTAGAAGATTCAGAGAGGGGGCAGTGCTTCTATAATGGCGGAGGGGAAGGGCGGGAAGAGGACTAAAGAACGGCATGATGACAAGTCAAATGGCTGACTATTGTTTGAACCCCAGACTCTCCCACACCAAGGTCTGTGCTTTAGGACTTGATATTAATCTTGCAGCGCTTTGTCTACCTCTTACTACAACATCCTCCCATTTCATATGCCCACCCCTCAAAGCTCCCAGTTTGAATGTCTCCTCCTCTGGGGAGGTGGGCGGGGGGGGGGGTTGTTCCTCATCCTCTTTCTGTCAGGTGAAAACTCTCCTGTTGCTATTGGAAGCTGGCTAGGAGAAAACCAAGTCTGAGTATGAAGCAGTATTGAGGGCAGTGGGATCAGTTGGCATAGGTTAGACAAAGAGAAGGACCCAAATTGCTACGTGGACGTTTTGCATTCATTTTGAAGCGGCAGAAATGCGGCAAAGCAACAAGCAATGGAATAACCCGTTTATGCTTTCTGATTGTAATCACTGTGTGGCTCAAGACTGAAATCTTTATGTATGTAATGCACTCATGAGTGCAATTCATGTATCGTGCACTAGTGATTATAGCCCAGATGTGGCATGCTCGTGATTGAAACAGTGATGTATCTTGTGCTTGTGATTGTAGCCCGGATGTGATCTATGCATGATGCTGGCCCGGATATGGCATACTCATGACTGTAGCTCGGATGTGACCTGCTCGTGATGGTGGCCCGGATATGGTGTGCTTGAGATTGTAGCCCGGATGTGACCTGCTCATGATGGTGGCCCGGATATGGTATGCTTGAGATTGTAGCCCGGATGTGACCTGCTCGTGATGGTGGCCCGGATATGGCGTGCTTGAGATTGTAGCCCGGATGTGACCTGCTCATGTTGGTTGGCCCGGATATGGTGCGTTTCTGATTGTAGCCCGGATGTGATGTGCTCGTGACTGAAATGCAGATGTACCTCTTGCTTGTCACTGTAGACTGGATGTGGCTAGCTCTTGTTACCGGAACTCATGTTTACTCACATTTATGACCAGAACCCATATTTTGCTCGAGTGACACCGGTTTGTATGTGATGCATTCGCAACTGTAACCCAGAAGTGGCTAGCAGTTGTGACTGGAATCTTTTTTTGTTCGTATTCATGGCTAGATTGAGACTGGAACACGCACAAAGGAAGATGGACAAGCCCAAGAATTATAGACTTTATCCTTTGGAAACCTATTATTATATAATCAAGCTTGGTCAAGGAAGTGTCTAAACCTTCCAAATAAGGCAAAATTCACATAATAGAAAGTTACTATTGTTTCTTTTCTTTTCTGTTGGTCATGGGGCTTGAGCTCTGGGTCTGGGCACTGTCCCTCAGCTCTTCAGCTCAAGGCGAGCGCTCTACCACTTGAGCCACAGCACCACTTGCAGTTTTCTAGTGGTTTATTGGAGATAAGAGTCTCACGGACTTTCCTGCCTGGGCTAGCTTTGAACCGAGATCCTCAGATCTCAGCCTCCTGAGTAGCTAGGATTACAGGTGTGAGCCACCAGCACCTGGCAAGTGCCTTGGTATATATGTGTGTGTGTGTGTGTGTGTGTGTGTGTGTGTGTGTGTGTGTGTGTGTATGTATATATATATAATGGCATATATGTATATGTATGTGTGTATAGTATATATGTATATGCATATGTATATAATGGTATATATGTGTGTATATATGTATATATGTGTATATGTGTATATATATGTGTGTGTGTATATATATATATATATATATATATATATGTACACTTTCCAAACTAAAAGAGGAATCAGATATTTGGGGATGAATGCAGAACAAAAGAACTAGTAACCATTTATATTAATAGTAAAATAATATTTTACTATTTTGAAATGCATATAAACATTTAGGAACAAGCTCTTCACTGTACATCTGTAGATGTAATACAATTCATATATATGTATATATATATATATAAAACCTTAAAACCATATGAAAATAGGATATCACATCACTATCAAACTAACAAGAAAATGGTAGATAATGTACAAAATCGATAGGTTCTTCCAAAATGCGCCTAAGAGATGAATGCCCAGATGTAAGTTGAAAGAAACTTAGCCAAGGAAAGTTTGGATATGAACTCTGAGCTCGTGTGTGTGTGTGTGTGTGTGTGTGTGTGTGTGTGTGTGTGTGTGTGTGTGTGTGTGTGTGTGTCCTGGGGCTTGAACTCAGGTCCCTTAAGCTTTTGTGCTCATGACTAGCACTTCAGCACAGCTCTACTCCTGACTTTTTTTTTGGTACTTAATTGGCTAGCACTTTACCACAGCTTTACTTTTGGTGTTCTTGACGCTTAATTGGAGATGAGTCTCAAGGACTTTCCTGGTTGGGCTGGCTTTGAACAATGATCCTCAGCTCTCAGCCTCTTGAGTAGCTAGGATTACGAGCATAAACCAAAAGCACCTGGCTTGAACTCTTGCTTTTATGGGGATAAAGCATGGTACAGGGAGATGTGTGATGTTATTCACAGAAATTCAGCTGAAACCAGGCTCTGGTAGCTTATTCTTTCAATCCTAACAACTCAGGAATCTGAGATCTGGAGGATCAAGTTTGATGGCCAGCATGGGCTGAAAAGTCTGAGAGATTCCATCTCTAAAATAACTAACAACATGCCAGGCGGAAGGACTGGTTCAAATGATAGTGTGCCAGCCTAGCAAGCAAGCTCCGTTACTGGCTGAAAAAAAAATCAGCTGAAATGTTAATGCATTGAAAAGGTCATGAGTGTGGTAGCATGGAAAGCCAGAATTTCCAGGACTGTCTAATCTAAAGAGAATTCACATTATCAGACTCTTTTCTTGGACCTTAGTTAGTTATTACTATAAATATTGGGGGCACAGAGAACAATCCTCTTTTTGATGTAGACCTATCAGAGGCATGTAGCTACTGACAGAGCTCCTCTACTCCACTAGAAAAAGAAACTTCTGCTGGGCACCTGTGGCTTATTTCTATAATCCTAGCTACTCAGGAGGCTGAGATCTGAGAATCACAGTTCAAAGCCAGCCTGAGTAGGAAAGTCCATGAGACTCTTATCTCCTATTAAGCACCAAAACAGCCAGAAGTAGAGTTGTGGCTCAAGTGGTAGTGTGCTAGCCATGAGCACAAAAGCTTAGGGGACAGTGCCCTGGCCCAGAATTCAAGCCCCAGGATCAGTATAAAAAATATTCTAAGGGAGGGGGGTGGAAATGTTTAAAATCTTGATGTTGTTATGTGACAAATGACAACCTGTTAGCTGGATGGCAAGTGGAATAAAAAACCCCTCTAGACTTGGGGTTTGGGGTTCAGAGAATTCACACTAAGCATAATTATCATTTCCTCTGCCATGAGGAGAAATGAAGGATCTCTCAGAGCCAGAGACACATCAGTTTGCTTAAAACTGAGGTGGCCCAAGACCTTGAATTATCTTAGCATCTCCATCACTAGGGCTTTAAATTACTCACATAGAACATCAAGCTACTGCTAGAGGAGGGGAAATGCAGGGAGCAGTTAGCTCATGTCTGTAATCCTAGTTACTCAGGAGGTTGAAATCTGAGAATCATAGTTCATAGCCAGTCCAGGCAGTAAAGTCCATGAGACTCTTGTCTCTAATTAAGCACCAAAAAATCAGGAAGTGGAGCTATAGCTCAAGTGGTAGAGCACTAGCTTTAAGCAAAAGCAGTTCAGGAATAGCATCTAGGCCCTGTGTTCAAGTCCCAGAGCTGGAACAACAACAACAAAAAGCATAGCTTCCTAGAAAACATCTAGGAGTGGAAGAAAGAAAACTCTGAGAGGAGGAGAAGAGTAATGAAGAAAACCTAATCTAGCCTCTAAACAAAGCACAAAGTAGTGTCAGAAAAATTTGAAACTGGAGATTCACTGAGGGTTCTAACTGCCAAAACTCAGCACCATACTTCACTACATGAACTCAACCTGCATGCTAAAACATTAACAGATAAAGGCACAAGCATTTCCAGGAACAATTATTATTTACTTCATTTTCAACTGCCCCATAAAACAAATCTAGCTTACAAATAAAACTTATGTGAATCCCAAGTGCCAGTGTTTCACACCTGTAATCTTAGCTATTTAGGAGGCTGACATCTGAAGATCATAATCCCAAGCCAGCCAGGGCAGGAAACTCTGTGAGATTCATCTCTAATTAACCACCAGAAAACTGGAAGTGGCGCTGTGGCTCAAAGCAGCAGATTGCTAGCCTTCAGCAAAAGAGCTTAAGGACAGTACTCAGGCTGAGTTCAAGCCCCATGACCAACAAAAAATATAAAATAATTCTTATCTCAAGGATGGATACCGGTCTTCACAGGGGTGTGGAACAGAGCCCATCTTTTGTTTAAGGAATGCCCAGATATCAATGAGCCAAATTTAGTGAGAATGGTAACTTTGACATCTCTGGGCCCAGTTGCTAAAACAGTGCAATAGCAACACAGATGGATTATTCCAGGTGTCAGGTCAAAGGGCACATGATTATTCTAAAGTCAATTGTCAAATTCCAACCTACTTTTTTTAATGCTAGTACTGGGGCTTGAACCTAGGGCCTGGGCTTTATCCCTGAGCTTTTTCTCTCAATGCTAGTGCTCTACTGCTTGAGCCACAGCTCCACTTCTGGTTTGGGTAGTTAATTGGAGATAAGAGTCTCCCAGACCTTCCTGCTTGGGCTGCTTTCAAACTGTGATCCTCAGATTTCAGCCTCCTGAGTAGCTAGAGTTGCAGGCATGAGCCACCAGCACCTGGCTCCTGACCTAATTTTTTAGCATATATACCCACATGTTCAAGTACTCATTGCACCTATTACTAGATATGTTCACACTCTTGTAAGGGAGTTCAGTTGGCAAGAAACAGAAGCCACATTTGAGAGACTGGATTGTGAGTCTTTATTGGAAAGTGGGTTTCTGCAGGTGGTCTCCTGCCTCAAAGACCTGCAAGCACAGAACAGAACTTGACCAAAGCTTTATAAAGATAAAAACCACAAGGCTTGGAAGGTGGCTCAGTGGTAGAGTGGTTGCCTTGCATGCATGAGGCCCTGGGTTCGATTCCTCAGCACCACATAAGCAGAAAAAGCTGGAAGTGGTGCTGTGGCTCAAGTGGTAGAGTGCTAGCCTTGAGCTGAAGAGCTGAGGGACAGCACCCAGGCCCAGAGTTCAAGCCCATGACCGGACCCCCCCCCCCAAAAAAAAGATAAAAACCACATATTTGCATGGAGTACTCAAGTGCAACAAAAACAGACAATATTAGGAAGTAGCTCAGGTACCAGTAGAACTTTCCAGCTAGGGAAGTAGCTAGGGAAGAAGTAGCTTAGACTTTTCATCTAAGGGGAGAGGGGACACATCCCAAACCTTCCATATAGGGAGATAGCCTCAGATGCCAGTCAATCAAACCATTTAGGGAGATCATCAAGGATGAGCATTTCCTGCAGAAAAAGCTCTCCTAAGGCTAAACAGCATGACATATGCAATTCAATAAATGGCCTCCCTTACCCCTAGGCTTTTCAGAGCTGGGTGGAAAGCCCGCTCCACCCAGCAAGGCACCAGGATGGCTGTGAGGACAAGGCATATTACTTAGACACAGTCTCCTTACTTCAACACAATGTCTGGGCTGTGTACTATTTTGCTTTCCTTTGCTTCAGTAATACAATTTCATAATACCCAACTCAATGTATCCTCCATTATTTTTTTGTCTATGACTGGGACTTGATGTGGGTACCTGATGCTTTCCTTCACTTGGTGACACCACCACCTGAGCCACACCTCCAACCTCTTTTTTTTTTTCAAATTTTTTATTGTGATTAAGTGGTTACATAATTTCCCAAATTTCACAGTATTGTGGGATAGTGATGCTTAGTTAAAGTCACAAACACATTCTAACTTTCATGGAGCAAATTGTCTATCACAGTCTATAACATTTATGAGTTCTTTGAGCTTTGTGATAGTTATTTCTTCCACATTGGGTGATATGTACATTTCTTTTGTTTTGCATAGCATCAGCTGTTCCCTCTTTCCTACTTGTTCCTTCCCTCCCATCACTGCCATTGAGTTGCTTAGTTCATTTTGGTCAATGTCCAGTGCAGCTGATGGGTCCGTTGTTATATGTTTTTCCCTGATTCACTCTAATTCTGTGTCGTCCTCCTGGTTTCCCTCTGGTGTGCACATATATACCATATATGTGATCAGCAGCATGGGGTTATTTAGTAGTGATTTGACCAGATGAGTGGAAGTCCTTTGTTTCTTAAGTCCTGTTAATTTTGTCATATCACCTAACATTTTGGATTTAACATCCACTTATCAGGAAGATCATGTGCCATTCGTTTGTCTCTTTGTACTTGGCTTACCTTGCTCAACATGATTTTTTCTAGTTCCATCCATTTCTCTGCAAATGCCATTATTTTGTCCTTTCTAATGGCTGTATAATATTCCATTGTGTATAGATACCAGTTTTTGGATCCATTCATCTGTGGTGGGGCATCTGGGTTGTTTCCATATCCTAGCTATTGTGAACAGTGCTGCAATAAACATGGAGGTGCACGTGTTCTTGTATATTGGTTCCTGTTGTTCAGGGTAGATGCCTAGAAGTGGTATGACTGGGTCATAAGGGAGGTCAATCTTTAGCTTTCTAAGGACCCTCCAGACTGCTTTCCAAAGTGGTTGTATAAGTGTACATTCCCACCAGCAGTGTAATAGGGTTCCTCTTTCTCCGCATCCCTCCAGCACTTGTCCTTGGCTGACTTTAGGATGTGGGCCATTCTGACTGGGCTAAGATGGTATCTCAGGGTTGTCTTTATTTGCATTTCCTTCACCACCAGGGATGGTGAACATTTCCTCATGTGTTTCTTAGCCATTTTTATCTCTTCTGAGAAGTCTCTCTTTAGTTCCCTTGCCCATTTAGTAATTGGTTTGTTAGGTTTGGGAGGGATTCATTTCTTGAGTTCCCTGTATATACTGGATATTAACCCCTTGTCTGATATACTGCTGGTAAATATTTTTTCCCAATTAGTTGGTTGTCTTTCTAGCTTGGTTGCTATAGCTTTAGCTGTGCACAAACTTTTTTATTTTAAGATTAGTCCCAAAAAACAGTATCATGAACTCTATACCCAAAGGTCCAGGCAAAGGCCTTTAAGATCCGGCTCTCTAGAACATTAGCACTCACCCATCCAGTAACAGAAAACATAAGAGGAAAGTATCTTCATATTGACCAGGTAATTTTTCCATTAACCTTTCACCTCCACCACTTTTCTTCCATGCTACTATTAGCAGCTCCTTAGCTGCCCAATTCTGTCCTCACCCATAGGTACCCACAGCACCACCAGCCACAGCTGCTCCTCTGGTGTTGGCCCAGTGGCCGCCTCTCTCATAGCTTAGTATGCTCCCTTCCTAGGCAACATTAGGCCCATTTAGTAAAAGCAGTAAATAATCAGCCTCCAACCCCCTTTACCTTGAGATGGCACTCCTTTGAGGCAGCTACCACCATATAAGGCAGCAAGGTCCCCTTAAAGTGATCTTCAGGTCTGGGCAGCTGCAAGACCCCTTATCTAATACTTGGACAGCAGCCAAAAATCCTAGTCTGCCATGATGAAGCCCCTGGTCCACATGCCCACACTGGGGTCTCTGCCTTCCAGCCCCTCCTACCCTAGCAGGTTATTAAGGTCACCTAACACAATAAGGAGCACTTCTTCTGAGAAGGGTTCTTGCTGGTCCCTTTGCTCGCAATAAACCTTTTCTTTGTTCTTTGTACCTGGATGTCTGCTTGGTTTTCTAACAAAGTCTAATTTATTCAAACATCTGGTCTCTGGTACCCCCTTCCCCAGCTTCAGACTTGGGGCTCTTGCCACCCCACCTTTCAACAGATCACCTCAGAACAGAGGGCCTACTCTGCCAAGGAGGCAGAAAGATTGAGGAGGCCCCTTCTCCACCTCTCAAAGGATAGGTCCCCACATGGGAGGGAGAGAATGTCTATGTCTGCATGGGCCTCTTCTTCTCTCTTGTCTGCACCCCTTTCCTATGTCCCAGAAGCCTGGAAGGGAGAGAGTAGACTCTAGCAAGGCAGGCACACACAATAGCATGCATGTAAGAGCACACAGCACAGGCAAGCATAGACTTGGCCCAGAGTGACTCCTGTGCATAGAGCACAGCCTGTTGAAGAGCAAACAACCACCCCATAAGCACCAACTCACCTGCCCACGGTTGCCATGGAGATTTGCCCAGTGGAGATGTGGCTGGCTCCAGACTTGGAATTCACTGGAGCCAGCCCTGCTAGATCTCCACCGTTGGAAATTCAGAGCCCTTTAAGCATGTGTATACTTGGTGGTGTTTGTGTACTAGTCCTAGGGGCCTGTCTCTAACCCCAGTCCCTCACCAGCCAACCTAGCTGTTGATTGCAAAGAAAAGGATTATGGGAAACTCCTAGACTCTTTCCACCCATCTCCCAGCACCTGTCTGCTGGGGATACCTGTATGCCTCCCCCATTTCATTCCCCTCATTTAACAAGAGAGAAAAAACCCAAATCACCGAAAGAAAGAAAGAAAGAAAGAAAGAAAGAAAGAAAGAAAGAAAGAAAGAAAGAAAGAAAGAAAGAAAGAAAGAAAGAAAGAAAGAAAGAAAGAGGGAGGGAGGGAGGGAGGGAGGGAGGAAGGAAGGAAGGAAGGAAGGAAGGAAGGAAGGAAGGAAGGAAGGAAGGAAGGAAGGAAGGAAGTGACCCAGACACCAGTGGTTCATGCTTGTAAGCCTAGCCACTTAGAAGATGGAGATCTAAGAATCATGGTTCAGAGCTAGCCTGGGCAAGAAAGTCTGTAAGACTCCTATCTCCAATGAACCACCAAAAAGCCAGAAGTGGGACTGTATCCCAAGTGGTAGATCACCAGTGTTGAGCAAAAAAAAACTAGGGGTAGCACCCAGGCCCTGAGTTCAAGCCCTAGAACTGACACACAAAAAAAAAGAAAAGAAAATGAACAACAGAATAAAAAGGCAGCCTACCACTTAGGAGAAAATACTTGCAAGTCATGCATCTGATCAGAAATTAATCTCAAAAAGAAAGCCCATAACACACAACTATGACTGCAAAGCAAATGAGACTGAGATTGCAGTGAGAATACAGCTTTCACCCCAGGGCCTCTAGCCTCTGTCCTCCATTCCCTGACTGTGGCCTCAGCCTTGCATATTCACGGAGCCCTCTCTGCACTGCCTACTGCCTAGGCTCAGGCTTTGAAGCCACAGAAAACTTCACCCTTGCCCCAAATGGAGTATGTGGTAATGAGAGTGACCCTTGGAGTTCAGACCCCTCAGAATGGCACATCTCCCAGCCCAACGCTGTCAGGCCTAGATAAAGCTCCCATTGAGAATATGATGCCTTTGGGTGCATCTGGTAAGACACAGCATGCCATAGTATCAGGAACAGAATGTTAGCCACTCTGCTACCGTGTTCCATTGAAGGGCACATCCTACAGTTTCTGTCTATAAAATGTATACAGAATGTCCTCATTGATCACCCTGTCCACTGCTTCGACCTTGTCCACACAATCATGATCTCTCATTCAGAGGATTGCAGTAGCTTCCTAATTGGTCTGGCTGCTTCCGGTCTTAACAGCATGGTAACCAGTTCTCAAATGGAAGAATTTGCTTAAATGCAAACAAATCCTCCAGAAGATTCCTCTAAAACACAAAGCCCGGTTGTCCTTAAGAACCTAAACAAGCCTGACAATTATCTATGCAATTTCATCTTCCATTCTTTCCCTTGCTCATTTTTGGCCTCTTTCCTAGCATACCCTGGCTTACACCTGCCTTGGGGCCTTTACATAGCCATTCTTCTTGCTTGAACAGCTCTTTTCCAGATAACTATTTAGTTACTGACTTTTTCACCTTTTAAGACACAGTGAGGCCTTAGTAATCTTATTAAAATTACACACATCAGCCAATCATGCCTTTCTTCTTTCCCTTACTTATTTTTTCAATAGCACTTTTATTTCATTGCATACTCTGTATTTTCTTTATGTATTGCCTACCTCCCTTCTCCCCTCACAATGGCAGCGATTCTACCTTTCCAGTGCTAAAAGAGTACTGACCACATAGTGAATTCTTGGTAAAAATTCATTGAGTGAATGAATGATCTCCATGGACCATATGCCGCAAAGATCCCCCTCTTGTTAGAAAATGATTAAATGATTTTATAAAATGAATTAGACTGTGAACAATAAGGGTAAAGTACTCTGTAGATACACAAATTATTATTTCATTATGTGGCCAATGTACAAGGGACACATACAAATTGTTCTAATCACAGAATGATGAAAGAATAATGTATAATGGGTTCTTGAATAAGTGCAGAAAGCAAATAATGAATTGGAGCTTACATGAAATGGGAATGATGATGTGCATCACAGGCCTGCTTTATCTGTTCTCTGAGCACTATCATTGGAGGGAAATGTCCTTTTGAGAAGGGTCAGAGAAGTATGCCAAGTGAAGAAATAGCCTCAAGGTTTATACTGTATTAATAAAGGCATTTGAATCTTTGACTTTTTAGATACATTTTCCTAATTATGTATTTGTAACAATGAATCAAGAGAGCATTGGCTCCTTTGACTTGCAAGCAAAACATTCACTTATTCAGAATTTGTTATGAGTCATTGCAAATTTTGGCTACCTCTGAACACCTACCTTCTGTCACCCAACACAATGAATTGAACAAGAGTTAGTGATTAGGCCTAATGTTTGCAAGGCAAGGCTTTCACGGAGGGTAGTAGATGTGCAAAACATGGCTTTTATTTCTTTTCGTGCATCTCAAGCTACTGGCAGTGGAATAGAACTGAACATTAGGGAAGTAAGTGCCATTGCTAAGGAGAAAGCCTCTTATTGAAGTTTACTCAAGGATCAGTGTCAGTGACAATGTCTGTGGAGGACAGACATGGTGAGAAGTGGCATGTCAGGTGCAAGGTACCAGGACCAAGTAGAAAAAGGTAGAGAGGGTCAAGCACATGAAAAGTTATCAAGCTCAAAATTGAAACTGGAATGAGGAAAGGAAGAGCTGTGTCTTATGCTCATGAAAATCAAACCACTACCAGAGTAAGAGACAACCAATCAATAAGGTCCATGATAAAGGGGACAGTCAATCAAGTCTTTACAAGATTATAAATATACACAATCCTGTCTCTGGAAAAGCAATACTCTCTTGTCTAATTGCCTGGTTTTTGGTTTTTGTTTTTTGGTAGGTCATGGAGGCTTAAACTCAGGGCCTGGTTGCTATCCCTGAGCGCTTTTTGTTCAAGGCTAGCACTCTACCACTTTGAGCCACAACTCTAATCCTGGTGTTCTGGTGGTTCATTGGAGATAAAAGTCTCATGATGACTTTTCTGCCTAGGCTGACTTTGAACTACAACCCTCAGATCTTAGCCTCTTGAGTAGCTAGAATTACAGGTGTGAGGCACCAGCACCCAGCTGGCTGCTAATTTCCTTAACAGCATCCTAGTAAACCTTTGCTTCCCCTACTCTCCTGTCTTGGTAAATTCTTTTTTTGATTTTGCAGGTCCTGGGGCTTGAACTCAGAGCCTGAGGCTCCCTGAGCCTCTTCATGCTCAAGGCTAGTACTCTACCACTTGAGCCACCATATCATTTCCAGCTTTTTCTCTGAGTAGTTTATTAGAGGTAAGAGTCTCACAAACTTTCCTGCCTGGGCTGGCTTTGACCTGCGATCCTCAGATCTCAGCCTCCTGAGTATCTAGGATTACAGGTGTGAGCCACCAGTGCCTGTATCAGTAAACTCTTCTTTTTTTATTGTGAAAATACTGTACAGAGGGGTTACATTACATGGGCAAGATAATGAGTACATTTCTTATCAAGCATTGTAGCCTCCTCCTTTGTTTCCCCTTCCCATCCCTTCCCATTCAGTAAACTCTTTTATCAAACAAAATCCATGATGATTTCTAGCTGGCATGTACACTAGGTTATAACTTTAATAGAACAATATGCTGGATTGCATTTGCACAATGGTATATAATCATCCCTTAGTCTCTGTGTGGGATTAGTTCCAGAATCTCCTCTTTTGAGACACCCAAATCTGTGGGAATTCAAGATGCTTATGTAAAATTGTATTTGCATATAGAGTCATCTTCCCACACAATTAAAAAATCTCTAGATTACTTATGATACCTAATAATATAAATGCTATATAGACAGTCATTACAATATATTGTCCAGGGAATAATGACAAGGAGGAAATGTCCTTATATGTGCAATATGGGTGTAATTAAAAAAAATATTTCTAGCCAAGCATCAGTGGCTCATGCCTGTAGTCCCAGCTACTCAGAAAGCAGAAATCTGAGAATCACAGTTCAAAGCCAGCCTGGGCAGGAAAGTCTGTGAGACTCTTATCTCCAATCAACCACCAGAAAACCAGAAGTGAAGGTGTGGCTCAAGTGGTAGATGTAATAGAGTGCTAGCCTTGAGCTAAAATAAATAAATAAATAAAAATAAAATAAAAGGCTCAGGGACAGGACCCAGACCATGAATTCAAGTCTCAGTATTGGCACAAAAAATTAAGTATCTTTTACCCATGGTTGGTTGATTCCAAAGATTTGGAACCTGTTGATATGAAGAGGCAACTTGTATTCAAGACAATATTACCATTGGTTAAGGCCCTCCAAAATGATAGCTCAAGAAAGAAATATCAGCAAGGCACCTGTAATCCTAGCTACTCAGAAGGCTGAGATCAGAAGATTATGGTTCAAAGATACCCAGGACAGGAAAGTCCATGAGGCTCTTATTTCCTGTTAACCACCCCAAAGCTGGAAGTGGCTCCAATGTGGTAGAGCACTACTTGGGAGCAAAAATAGCTCAGGGACAGCACCCAGGCTCAGACAGCAGAAAGGAAAGAAAGGAGAGGGAAAAGAAAAGAGAGAAAACAAAATCGAAAAAGAGAGGAAGAAAGAGAAAGGAAAGGAAAGGAGAGGGGAAGAGAGGGAAGGGGAGGAGAAGGGAGGGGAGGAGAGGGAAGGGAGAGGAGAGGAGAGGAGAGGGGAGGGGAGGGGAGGGGAGGGGAGGGAAGGGAAGAAGGGAAGGGAAGGGAAGGGAAGGGAAGGGAAGGGAAGGGAAGGGAAGGGAAAAGAAAAGACTTACTACAGTATATTTTAGAGTTTTCACCAAATAAGCTCTCAAGCCTTGAGCGAGAACCTGTTTAGAATTCAGAGAGAGGGTCTAGTGCTGGTTGGAAGTAATACCGTGTGTGTGTGTGTGTGTGTGTGTGTGTGTGTGTGTGTGTGTGTGTGTGTGTGTGTGTGAATTCAGAGCCTTTTCCTCTCAGGCTCTACCACTTGAGCCACAGCTCCACTTCCAGCTTTTTGGTGGTTAATTGGAGTCTCACAGACTTTCCTACTTGGGCCAGTTTCATACTGTGATTCTCAGATCTTAGTCTCCTGAGTAGCTAGGATGACAGGCATGAACCACCAGCACTTGGAAGAATTAATGAAGTGAATGCACATATGCCATTCATGTAAGGATTTCTATATACATGTTTGTTTGCTAGACCGCCTATTTCTGCCCAGACCTGAAACATAGAACAGGCAATAACATTTAGTTGCAAAGATAAGAAATATCAGTAACAGACACCAAAGTCATGTCACTAAGGCACGCATTCCCTGCCCTCCCCCTCACCCCCCCCCCACTGTGGATCTCTCTGCACCTCTGTATGAAAGTCACATAGCAAACTCAATCATTTCCTCCTGACAAACAGCAGGCTTTTTGCAATGGTTAGCAATTCAAATCACAACATGTACTACATATGAATTCTTCACAGTGACCACTCTGAATATCTGCCTGAAACATTAAAGTAGTAAAAAGATCACTGCTATAAATACGAATAGGTCTACAAACTAGTGACATTGAAATGACATTAATTTTTTAAGACCATCTTCTCTTAAATCTATTATGAAATAATGTTGTTTCCATTTTCCTTGTTTATATCACTTAAAGATACCTCTGTAATTTTGTTGTATTTTTTCCCTTTAATCATCTGAGATGAGAGTATTTCACCATAGTTTTGATTTGCATTTCCCTGATGGCTAATGATACTGAACACTTTGCATATATTTGTTGGCCATTCATATGCTGCCTCCTCCTCCTCCTCTTCCTCCTTCTTTTTTGTCAGTCCTGGGGCTTTAACACAGAGTCTGGGCACTGTCCATGAACTTCTTTTGCTCAAGTCTAGCACTCTACAACTTGAACAACAGCAGCACTTCGGCTCTTTTTGTGTATGTAGTACTAAGGAATTGAACCCAGGGCTTCATGCATGCTAGGCAAGCATTCTACCACTAAGCCACATTCTCAGCCCCTCATTTCTTCTTTTGAGAAGTTTCAGGTTGAGTTATTTGTCCATTTTAATAGGATCACTTAGTTTTTGCTGTTGAGTGTTTTGAATTCTTTATATTTTTAGGATATTAACATTCTGTTGGAAATTAGATGGATTATTTAGATGCTGATGGCTCACACCTGTAATCCTATTTACTCAGGAGGGTGAGATCTGAGGATCACAGTCCAAAGCCAGCCAGAGAAAGAAAATTTGAGAATCTTATCTACAATTAACCACCAAAAAACCAGAAGTGGAGCTGTGGCACTAGTGATCGAGCACTGGCCTTGAGAAAAAAAGCTCATAGACAGTGCCTAGGCCCTGAGTTCAGGCTCCAGGACACACACACACACACACACACACACACACACACACACACACACACACACACACACACACACGCTTTCAGGTAAACCATGCACATGGATATAACATAATTATGAAATATCTCAGTGTGAATTGCATATTTCCCTGTAACTAATACTTCAAAACCTTCCTGGCCGAACATACCCAATTAGTAACAATCCAATGGTGTGTGATTGATTGAGTGGATGTTTCTTGCACATTGTCTGGTGTTGACAATTGCTAGGATGGGTCAGACATCCAAAGTGACCTCTTTCAAAGATGAGGCAATTGTTGCTAGGCAAAAAGCCTTATGCAGAGGTTAAGTAATGGCTTAAGTGGTAGAGCACCAGCCTTAAACATAAAAGCAAGAACATGAAGCTCTGAATTCAAGTCCCAGTAGTGGTGTGTGTGTGTGTGTGTGTGTGTGTGTGTGTGTGTGTGTGTGTGTGTGTGTGTGTGTGTGTGTGTGTGTGTGTGAACTCAGGGCCTTAGCACTGTTCCTAAGCATTTTTTTTGGCACTCTACTCCTTAAGCCACAGCTCCACATTCAGATTTTTTGAATGCTTAATTTGAGATGACAGTCTCACAGACTTTCCTGCCAGGATGGCTTTGAACCATGATCCTGAGATCTCAACCTCCTGAATAGTTAGGATTACAGGTGTGAGCAACTAACACCTGGTAGGAAAGAAAAGGAGGCTAGAGTGGAAAGCTCTAAAGCACAAGGCCCAGGGTAGGAGTCCAACTTGCTGAAGTTTATAGACGATTAAAAAAAAACAATTTTAAGGTTTATAATGAGCCTAGGATTAAATGTTATCTGCTTATGACAGACAATATGATTTGTCTGAGAGAAAATGCAAACCAGAACATTCCTCTATCAAAGTTCTTTTACTGGATAATATCAGGCATGGATTGGAATCATATATATGATATATATATATATATGAGAGAAAGAAAGTATATGTGCCTACTATGAGAACTTGGAACTTTCTGCAAGTATATTGTAAAAATAAGGGGCAATTACCTGTTCTGAGGCAGGAGCAGCTGAAGATCCGAGTAGCCACTATCCCAGAGCAGTTGGAATCACTGGTGTCAGGCAAAGTTTGTGTAAAATCCACATCCTTCCAGGAAGGACAGTTAGATCGCACAAAGGTACAAAAGGAAAGATATTTGAGTGTGATGAAAAAGGGCATTCCTTTAGGGTCATACATATTTAATTTTAAAATCTTCATCTGAAATATGCAACTTGTGTAAATCTAGAGATAACCTATTTGGAGCTGCACACTTTCCATATTAATACATGGAGAATAATCATATCTACTTTCCAGGATAATTGTGTGCCACAAGGGAGAAAATATACAGTATAAAGCACAGCAGGCAGTCAATAAATGCTTATTTTATACTTGTATAGGGTGACTAGGTTCTAAGCATTATTCTTAACACTTTACAGACTTTAGCCTATTAAATCCTCACAGTGACTCTATGGGTATAGGCACTGTTGCTATCTTCAGTGCACAAATAAAAAAGGGAGAAGTTGAGTTACTTGCTCACAGTTGCATAGCTAGTGAACAGGAACATCAAGATTTGAACCTAAACAGTTTAGTGTCAGCCCACATAACCATTTGTTACTTAATCATCATCCTGTTGTAAGGTAAATCTTAGTCAAGAGCCACATTTGAAAAGGTTGAATTGAGAGTCTTTATTCAAAAGCCACTGTTTGCAGGTGGACTCTTGTCACCAAGACCTGCAGCCCCCAACAGAGCTCAAACAAAGCTTTAAAAAAATGTTTTATTGTCAAGGTGATGTACAGAGGGATTACAGTTACACACGTAAGGTAGTGAGCATATTTCTTGTTGAACTTGTTAGCCCTCCCTTATTTTTCTCCCACTTTTCCTCCCCCCATCTCCCCCCCAAAGTTGTACAGATCATTTCCAACTTACTGTCTTGTGAACATCGCTGTTGCATTGGTTCCCCTTTGTCCTTTGTCTCACCATTTTGTTGTTCTCCTTCCCTCCCTAATTCAGATAAATGAATATACAATACCCAGGGCACCAAAATAAAATACAATGCCAACAGGGGAAATAAAACATAGGTGAAAGAAAAAAATACAAAAGAAAAAGAAATCACATAGTACATTAAAAACAACAACAAAGGCAAACCTCTTGTTTCCACTTCTTGGAGTTCATTTCGCTTTGTATCATCTTATATAATCTTATATATGGTCATATATACATAGCTGTTCAGCTATTCTGTTCATCTTGCTAGGATTATCCTAGACATATTCTAATTATTACAAATGAGGGAAACCATGTTTATTTGTGTCTGGCTTACTTCACTTAATATGAATGAGGTGGTGTCATTCTTTCTGGTGGAAGCATAGAATTCCACCATATACACACACATATATATATATATATATGAGGGGGTGGGTGTGGGTGGGTGTATATACATATATACATATATATGTATATATACACATACATATATGTATATATACATATACATATATATGTATATAAACATATGTATACATATATATGTGTGTATATATATATACCACATTTTCTTGATCCATGTACTGAGTGGCATCTGGGTTTGTTCCATATCTTAGCTATGGTAAATAATGCCATGATTAACATAGTTGTGCTGGTAGCTTTAGTATGGCCTTGTTTGTGATCATTTGGGTGAATGAGCAGAAGTGGGATTGCTGGGTTTTAGGGGAGCTCTATGGGATGTGGAGGGGATGTGGCCAATAGGGACAGCTACTGCACTATTGGTGGGAGTATAAACTTGTTCAACCACTGTGGAAAGCAGTACTGAGGTTCCTCAAACAAAGCTTTTAAAGACAAAAACCACATATTTTGGTGGGGTTAAGCCTTAACAAAAGTAGAACATAAACACAGAAGCAGGACTTTTCTTGGAGCTAAACAACATGATGCATCTGCATATTCTTTGAAGCAGGAATCTCCCGGCCCTCCTGGAGCTAGTCATCTGAAATTTAAAGGATGGCTTGTCTCACTTCTGAACCTTTGAAACTAGGTGAAAAGCCCCCACCACCCAGCTAGGCACCAGGATGGCTTTGTGAGAGCAAGATGATATTACTTACACTCATTTTCCTTACTTCAATCCTAGGCTAGAATTTCAGAATTTTCCATCATTAGACCCTTCTCATGAAGCCAGTAGCCAGTGGCTCATATCTGTAATCTTAGCTACAAAGGAGGCTATTTGAGGATCCAAGTTCAAAGCCAGCTCAGGCAGAAACTCTTAGCTCCAATTAACTGGCAAAAAAGACCTGTGGCTCAAGTGGCAGAGTGTCAGCCTTGAGGGAAAAACAAACAAACAACTAAAGGTCAGTACCCAGGCCTTGAATTCAAGCCTCAGTACTGGCATATATATATATATATATATATATATGTATATATATATATACATATATATATATATATATATAACCTTCTAATGATGCATCTGAGAGGCCTTAGCCAAAGTACAGCCATTCTGGACTTAGATTCCATTTTGAAAGCCTTTAACGAAAGTACCCACTGTAAAGACTTTTACCGAAAGTAAGAACTCAGGTTCCTGGAAAAACTGCGAAATGTCCCAATAACATTCTGCCTGTAACTTCCCTAGCAATAGCCATCAGTGAGTGACAGGATGTTCATAAGATAGCATAGTTAACATTCTTGCCATTCAACCTGGGTACTCTTGCCAATGAGAATGTGACAAGACTTGCTTGATATATGTTAACCAATCATGTAACTGCCAAGCTAGAAACCCCCTTACCTCTACCCTATGCCCTATAAAAACCCTGCTAAAAGAAAGGTCAGGGCTCTCAACTCTGAGCCGCTGTGTCGGTGACGGTTGTGAGTCCAGGCTCAAGCTTGCAATAAAGGACTCTTGTGTGCCTGCATTGGAATTGGCTCCTTGATGGTCTTTGGGGATCCTTATCTAGGCATAACACATCCTAGTAAAAGAGTAAATTAGTTATGACCCAGGACCTCTGGGTAGCATCTTGTCATAGCAGGCTGAAAGAAGATACAAAACAGAAATTGTTTCAGGACATATTTCTTCTCCCCTTTCCCTAACCCTTTCTACTTCCAATAACCTTCATATGACCTTGGGTTGAGAATTTGCAGAAGAAACTTGATTCAGAATTAAGAATCCATCAGAATATTGTGGGACCCAAGTAAGAAAGCATCACATTCCAAAACACCTAAGTATAATAGGGGTAAGTTATTAGAGCACAGCCCAAGGTACCTCTAAATGCAAGGAGAGAGCCAGAATAATTCACATTACATTTATTTCTATAAACTGGCTACATATTCAAAAATTCACTATATTTTCAGAAACACTGCAGCCAGTTACCTTGCCCCTAGGTTTAATTTTCCCATGTACTATTGTTAACTAATATGTGTGTGTGTGTGTATGTGTGTGTGTGTGTGTGTGTTTCTTTCCAATTCCAGGGTTGAAGTCAGGGTCTAGGTGCTGTCCCTGAGCCTTTTTGAGCTCAAGGCTAGTGCTCTTCCACTTCATCCACAGTGCCACTTCTGGCTTTTTCTGGAGATAAGAATCACATGGACTTTCTTGCCAGGGCTGGCTTTGAACCATGATCTTTAGATTTCAGCCTCCTAAATAGCTAAGTAGCTCAGAGACAGTGCCCAGGCCCTGAGTTCAAGCCCTGGGATAGGCACAAACAAAAACACCCTGAGAACAAAAAAATTCTTTTTGCTATCTGCACATATTCCTATCAGAGGTTAGATAATAAAACCAATTTATCATGTGATGTTCAACCTTGTGAGTGTCTCCTAGACCTCCCAACAATTTAATGAAAATGTGACCACTGTGGCCATTTTCTTTTCTGGTAAGCAGTTTCAAGAAGTAATTTCAGCATATTTATTTTATCTGTCTGTCATAGCGTTCAGACCTGCTTTTCACCAGAGATCCAGAATAATTATTCATTTATGGAGATGAAGAGAAAAATAAAGCAACCCAAGTTAAATAACTTCTTAACATGACACCCAGGCCAGGAGCAACTTACTATAGTTACAATTGATTCACATTTTCAGGCCAGAATTCTAGTGGAGAAGGGATAGGTCCCCTGATACCAGATTGCTCAGTAAACAAATCTTACCTCCCACAGGGCCCCATAGGGTGGCAGATTTAGTGTTTCTTCACCCATCAGACTGTAGACAGAGTCTAACACTGCAATAACACAAAACTCTCCAAGTTGGTGAAGCTTTTCTTCTGTGTACTTTGCCCACCATCCTCTCTATTACCTGGTTGATCTTTATCCACATCCTTACTTTGAGCATCTGTATCTGTGGATCTTGAATTCAGCATTCTAGGGCTAGATTGGATCTTTCTCAACTAGGCAAAGTAGGACCAAGAACCTGCCTGATTCTCAGGAAAATTGTAGGTTAGCAATGTGTTAAAAATGTTTTTGACTGGCAGATGATTAATAGTGATGTGGAAATTTCATATTGTACGTGGCCTCCAAGCATGGCAATTGTGCATACACATCTCCAATACTGACTTCTTATCTGCTTCCTCTCTGGTGATTGTTAAAAGTCAACTTTTGCACCAGGTGTGGTGGCTCACACTTGTAATCCTAGCTAATTAGGAGGCTGAGATCTGAGGATCATGGTTCAAAACCAGCCCCCAAAACCCCTCCCGCCCCCCCCCCACCCCTTGCAAGAAAGTTCATGAGACTCTTATCTCTAATAAACTACTTAGAAAAAGCCAAAAATGGTGCTGTGGCTCAAGTGGTAGAGTGCTAGCTTTGAGCACAAAGAGGCTCAGGCACTGTGTCCAGGCCCTGAGTTCAAGCCCAGGACAGGCAAAAAAGTCAACTTTTGCCTTTCTTTCCTCCTCCCTCCCTCCCTTCTTCTCTTTCCTCTTCCTTCTCTTTCTTTAATTGATGGTGTTTGGATTCAAGGTCTCATGGTTGCTTGATAGGTGCTTTACCACCTGAGCCATGCCCTCTAGCCCTTTTTGCTTTAGTGTATTTAATTTTGTGTGTGTGGTGTGTGTGTGTGTGTGTGTGTGAATGCTGGTACTGGGGCTTGAACTCAGGGCTTGGGAGCTGTCTCTGAGATTCTATGCTAAAGGCTAACACTTTACCACTTGAGCCTCAACTCTATCTCTGGCTTTTTGGTGCTTAATTAAAGGTAAGAGTCTCATGAACATTCCTGCTTGGGCTGGCTTCAAACTGTGATCTTCAGATCTCAGTCTCCTAAGTACCTAGGATTACAGGTGTGAGCCACAGGTCCCAACACACACACACACACACACACACACACACACACACACACACACGCACACACGCACACACACACACACACACACACACACAAACTGCTGAACTCTTTGAACTCCTTTTGACCAATCATCTTGTTCTCCATGCTTTAGCCTCATTCACTGACAATTCTTTAGCCTCTCAATTCACTGACAGTTTGTCATATGATGCCTCCATTTAAGGAGACACAGTGGACAAAAAATACCAAGGTCCAAACTCATAAAAATGAGAAGGGAATGAGAATGAGGAACAGAATCAAGCCTTGGAAATCAGCCACATAAAGTGAAGAAGGGGAATAGAAGTGGGGGGAAGGGAGGGGAAGAAGAGAGAGACGGAGAGGGAGAAGGAGAGGAAGAGGAAGGAAGAGGGAGGGAAACAGGAAAAGAGAGGGAAAGGGATGAGAAGGAGAAGAGGGAAGGGAAGAGGGAGGGGAGGAGAAGGGGGAAGGAGGCAATTTCACCCCAAGCACATAATGTGACACTTCTGCAGATATGGCAGAAGAACCTCAAGACAAGCCTAGGCTATAAAGAAAGAGCTTGTCTCAAAAAAACAAAAACAAAGGTGGAAAAGAAAGACAAGTAGAAAAAGAGGCTATTGAGGTGGAAGTCCATATGCATTGAATTACAACAATGGAAATAATGGATTCAGTATGCATTGGATGATTGAATTGATAGAACTTGAGGTCCATTATATGGGAGTAACAAGGAAGTGGAGGGAGAAGAGAAGAAGGAAGGGACTAAGGTGCCTGTCTGTGGAAAGTGCAAATAGGAATGTCATCAACTATGTAACAGGAAGAATGTGTTGCTTAGGTTTGTATATGTTTGCTAGATCTGTCCTAACAAAGTACAACAAAATATTTCCATCATATGTATTAAGTCCTAGCAATGCAGCTTCTTTTCCTTTACTCTCAGTTCCAACCCATCCATTCACGAGTAGGGCTGCAATCCCAAATTGCTTTTTCCTCTATCTGCTTAGTTAAAGTATATCATATGGCTCAGTGAGAAAACTCACTTGGTGACATTTGAACAGTACCAGCAAGGAGCGTTCATTTTTCTGTAAAAGAGACATGGCTAGTTAGGCATCAGTGGTTTATACCTGTAATCCTACTCAGGAGGCTGAGATCTAAGCATCTCAGTTCAAAGCCAGCCCCAGCAGGAAAGACCATGAAACTCTTATCTCCAATTAACCAGCAAAAAGTCATAATTGGAGCTATGACTCAATGGCAGAGCATTAGCCTTGACATGAAAGCTCAGGAACAGAGCCTAGGCTCTGAGTTCAAGCCCCAGGACTGGCATAAAAAAGAAGAGGAGAACTGGGTGCTGATGGCTCACACCTGTCATCCTACTCAGGAGACTGAGATCTGAGGACTGCGGTTCAAAGCAGCCAGGCAGGAAAGTCCAAGAGACTCATATCTACAATTAACCAGAAAAAAGCCAGAATTGGAGCTGTGACTGAAGTGGTAGAGTGCTAGCCTTGAACACAAAAGCTCAGGGACAATGCCCAGACCCTGATTTTGGGCCCCAGGACTGGCACAAAACCAAGAGGAGAAGGCAGGAGGGAACGGAGAGGAGGAGGAGGGGGAAGGGAGGAGGGAGAAAGGAAGGGAGGAGGAAAGGGGAGGAGGAAGAAGAGAAGAAAAAGAAAGAACAGGTTAGTTACAATGACCCACTTCTATCCCCAGCTCACATTTTCCCAAAGGGCTGGGATAGGTTGATGTTTTTGCTAATTATGGGCCATGGTCAAATGAGCATTTGTTGGTCTCCAATGGATCCATAGGAGGACTCAGAAAAGAGCACAAGCAGAAAGTTTTCACGCCTACTGTTGTGTTAGTTCATTTAACAGGTACACATGTACAGCAAAGTTGTGCTTTGTGATAATTTTACCAGGACTGCCACTCAGTGGCCATTGGAGAAGTACTGGGAAGGCAGCTGTGTGTCCATCAACTTTGAAGTGGTTTGGGGGTGGGCAGGCAGAATATAGTCTTGGTTGTTGTAAGCATGCTGAAATGCACACTAGCTAGTGTTATTAAATTTAAGCAATAGTGATCATTTAGCACCAGATCTTACCATTATGCGACTCACTGGTTTGATTATTTCAAATTCTCATTTATGAGTATTTTCCAGATCTTTTGTCAGATTTTTTCCCCCTAGATATTTAACCCTCTCCTTCCATGTGTCTGCTCCTCCCTCCCTTCCTTGGGGACAACTTTTGGCAATGTTTTTTATACTTTTTTTAATGTGTCGATACTGGGGCTTGAACTCAGGGCGTAGGCTCTGTTCCTGAGCTCCTATCCCCCCCCCCCCCCCCCCGCCCCCAAGGCTAGCACACTACGACTTGAGCCACAACTCTACTTCTGGCTTTTTGGTGTTTAATTAGAGATATGAGTCTCATGGACTTTCCTGCCTGGGCTGGCTTTGAACTGCAGTTCTCAGATTCTGGCCTCTTGAATAGCTAGGATTACAAGCATTATCTACCCAGCAATGATTTGTCACTCAGCCTTTCCTAACCCTAGCAGAAAAGGCAAGATTAGAAATTGTCAGAAATACTAGAAAGTTATACTAACAGGAAGTGGCGCTGTAGCTCAAGTGGTAGAGAGCTTGCCTTGAGCTGAAGAGCTGAGGGACAGCGCCCAGGCCCAGAGTTCAAGCCCCACGACCGACAAAAAAAAAAAAAAAAGAAAGTTATACTAAGGGTGGGGGGGGGGGGAAAGAACAAAAGATTTGAAATATATGACTTTGTTCTTTTAACTTCATAGCCATTTTGAAAAAGTAGGTTTTAAACTTACTTTATTGCAGCAAAAAACTTTTAAAATGTTTTATTGGTTTATATTGGAAAATATGAATGCTTGTTTCATTGCAGGAGTTTTCAAAAGTCTGAGAGCCAAATTTTTGAGTGACATGCATGATTTTTATGACTTGCAATGGCTTCTGATGTCACAGTAAGAGCCCATTCCCTTTCTATAGTTTACAAGGTCTTCCTGCTCCAACTTTCTGCTACCACTTTGATTTCATTTCGTACCAACATTCTTCCCAGCCTGCTCCAATCATTGACTGACCTAAGTGAAACACTTACCTTCCTCTCTCCCTGCCCCCCCCCCCAGCTTGTGACTTGCACCCTTTGCCTCAAATGGGACCTTCCTTATATGGCTTTCCTACTTTGCTCTAGAAAATGTATTACTGTAGCCAAACGTCGGAGGCTTACCCCTGTAATCCTAGCTACTCAGGAGGCTGAGTTCTGAGGATCATGGTTCAAAGCCAGCCTGCGCAATGACGTCCATAAGACTCTTTTTTTGCGGGGGGGGGGGGGTGGGGGGGTCCAGTTGTGGGACCTGAATTCTGGGCCTGGGCACTGTCCCTCAGCTCTTCAGCTCAAGGCTAGCGCTCTACCACTTGAGCTAAAGCACCACTTCAGGCTTTTTTCTTTTTGCTTATGTGGTGCTGAGGAATTGAACCCAGGGCTCAGGCATGCAAGGCAAGCACTCTACCACTGAGCCACCTTCCCAGCCCATCCGTAAGATTCTTATCTCCAATGAACCAACCCAAAACCGGATGTGGAGCTGTAACTCATAGTGGTAGAGCACTAACCTTGAGCGAAAAAGCTCAAGGACAGTGCCCAGGCCTTGAGTTCAAGCCCTTATCCTTTCCTTACTGTCTGTTTCCTCATTGACAGAAGGTAAGATTCAGGCAACAGGGATTTTGTCTGTTTTCATAGAGCTCTATCCTCAGGGCCTAACAGTGTAAAGCACATAGTACCTGCTCAGTAAATATTGAGGGAATGAATACAGATGCAATGAAGCCAGGAAAAATAAAAATCTATTTGATGTCTCTTATTGTCTTCTCTTTTGGCATTGAAATGGGTGATTGATCTCAATAACTTAGTGAATCTCCACCAATCTTTGGTAAATTTCAGATAATCTCAACAGCAACACATTCTCATCCTCCCTGACTGACTCCTGCCCTAAGATTGAGCTAATCCCTTCCTGTGTAATCCCATAGTATGAGTGTATGCTGTTATAGCACTTATTATACCATAATACTCTGACAGTGATAATTAGCAAATATATGTACAATTATTAACTTATCTGAGCTCCTCTAGAATAGAAACAATCAAAACTGGGCACAATCATATGTACCTGTAGCCCCAGCACTTGGAAAGCTTATGCAAAAAGATCACAAGTTGGAGCCGCCAGCTGTCAAAAAATAAATAAATAAAACCGAAGTAATCAGGATTTTCTTCTGTAGCCTCCAAAGTTAGTATAAAACTAGTCTCCCATTCTATACTTAATACTTATTTGGAAAATGAATGAATGAATCATTATGAAATGAACTCATTCATTGATGCAGGATGAAATCTTAGAAGTATAAACTTCTTGTGTGTGCTAAATAGCTTTCACGTATTTCAAAGGACTACTTCCTTCCTTCCTGGGTCTTGAGATTTGCAATGACAAGTTCCTGGACCACTCACTGTACTGGTTTATTACATCCTGTTATCAGTAGGCAACATGCAAGAATACTTTTTTCCAGGAGCCAGGATGGCTTGGAAGCAGTCATTGGTAAGTGGAGCTGCTTAGGGTATGGCTTAAAAGAAGCCAAGTGTCTGGACTTTGTTTTCATAGAGGCGAGTTCACCTCATTCTGTCATCTGCCCATGAATACATTCCCAACTCTAACCAGATAATCTGTTGGTGTGAGCCATTGTTAGAACCCTGAACACCTGTCTATAGGACCCTTAGAAAAATTGTGAATCCTGCAGAGAAGTAATTACTCTGTTGTTAGTCAAGCAGAAGTTGCATCTTGGAATAGCACAGCAAGTCCCTTACCTCCATATTTGGTGTCCTGCCTCCCTGAGAGCACCAGATGATAAAAAAATTATCTGCATTGACTAAGGCTGAGCATCCTTTAAAGCCTGCTGGGGTTTAGATGAGTCTCCCCTAAATGTCTGAATACAAGTGGGGTGAGAGTGGGAAGGGGATACTGTGGACTTTATTTTTTTGGTCAGTCATGGAGCTTGAACTCAGGGCATGAGCACTTTCCTGAGCGCTTTTGCTCAAGGCTAGCACTCTACCACTTTGAGCCACAGTGCCACATCTGGTTTTCTGGAGATGAGTCTCAGGGAAGTGGTGCTGTGGCTCAAGTGGTAGACCACTGGCCTTGAGCTGAAGAGCTAAGGGACCGCCTCCAGGCCCGGAGTTCAAGCCCCATGACTGACTAAATAAATAAATTAATAAATAAATTGCATACTTATACTAGCGTGGGAAGGTGGCTCAGTGGTAGAGTGCTTGCCTTGCATGCATGAGGCCCTGGGTTCGATTCTTCAGCACCACATAAACATAAAAACCCAGAAGTGGCACTGTGGCTCAAGTGGTTAGAACGATAGCCTTGAGCTGAAGAGCTGAGAGACAGTGCCCAGGCCCAGAGCTCAAGCCCCACAACTCGGGGTGGGAGGGGGGAAGAGTCTCACATAATTTCCTGCCTGGGCTGGCTTTGAACTACTACTAGAATTACAGGTATGAGCACTGGTGCCTGGCCTGTGAACCTTAAATAGATAGCCTAGTGAGAGGGCTAAGGTCACATGGGGCCATGACCTTTAAAGAGGATTATGGGACTCTCTTGCTATCTCCCTCTCTCTCTCCCTCCCTCCCTCCTCTCTCTCTCTCTCTCTGTGTCTCTGTCTCTGTCTCTCTCTCTGTCTCTCTCTGTCTGTCTGTCTGTCTGTCTCTCTGTCCCTTGGTCTCTCGCTTCCTCACTCATTATGTAAGCACTCACTTTGCCACATGCTTCTACCAGGATATGTCACTCTCACTAGATGCCTAAACACATGGGGACCCCCTGACCTTCCATTTGAATCTCTAGAACCAAACCATGAGCCAATAATAAACCTGTCTCTACACTGAACATAGCCTGCGTAAAGCATTTTGTGGACAAAAAGCAACTCTTGTCTGCCAAGAAGTTTCTTTTGAACAAACCCATCAATGGCTCCTACCTGACCTGCCTTACAAATACTCTTTCCCCTGGCTACTTAGAGGTGAGAGTGCTGTTGCTACTGTACTAGACTCTGTCACAAATAGGAGGTATAACATCCCAAAGGTGAATTTGGTTGGCACAGGTAGGTAAGTGAAAAGGATCTGAACAGCCTTAAGTTATGGTGGCCAAGAGTTTCATCTAACCCCAACAGGAGGCCAAAAACCTGTACCTCAGTGAGAGGAACTGAACCCAGAACCAACTCCAACTGGTAAGAGATACACATAGGATTGGGTCAGAGAGTGAAAATTGCTCTTTTAAGTAAAAAAGCACCATGATGTCAGTAGCAAACTATTAAGCTTTTTAGCCTAATGGGTAGCAACATGAATTAATAAAGTACTATATATAGCATGGCATTATACCATGCTTAAGGTCAGTGTCTAGGAAATGAGACAGACACAAATTCCTAGACCAAACAAAGCAGATCCAGTTTCCAGGTATAGGAATATAAAGGCTTGCTGGGTATTACGGGGTCCCACCTGTAATCCTAGCTCCTCAGAAGGCTAATATCTCAGGATTCTGGTTTGAAACCAGTCGAGGCAGGAAAGTCAGTGAGACTTTTATCTCCAATGAACTACCAGAAAACTGGAAGTGGAGCTATAGCTCAAAGTGGTAGAGTGCTAGCCTTGAGCAGAAAAGCTCAGGGACAGCACCCAGGCCCTGAGTTCAAGGCCCATGACCAATAACAACAACAACAAAACAGCAATATAAAGGCTTCAGGTAGATGAACTCATTCCAACACTAGAGTTACAAAGATGAATGAAAGTCAAGGTCATTTAGAACTAGGCCAAAACAGGCAGAGGTTTGTTTTTTCAAACCATGTTTTCTCTACTCAGCTGAATGAGCACTAACAGAAGCTTATAAACATTAGGAACGTAACCCCATAAGGAATAGACCACCCAGTATCACTATATACTAATTAAATTCAACCTGGTGAGCCTTGGTTCCTGTGTGACTTCATTCATATCATCTCGTTATTGATTTGTGGCCAGAGGTAAGTGGAGCTCTCTTTACAACCGTCTCAAGTGTCACCCACAAACAGAAAAACACGTGAGTGGGAAGTGTACTAACATGCTGTGGTTCCACAGTAGGATTTTTTCAATGAACATTAAAGATAAAAATGTAGCCTGTGTTGATCTATAGTCAGCAAAACAGTGTGTACTCAAATAGAATTGAATGGAGTTGGATGCTGGTGGCTTATGCCTGTAATCCTAGCTGCTCAAAAGGCTGAGATCTGAGGGTCCCAGTTTGAAGCCAGCCAGGGCATGAAAGTCCATGAGATTCATCTCCAATTAAGCATGTGTGCGCATATGTGCGCACACACACACACACACACACACACACACACACACAAACAGAGCAGAAGTGGTGCTTTGGCTCGAGTGGTAGAGTGCTAGCTTTGAGCTTGGAGCAAAAAAGCTCAGGTACAGCGATCAGGCCCTTAGTGCAAACCCTATGACACCCCCCCAACATACACACAATACAACTGAATGGATATTATATTGTGAATCTTTTTTTCTTTTTCTTTTTAGAAGAGTTGTTTAAGCTCTCAATAAAATTTCAAAACATGGCTGTGGTTGCAATCCTGTCTTCACAGCT